>NW_027555736.1:202535586-202863086 GCF_003287225.1 Phascolarctos cinereus
TACAGTGGATGACCTTGGCATCTTCCATGTCTGACTCCACAGCAGCTGCTTTAGCTACCTTCAAAGAGGCTGGAAGAAATTGTTCTCATCTGCCCATTGCACTGTGGGAAATCTTTACATGTTTGGGGTATATATATCCCCCTAATTCACTGACATATTTGAGGCCTGTTGGTTACTCTTAACCTGTTTTAGCATGTCTGCCAAGATGGTTTAATTTTACATGTGGCTGACTTGCATGTCACAGCTTCTTGGAGCCACAAACAAGAGTTGAGTGACAGATAGACACCAAAGGTAGATAAGCAGCCTTAAAAAAGGGCTTAGCAAGCCCTCCAACCAAAGGTACTGGTTCTCCTTTGCATACACCCTCTCATACCTCTCATATACCCGTGGCACATAATAAGTGCTTAATAGAGTCTTGAAGATGACTTCAACTCAAAATTTAAGCCTGACAAAATCTTTTTAAATTCTGGCTCTGACATCCAATGACTCCTGAGTAGATTTTAATTATTTTTTTATTATCTAAATTATTTCCCTCTTATTCCTCCCTCTTCCCTCTCAGAGAGTTATCCCTTACAGCAAATATTTTTTAAAAGAGGAAGAGAAAAAAATGGAAAATATCTGATATTCTATGCAATTTCATACACCCATGGACCCTCCCCCCCACCTCTGAAATGAAGAAGGGAGAATTGTTTGACATTTGATGTCATAGCTGTCGCTCTTGGCTTTGTCATTTACAAATGAGTGCAAAGTATACCTTCAGCCATATAACTAAAAAACATGGGAAACATCATATGGTCAAGGATGAACCTCTGAGGAATTGCTAGAGACCTCCTTCAAAGTTGAGGTTAAATCATTAATGATCTCTCTTGGGCTCTGACCATTCATCCAATTAACTGTACTCTCATCTGCCCCCATATCTCTCCATCTTGTCCACAACAATAGCATAAGAAACATTGTTAAATGCACTAAATCCACACTATCTAAATCTAAAATCTATATAAACTACATTTATATCATTTATTCCTCTCAGATACCAGTCTGGTGAGCATGTAAAAAAAGGGAAAGTAGATTAGTATGGCATGACCTGCTTCTCGTGAAATTATACTGGCTCTGTGATTACTATCTTATTTTCTAAATTTTTTTTAAACACATTCTAGAATTTTGATAGGGATTAGAGTCAAATTCATTGGTCTATAATTTGAAGACTTCATTGCTTCCCCTTCTTGGAAAATCTGGACAGCATGTTCCTTTCATCAGATTCCGTTCATCACAACTTTTCAAGACCTCTGGGAAAGGCTCACCAGCTTTTTTTTTGTACCCTGAGATATCATTCATCTGGGCCTGGTGACTTGAACTCATCAAGGGTAGTCATGTATTCTCTTAAAATCTGACGGTTTTTCTTTTTTTAAAAAAAATTATTTATTTTTAGTTTTCAGCATTCACTTCCATAAGATTTTGAGTTCCAGATTTTCTCCCCATCTCTCCCCTTCCCCATGCCAAGACAGAATGTAAATTGATATAATCTCAACATATACATTAATATTAAACCTATTTTCACATTACTCACGTTGCAAAGAAATATTAGAACCAATGGGAGAACCTATAAGAAAGAAGAAAGAGAGGGAGAGAGAGAAAGAGAAAAAGAGAGAGAGCAAATAATATGCTATGATCTGCATTCAGACTCCATAGTTCTTTTTCTGGAGGTGGAAGCATTTGCCATCATGAGTCTTTTGCAGTTGTCTTAGATCCTTGGGTTGCTGGGAAGAGCTAAGTCTATCAACATTAGTCATCATACAATGTGGCTGTTACTGTGCACAGTGTTCTGGTTCTGTTTACTTCACTTGACATCAGTGCATATAAGTCTTTCCAGGTTTTCCTGAAGTCCCTTTGCTCATTTTCCCTTATAGTGCAATAGTATTCCATTACGTTCATATACCATAATTTGTTTATCCATTCCCCTACTGATGGGCATCCCCCCAATTTCTAATTCTTTGCCACCACAAAAAAAAGCTGCTATAAACATTTTTGTTCACATGGATCTTTTCCTCATTTGCATGATCTCTTTGGGATACAAACCTAGAAATGGTATTGCTGGATCCAAGGGTATGCACTGTTTTGTAGCCCTTTGGGCATAGTTCCAAACTGCTCTCCAGAATGGTTGGATCAGTTCACAACTCCACCAGCCACGCATTAGTGTTCCAATTTTCCCACATCTTCTCCATCACTTATAATTTTCCTGTTTTGTCATATTAGCCAATCTGTTAGGTGTGATGGGGTGCCTCAGAGCTGTTCTGATTTGCATTTCTCTAATAAACAGTGATTTAGAGCATTTTTTTCATATGACTATAGATAGCTTTAATCTCTTCATTTGAGAACTGTTTGCTCATGTCCTTTTACCATTTATCAATTGGGGAATGACTTTTATTCTTTAAATTTGATTCAGTTCTCTATATATTTTACAAATGAGGCCCTTATCAGAGACACTGATTGCGAAAATTCTTTCCCAGTTTTCTGCTTCCCTCCTAATCTTGAATGCATTGGCTTTGTTTGTGCAAAAACTTTTTGATTTAATATAATCAATATTATCCATTTTGTATTTCATAATGTTCTCTGTCTCTTGTTTGGTCATAAATTGTACTGTTCTCCATAAATCTGACAGGTAAACTATTCCTTGCTCTCCCAGTTTGCTTATAGTATCAGCCTTTATATTTAAATTGTGTTCCCATTTTGACTTTGTTTTGGTATACAGTGTAAGACATTGGTCTATGCCTAGTTTCTGCCATACTATTTTCTAGTTTTCCCTGCAGTTTTTATCAAATAGTGGGTTCTTATCCCAGAAGCTGGAGTCTTTGGGTTTATCAAACATAGTCATTGACTACTGTGTCTTGCATACTTAACCTATTCCACTGATCCACCACTCTATTTCTTAGCCAGTACCAAGTAGTTTTGATGATTGCCGCTTTATAATGCAATTTAAGATCTGGTATGTCTAGGCCACCTTCCCCTGCATTTCTTTTAATTAAATCCCTTGTTTTTCTGGATCTTTTGTTATTATTTTTTCTAGCTCTATAAAATAATTTTTGGTAGTTTGGTTTGGCATTGGATAAATAAATTAGTTTATTGTCATTTTTATTATATTAGCTTGGCCTGCCCACAAGCAACTGGTATTTTCTGATGTCTTTTCTTGAGTATCAATTTCTATAACCTATTTTTGTTTTGTCTTTTCCTGTTGAAGGATTATTCCCCTGGGTAGAGAAAAGAAAAGCAAAATAATAGTTAAATGGTTTTACCTTTTCTCTCTCTTCCATCACGATTGTTCTATCTACTATATACATCTATCCCATCTATGAGTCTCCACTTTTCCTCAGGATAGTTCATCTCTGGAATTTACAATTGATCTTTCCCCTAAACTAGGAATTAGAGAATCTGAGCTATATTTCTGATGCCAGAGACCTGAATTTTCATCCCAACTCCACCATTTACTACATGGGGAACTACTGCCATGTGGATCCTTAGTTTCCTCATTTGTAAAATTGGGAAAAATAATGCATTCCTTACCTATTTCACAGAGTTATTTGTGAGGCTCCAATAACTGAGATCAGTGTAAACTGTGAAGCACTGTACAAACATAGTGTAAAGTTGTTGGGTCAGAGGGAAGACATTGAGCTTGTTAAGATCCTGAATTCTCTTTTTGTTTCTTTTCTCAGGGTACTCTACATACTAGCCTTCCTAGTAGCCTTCTAGTCTACCCTACACCCTAGCTTTCTTTCTTTTTTTCCAACATGACACTCCATCTCTCATCTCTGTGCCTTTGCTCTGGCTGTCCCTTACCCCTGGAAAGCTCTCCCTTTATACTTCCATCACTTAGTTTCCCTGAATTCCTTCAAGAATTAGCTCATATCCTACTTTCTATGAGAAACCTTTCCTAGTCTTTTCAGCTGTACCTGTACCTTTAATTTACTCTGTATATAACTTGAGTGCACAATTATTTATACTTATTTGTTTCAACCTCAAAATGTGAGCTCAATTTTTTTTTATCCCGAACTTTTAGCACATTGCATGGCACATAGTAATTGTGTAATAAATTCTTGCTGGTTATTAACTAACTTTCTGAGGGCTGAGTTACCTGAGGAAGTTTTCCTGAGATTTGGAAAATTGTTCTTTCTATTACCTAGGGTGATGGTTCCATTGGATTCCCAATTTACCTTTGCCAATAATACATGGTGTTTGCTTAGCAGGGGCTAATGTGGATATAACTGAATGAGTAACAGATTTGTCAGTGGTTAATTATGTTTCAGTGATTAATTCAGCTTTCTATCAGTAGTCTGATCAGGTTGTGTTTCTTATAGCAGATAGACTTGTCTGCCTCATACATGATTTTCACTGGATGTGGGGAGGAAGGATGAATATCTCAACTCTCTAAAGAAAAAAAAAGACTTTATAATTCCAAATTAGATCTAGTTGCTGCTGGTTTTAACTGGGATGCTATCTATATTCCATAGGCAAAGCAGAGTAGGACGATAAAATTACGTTGGCCCAAGTTATCATCATATTGCCAGGAACCAGAAGTAATTTCATTTGTGCCTTTTAAAAAAAAATAGTATGTAATTTCTACTGTGATTTGATGAATTGTACTCAAAGAACTGAGTCAGACAGGACCTCCACTGGACTCCCAATTATAACATGCCATCCTGGGTATGCAGGGGGTCTCAGGGTCAGCAGTATCTACTAGGAGCTATAGTGTTTGATATTTGTTCTTTTGTTGGCTCCGTCCCCTAAGAATCTAGATTTTCTAGAGCAGAGGTATCGAATAGTCTGGCTTGTCTTCATGCAGGCCCACAGCCCTTCCCTTTGCAGCTGAGCCAGATTAAAATGTAATTGGGAAATATTTAACAAATTTAAAAAATCAATAAAACATAGGCTAATTAGTGGTTTTGGAAGTCACTATGTGGCCAGCAGAGATCCTTATGTACGGTTTAGTGACTCCTGTTTCTATTTGAGATTGACAAACACTGCTTTGCAATGCTTCTTTCACTCTAGGGTTCCATTGAAAGTATTGAAAGTAGGTTTTGCCAGTCTTCCTACAGGGAAGCCATGCTAGGACTTGTTACTTCAGTAGTGATAAAGTGTTGACTATCCTCTTGGTCCAAGGGTAAAACTATGCCCACAAGAGGTTCACTGTCTGTATATCCTGGCCCCGAGAACAAGGTACCCCCATATCAAATTAACAAGGTCTTTTAGGCATCTTCTTGACCCCCAAACTTCTTTTGGTTATACTTTTCTCCAGAGGCTAGTTTATGTTCAGTTATTTTGCTTTAAGCAACACTTGATAGTGAAAATAATAACATGCATGCCAGGACTGGCCAACTAAACATATTTAGGCTATGAGAGAGTTCTTCAAAAGCCGAGGTATTGGGTGTTGCATCAAAACAGTTACGTGTGTGAATAAACATGAATATTTAAGATGAAAGGTACTGATATAATGAGATATGTTCTTATTTGTATAGGCGCTTCCCTAAGGATTTCAAGATAGTCTCTATTAGTCAGTGATCCAAACACAGGAAAATCTCTGGCTCCATGTGCCCTAACCTCAATTATTTTTTATCGACTGCCTAAAGAATTGCTACCTAGCTCCTAAATTTCCCTACTCCTATATAATCAAATACAGTCATATCCAATCCAGTTCTGTTTAATCAAATCTAACAAGCATTTTTAAGTTGCCAATCTTATGCAAGGCTAACACTGGGAATACAAAGACAAAATGAAACATAATCTTTGCTCTCAGGGAGCTTATATTTTTTCAGGAATGTAAACATGACACCCTTTACCATTCCAGGTAATATTTACTGCTCTCCTCCTCACCCTCTGTCCCTTCAAAAATCCAATTCTCTGATTTCCTACGCAGAAATTGTATCTCTGGAGGTATACTCCAGTCATACGGGTGTAGTCAGAGTCAGGGTTTGGCCCAAGTGCTCCTGATCTTTTTTTTTTTTAATATAAATTTATTTATTTTTAGTTTTCAATATTCACTTCCACAAGTTTTTGAGTTCCAAATTTCTCACCCCTCCCCCCAAGATGGCATGCATTCTGAATACCCCTTCCCCTGTTCTGCCTTCTCTTCTATCTTTCCCCCCTCCCTTCTCTTATCCCCTTCCCCTTCTATTTTCCTGTAGAGCAGGATAGACTTCTGTACCCCATTTCCTGTATTTCTTATTTCCCAGTTGCATGTGAAAACATTTTTTTTAAAACATGTGTTTTTAAAACTTTGAGTTCCAAATTTTCTCCCTTCCTCCCTCCCCACCTACCCCCATTGAAAAGGCAAGCAACTCAATATAGGTTGTACATGTGCAGTTATGCAAAACAAAGTGCTCCTGATCTTGTGACAAGAGTATACTCCTAACTCCTGGTTAGGTGTGCCCGGGTGCCTGGACCTCATCTTTGGTAGTGAGCCAAAGGCTCAAGGCACACACCTGCCTCCACCATTCTCAATCCTGTCCATGTCATATGGTCGAAGCTCAAATCTCAGCTCATGTGAAACCTTCCCTTATCACCACATTCATTCAGGAAATTCTTGAGTGCATATTACATAGCACTAGGCAATGATGAATTAAGCAAGACCACTGTCAGTCAAGAAGCTTACAGTCTAATAGGGCGGATGAAACACACATAGAAAAACATATATATGCACAATATAACAAGGTAGAATGTAATAGTCGCCATAAGAGAAGTAAAACACGATGTTGGCATTAGAGGAATGAGGTCATTTCTGACTTTATTCACGGAAAGCTTCATGGATGAATAACATTTGTGTTTGACCTTGAAAGATGAGTCGAATTCTAAGAGGCAGTGATAAGGAGTAGACATTCCAGGGAGAAGTAATAATCATTGAACATTTATTGAGCACCTATCTTGTGCCAGGCATCGTACTTAGTGCTAGAGATACAAAAAGAGGCAAAAGATAGTCCCTACCTTCAAGGAACTTATAATCTAATAGGGGCACCAACATGCAAACAAATATATGCAAAGCAAGCTATATACAAGATAAATAGGAAATAATTAATAGATGGAAAATTCTACAATTCAAAGGGGTTCGGAAGGCTTCTTATGGAAGATGAGATTTAGTTGGAATTTACAGGAAGCCAGGAAGTTTTGTAGTCAAGAGTGGAGCAGGCAAAGCATTCCAGGTGTAGGGGACAGTCAGAGAAAATGCCTACAGTAGAGAGATGGGATGCCTTATTGTTAGAACAGCCAGGAGACCAGTGTCATTAAATAATAATGATGATGATGATGACAGCTAACATTTATATTGCGCTTACTATGTGTCAGGCACTGTATCCAGCATTTACGTCAAAGAATATATGTGAGTATGGGACAGCAAGGTATAAGAAGACTGGAAAGGTAGGAGGGGGCTAAGTTATGAAGGGTTTTGAATGTCAGACAGAGAATTTTGTATTCAACCCTGCAGGCAATAGGGAGCCATTGAAGTTTATTGAGTTGGTGTGTGTGTGTGTGTGTGTGTGTGTGTGTGTGTGTGTGTGTGTGTGTGTGTGACATGATCAAAAGCATGGAGGCTGAAGCATAGATTATCCAGGGGTGGGGAACCTGTGGCCTCAAGGCTGCAGGTTCCCCACCCCTGGAAACACAAATGGAAGTAAAGTGAGACAAAACCAGGAAAATAGATTGATGACACTAGAGTACTCTAATGCACTCTGCATTGGGTTTGGAATTGGAATCTATTCAGGCAACATTTGAGAGCCATCAATGGACTTTTAATAGGGGAAATGAAGTGATCAGCTGTTTTATCAGTACTTGGAATTTCCTCCTTGACATTCTTGACACACAGCCATTAAGCCTTATCACAAAGACCCTTACCAATGGGAATCTCTCCATCTCTGGAAACAACCCACTACAGTATGCAGAATTTCTTCCCCACGTTGGGTACAAATCTGACTGTTCGCTACTGTGAATTCCTTGAAGGAAATGGTGTGACTTCAGAAAAAGCCTCTGGGTCTCAGTTTCCTTGTCTGTAAAATGAGGGAGTTGAACTGGATGATGTCTAAGTCCCATTCCTGCTATAGATCCATGATCCTTCTACTAGATGAATTAAGTATGAGATGGTCTCTAAGGTCATTTCTATGTTTACATCCCCAAACCTGTAAGACCCTACATACGTTGGAGAAAGCAATTACACCCCTCTCTTGTATGCTGAGGCAAAACAAAACACAATACAAAACAAAAAAACTAGGGTTCCTGGCACTAGCAGCACATTACCGTATAAGCCTTGCAACTCCATATTCTGCACAGCCCTTTCTTCACATGGGTGCACAATGGAAGGGCTGATTCTCTTCTGTCACATCATTTAAAGCCTAGCCAAGCTATGGGAATTCTCAGGATTTTGTTCTATTATTAGAATCTAATTACCATCTGGTAGTGTGCTATAGGGAAGTATTATTCTTCTGCGTCAGCAAGTATAAAGTGCAGCAGTTCAGGGACCATGCTGGGGACTTGGAGAATTCACAGGGAAGAGGAAGAGAAAGAATTTTATTCCTTTCCAAGGAATTCTCAAAGCCTGGCCTCCAAAGCTACCAGTATGTTTGACTTGACCCAGAGCTATATCTAGGATGCAGTAATCGTGGTTTTGCTCAAGGCACACAAATTTAGAGAGTGTGAAGTTACTAACTTACCATTTCCATCAAATTGATTTATCTTAATTATTTCTTGTAGTATTTTGACATCATGGATTTAAAAATATGATTTGATCTGCTTATCCTGAGTGTGATAGACTGTTTCATTTTAGGGTTTGTATCTCCACTGCCTAAAACAATGCCTGACATACTAGGTGTTTAATAAATGCTTGTTGATTGATTGAATGATTGTAACTATGCAGAGTTGCCAAAAACTGCTAGTTAATAACTGACTTTTTCTTTAAATTCAATTTAGGGAGTTTTTCTAGGACCAGACTAAAACTTTGATCAGAGATATGCCTGTTTTCTGGAGTCCGTTTTTCAGGGTCCCATGCCCTGCCACCTACCTCTAAGCTCCTTTGCCCAGACCAAGCTTAGTGCATAATAGATACTTTAATGCACTTTAATCCAAAATAGCTTGTCTATTGCTTGTCTATTCATTCCTGAAGCTGCTGCCCAGAATCATAATTATGAGGTGAGCTATTTGCCTGTAAGCCTCTACCTCCTCTTTTTGGCACCCCTCCTCCCTTATGGGGTCCCGAGTGGCTATGGTCAACAGAGACACACTCTTTTTGATGATTGACAATCATTGATGTGTATGATGATAATCTACCAGATGTTTGGAGGGGAATTAATGCTTTGAATCTTTATTCCTGAAACTGTTAGAAACTGTTTGATGTGGTTAATGTAATTGGAGTATCAAACAAAGGAATTTTGGTGGTGCAATGGATAGAGTGCTAGACTTGAAGTCAAGAGGACCTGCATCAAATCTGTTCTGAGACCCTAGCTAGCTGTGTGACCCTGGGCAAATCACTTACCCTCTGTCTGCCTTAGTTTTCCCATTTAGAAAATGGGCATGATAATAGCATCCATTTCCCAGGGTTGTTGTGAGAGAGATATTTATAAAGTGAGATATTTGTAAAGCACTTTGCAAGTTGAAAGTATTAAATAAATACTAGTTATTATTGTTATTAAGAAATTGTAGGCAATAAATCTACATTGGCTAAGAAGAGGGGTTTTGTCCCAGTAGGCCTTTCCTTACAGTTTCCTTTCTTGCTTTCCTTCCATAGGCTACCTAAACAGACTTTGAGCCTTAAAGTGATTTCCCAAGTGTGCTTCTCTGCTAAAAAGTTATTTTTTTTCTATTACAAACTTTTAAGTTGTCTATCTGATATATAAATCAGCCTCTTATGAATTTGGTTGGAGTGACTGAAGATCCCCAAAGCATGGTTGTCTTTGAATAAACTAGTAAGAGATTCACAGATAAAATGCTAGAAGACTAAATCCTGATTCATAAAAAGGTAGCAGCAGTCTGACCACAAACCTATACCCCTAGTCCAAAATAAGTAATTTTATTGCACTTATAGATATATAGAGACAAATACAGTCAGAGATAAACAGATTTCATCTGTATATCTCTATCTATATCCATACACTCATTGGTATCTACATATATCTGTCTGTCTGTCTCTCTATAAATATCTTATATGTGTCTATATATAGATATATAGACAAATACATATTTATAGCTATGTGGACTTTATACAGATACGACTTTACTGATATATATCAGATAGCTACCAAGTCAGTGACCGTAGCTAATACTTCTTCTTACTCTTTCTGTTCCTTTGATCCTATAAAAATATACCTGTCCTCTATACTGCACTAAGGTCCTGTTCTTTTTCAGTTATCAAGTAAATCTAATAAACCTGTTTTTACTATGTCACTCAATGGTCAATAAAGAAAAGGCAATGCAGTCTCAAATTTCACTGATGCTAGGGATTCATCCTGTGACCTTATAGAATGTATATTGGTACTCATACTGGTATGTCAATTGCTATTGTAGGGATAGGAAACTCTACAGAGCCAAAGAAGTGTGTCCCTCACCTGGAAGCTCCCACCAGGACCCTAACAGCTTTCATATTCTATGCACTTGCTATCTGAGAGCTGGCATGTAATATACATCAATAAACTCCATTGCAATATACATGAGTTATAAATTGGATTTTGCTTTCATCTTTAAGTGGGTCATCAGTAATACTTTCCACATAACTATCCATGTAGGAAGAAGTAGGAATTTTAGGTATTATGAATGACCAGTGATAAAGATATTTTTAAGAATCTTCTATGTCAATCAGTGGAAGAGAGGGCATTTTTCTTTTGCTGGAATGTCCTCTCTTATTGTCTCCATCTACTATCACATTACATGTCACTGAGCAAGTCACTTAGTTTTTCTCTGCCTTCTTTGTCTCTGTTGTTATAGGGAAATAATGATGCAACTTCTACCTTTTTCATTGGGGATGTTGTAAGCATGAACAAGGTAATGAGTATATAAATTTTCAGTGTGTTGGTGTTTTATCTTATGACAGGAGAGCTAGCCAATAAAATTACTTTATGGCAAATTTGCAGATAAGAATTACTTTAGGAAAAAAATGAACTCAGACTTAGCTGGGTTTGCATAATCTCACTTCAATCAGGCAATAAAAAGACATTTAATAAACACCTATTTCTGCTGGGCACTGTGCTAGGTGCTATTTTTTATTATACACTAATTGGGCACCTAGACGGCTGGGGAATAACAGCTGCTTTGAATTATGCACTGTTTTGAATAATAGAGATTGTCTCATAACAAGGTTTTTACTTTGAGAACTTCATGGCCACAGAGGGAAAGACTGTCAAACTTCTGAGCTGAGAGAACCCTATAATTCCAGCAGATAGCATTTTCTCAGGCCCCTGTGGATTGATGTAAATTTCCCTTTGGGATTCTTAGGATCTGGAATTGAGGGAAGATCTCTATTAACCCAAGAGAAATAAAATTTCCTGAAAACCCTAAATTGGCTAATGTGTGAAAATGAAACCCAAAGGTTCCATAAATCCCTTTGAGAGAAGGTCAACTTATGAACTAGTCATGGGGCCTTATGTCTGGGGAGAAACTGACTTATTTGGCCAGTTGCAGTAGGACCCTAAAGAATATTTGCAAAATGAACAAATGAAAAAAAAGCAATAAAGAAGGAAAGTTCCTTTCCCTTAGAAACCTTAGAAAATAATGCAATTTTGGAAGAGAAAACAAAAAGAAGTTCAAAAAGGGAAACCAACAAATGGAACAATTTTATTTCTACCTTGTTAAATTTAATATTGTGTGTGTGTGTGTACATATATATTTCTTTATAGAACAAACTGTACATGCCAGAACTTCACAGTTTCTAATACATCCTGCTTTCTTGTAATTTTGTGTATTGTTTGTTGATTATTGCTAAATTCACAATAAAAAAGAAAATTAAAGAGAATAATACAATGCAGTTGGGAGAGGGATAATGGGAAATGTTTGAAGAAATTGAGTGGGAACTCAAAGGAAGAGGAAAAAGATCTATATATATAAAATATTCAGAGCACTTCTTTTCATGGTAGATAAAAAGTGGAAAGTAAGGGAGTATCATCCTACTGGGAAATGGTTAAGCAAATTGTGGCATATGGATGTAATGGAATATTATTGTGCCTTAAGAAATAACAAAATGGACAATTTCAGAGAAAATTGAAAGATTGCTCTAAATTGATGAAGAGTGAAGTGAACAGAAACAGAAAAATTTATGCAATGATAACATTATAGAGAAAAACAACTTTTGTTTTGTTTTTGTTTCAGATAACATTATAGAGAAAAACAACTTTTGTTTTGTTTTTGTTTTTTTTTTGGCTAGGCAACAGGATAAAGTGACTTGCCCAGGGTCACACAGCTAGTAAGTGTTATGTGTCTGAGGTCAGATTTGAACTCAGGTCCTCCTGACTCTAAGCTAGAGCTCTATCCACCGTGCCACCTAGCTGCCCCTTTTTTTTCCTCTTCTTTTTCCTTTTTTTTATTTTTAGGCAATTGGGGATAAGTGACTTGCCCAGGGTCACACAGCTAGAGTCAAGTGTTTGGTCTGAGGCAAGATTTGAACTCAGGTCCTCCTGACTTCAGGGACGTGCTGAGAAAAACAACTTTGAAAGACTTTAGAACTCTGATCAATGCAATGATTAAACCATGAGACCAAAGGAATGAAGATGAAACACACCACTCAATGAGAAGTGATGAACTTAAAATGAAGAAAGAGACATAAAGTTTTCTGACATGGCTAATCTTGGAATTTGTTTTGCGTGACTCTGCAGCTGTATATTGAAGGCTATATTTTTGTTTTAAATTGCTCATTCAGGTGAGGTACTGGCAGGGTGGTGGTAGAGACAGATTCATTTTGAAAAGTTTGTTAATAGAAAAATCTAATTAACAGACCATATAAAAGAGAAGTTGAATGGGGGTAGAGAAAGACCAAAAATACTAAGATCACAAGATATTTAAAGGAAAGATGACTTTAGGGAGAGGACAATGAATTCTGCCATTGAACTTGAAAAGCCTCCCTGAATCTTTCTTTTGAGCAAGGGCAAAGAACAGTCATTCTTCATTATGTAAATAGCTGCCATAGATCATTTCAGGAACTACCCCTCCCCCTGCTTTTCAGCTCCTTTTTATGTGTTTTCTTCCCTATTAAAGTGTAAGCTATTTGAGGGCAAGACTATCTTTCTTTTTGCTTGTATTTGTATCCCCATAGTTTAGCATAGTGATTGGCACACAACAATCAATAAATATTTGTTGTCTCGCTCAATAAATGCTCATTGTCGACATCTCATAAGCTGGTCGTGAGGAAAATGCTTCATAAATGTTAAAGTGATATATAAATGTGACTTGTTATTATTTGCAATCTTTAAAGCCCTGTACATTTTAACAAATGGGCATATACTCTTTTTTTGAAAAATTTAAATAAATTTTTATTGACATCCTTTATTGTGTTTTTTGACACCACCATTTCCCAATATATCCCAACCATGACACACACACACCCAAGAACCATCTGTTTTTTAACAAAGAATTAAAAACCAAGAGGAAAAAAATACATAGTTCAGCAAAGCAAATAAACATATCATCTAATTCTGGCAGCATATGTGCTGTTCTACACTCATAGATCCTCACCTTTGCAAGGAATGAATGAAGGTGTATTTTCTCTTCTCTGGACCAAGCTTGGCCATTATAATTAAACATCACAGAATGAATTCATTAAACATCTGTTTGCCAACAACTCTTGACTCATCAGTCCATTGGAAAGAGACCATATTTCACAACAAGATGACACATTTGAAGGTAAGCGAAGTACGCTCACTATGAAAAATTTGTAAGAATACAACTCATTACCCAATTGATAAGTGGTCCAAGATATGAACAGGCAGTTTTCAGATGAAATTAAAGCTATCATAGTTATATGAAAAAATGCTCTAAATCACTACTCATTAGAAAAATGCAAATTAAAACAACTTGGAGGTACTACATCACATCTATCAGATTGACTAATATGACAGAAAAGGAAAATGATAAGAGTTGGAGAAAATGTGGGGAAATTGAAAAGCTAATACATTGTTGGTGGAGTTGTGAACTGATCAAATCATTCTGCAGAGTGATTTAGAACTATGCATGAAGGGCAACCAAACTGTGAATATGCTTTGATCCAACAATACCACTACCAGATCTGTCTCCCAAAGAGATCATAAAAAAGGAAAAATATTTATAGCAGCTCTTTTTGTGGTGGCCAAGAATTGTAAATTGAGAGAATGCCCATCAATTGGGGAATGACTAAACAAGTTGTGGCATATGAATGTAATTGAATACTATTGTTCCATAAGAAATGAGGAGCAGGCAGATTTCAGAAAAATCTGGAAAGATTTGCATGAACTGATGCTGAGTGAAGTGAGCAGAACTAGGAGAACATTGTACAAAGCAACTGCAACATTGTGCAATGATCAACTTTTATAGACTTACCTCTTCTCAGTAAGGATCGAGGACAATTCCAAAAGACTCATGATGTAAAATGCTATCCACATCCAGAGAAAGAACTGTGGAGTCTGAATGAAGATCAAAGCACATTATTATCTCTTTTTTTTTCTTCTTTCTCATGGTTTTCCCCTTTGGTTCTAATTCTTCTTTACAACATGACTAATGTGGAAATGTGTTTAATATGATTGTACATGTATAGATTCTATAAAATTGTACACCATATTAGGGAGAGGGGAGAAGAAGGAGGGGAGAAAGTTTCAAACTCAAAATCTCATAAAAGTGAATGTTGGAAAACTAAAAATAAATAAATAAAATTAAAAAATTAAAAAAAATTTAAAAATTGAAGTGATGCTCACCAATTGGGGAATGGCTGAATAAGTTGCAGTATATGAATGTAATGCAATACTATTATGTTATAAGAAATGATGAACAGAATAGTTTCAGAAAAACCTGAAAAGACTTGTTTGAGCTGATGCTGAGTGAAGTGAGCAAAACCAAGAGAAAATTATACACAGTAACAGCAACATTGTGTGATGTTCAACTATGATAGACTTAACTGTTTTCAGCAATTCAAGATCCAGGACAACTCCAAGGAACTCATGATGGAAAATGCTAATCACATTCAGAGAAACAACTATTGAGTCTGAATGAAGATTGAAGCATAGTATTTTCACTTTTTTTGTTTTGTTTTTTTTATCATGGTTTTCCCTGTTTGTTCTGATTCTTTCACAACATGACTAATGTGGAAATAGGTTTAATATGATTGTACATGTATAAAAAATAAAATTCTACAGTTTTAGGAAAATTTAAAAAATACAAAAAAAATTTTATGTTGAATTCTAATTGGGCAGTGCTATCATTGGACTTGTGATAGTTACTGACATCTTCCTTTCTTCACTCAGTAGGCCAGGGGCCAGAAGGTTATTAACAAACATTACACAAGTAGGGATTTTCTCTAGTGTGAATTCTTTGATGTACAGTAAAATTGCATACTCTGTCTGAAGGAGTGTTCGTATTTATTACACATAAGTTTTCTCTCTAGAATGGAGTCTCTGATTTTAAAAAAGATCTTTATTATAGCTGAAGAATGTCTCATATTCGTTGTACTTAGTTTCTTTGCTGGGGAGATTCTTTTTGTCTAGTAATTGAGTTGACTGAGTTGAAAATGCTCTCTGTTTTCCATGGAAGTTGTTATTTTGAGAAGAAACACACTGGGGGTGAGAAAGTAGGGATGGATAAAGGAGCAGCCCTACCTCTGTCTCCCTTTGCTTTTGGTGAAGCTCCGAAAGATGCACTATATAAGTAAACCAATTAAAATAATTTCCATTAAGCTTTTTTTTAGTATTCAAAAAAATGAGTACCTTTTGTTTTTAAATCACATTATTTACAGGTATAGCTCCTCCTTCCTCCCCTACTCAGCAAGCCTTCCCTAATAACAAAAATAAACAATAATAACAAAATCAGCAAAATCAACAAATGCTATTCACTGATTGTAAGTGTAATACCCATCTCCATAGTCCCCCTCCCTCTCAGTGAAGGCATGGAGATGCATTTTCTCCTCTCTTCTCCAGTTCTAAGACTGGCCACTATAATTATATAGCATTCAACTTTATTTTGCTATTCCTTCTGTTTCCTTTATTATGGTCGTTATATGTATAATTTCCTGTTTTTGTTTATGTCACTTTGCTTCTGTTCATATGAATCTTACATGTTCTTTGTGTTCTTCATATTTCTCCTTTCTTTTCTTTTTCTTTTTTCTTTTCTTTTCTTTTCTTTTCTCTTCTCTTCTCTTTGCTCTTTTCTTTTCTCTTCTTTTGTTTTGTTTTGTTTTGTTTTCTTTTCTTTTCTTTTCGGTTAGGCATTGCAGTGAAGTGACTTGCCCAGGGTCACAAAGTTATGTGTCTGAGGCAGGATTTGAACTCAGGTCCTCCTGACTCCAGGGCCTGTGCTCTGTCTACTGTGCCACCTAGCTGCTCTGATATTCTTTATTTCTTAGTATACAGTAATAGTCCATTACATTCATATGCCATAATTTATTTAGTCATTCACAAACAATGGCAACCTATTTTCCTCCCAATTTTTTGCTGCCATAGAAAGTGTTGCTATGAATATTTTGATATATGTAGAAACTTTCTTTATTTCTTTGACCTTGTCAGGGTGTATATCTACTAGTGAGATCTCTGAGGGTGAAGGTCAACATTATTTTTTTGAGGTTGAAAAGACTCTATCTAGGGATCTTGTGGCTAATAAGATAATAACAGATTAACAAGATGTGGCTAGAGAGAAAAGCAATTAGAATCTAAAAAACTGATTAAAAACCTCAAATACAAATACAAAAAGATATGGTAGTGTGACTTATAAAAAGTTCAAGAGACATAGTTTCTGGTTAATTAATCATTTTATTAATCATGCTAGTATATAGTGAATAAACGGGGTCAGTGGCACTCTCGAATGCCAAACACCCCTCATGGAAACCCATTCATCGCTTATATGCCCTTGGAAAAGTAGGTGTTCCTGAGGGTGACAATCAACTGTGATTGGTTAACAATTAATAAGAAGAAAGTATTATAATGAGAGGTGGGGCATTCTAATGAGGGGCTGGGGTACAAGACTTAGGTCACTCTCCACCACAGACCACCCCCAGCCTGCCCAATCTAGACAAAAGATCTAACCCCAATCCAAGCCTGAATAGAACACAATAGGCCAAATTTCACCTTACATTAAATTCTTTGTAAGGTTTTCTAGTTGGGTGGGGTCTCCCAGGGAGGATGGAAAAATATTTATTCTGGAATTTGGGTAATTTCATCCATTAACAATGTCCTTCAGTTCAATATTCTGAATAACTTGCAGGTTTCTGAAAAAAAAACTCCTAGTCTTAATTCAGTAATTCATTATTAATAGAAAAGAGAAATAATCATTTCTTTCAAATGAAATGATGAAGATACGTGTAGATAATCTCAAAGGAATCTCTTTTCAAATTAGATATTTGGGGAAAATGTTTTGATTCTCTCAGGCATTTGTTGTAATGCATTTTGCAAATTTTCCTCAAGATTACAAAAGTGAAAAATAAAATACTCAAATTTAAGCCTCACACTATTGCTATCTAATAAGAGATTATTGAAGGGGTTTTCTTCCCCCTGTGTTCAGGAAGTGGGAAAAAATAGCCAATACTTTAGCTGAGTATTGTCATAAAAGATCCTGATGACTTTGAATTGCATCTATTTTCTTATTTTTACAGCTGTAACCATATTGCCTGTGTCATAGTACATCAAAGTTACATTTCTACATGACCTTTCAGTTGCTAACTCTATGGAGATGCTAGAAGCAATTTTTAAATTAGGAAAAAAGTTTTCATGGCTCTAATTTTTATCTCCACTGTCTAGCACTAGCTTATCTTGGAATATGATTTAGTACAAATGTTTTTGCAGCCAGGCCTTCCTCTCACTAGCTCTAAAGCCTGAGGATAGGGGGTCAAAGCTTACATCTGTGACTTATGGGAAGGTCCTCCTATGGAAGAGTAAAATAATCAGTTATGCACAAGTGGTTTCTGTCTGGGCTCCTGAAGTTATGTGTTTTCCTCTGCCATTTATAGAATCAAGGGAATGTTTAGGGACTATAAATTAACTAATTGCTCATTAGCATTTGAAAAACATGCATGAATAGCGTCAACAAAAGACAAGAAGATTGAGAGAGGAATTTATAAACATCTTACCTTGCCTTCCTTCCTCCCACTCATCCAAATACCAAAGAGGGCTGCAAAAGATTGTATCAGGAAATAGACAGAACCAGACTGGTTATTGGGGTGATAGGCAGGGAACATGGCTGCCCTCCTCAGCTCCTTGCTTCCCAGCTTCCCTGAAAGGTCACTAAATGATACCTGAGGTCAGTTTTTAAGAATAAGAAAAAAATTAATAGAGAGGAGGTGAAAGGAATGTCATGCCTATAAGCCTAAACTGGAGGCAAGAAAACCAGGTGGAAATGCCACATATATATCTAGTCTGCCATAAGAGGCCCAAGAAATGAAAAGAAGGGGGTACTTAGTGATGGGTCTTGAATACTAGGCTGAAGCTTCATCAGAAGAGTGATGCAATAAACTAATATTTGAAGAAAATTATTTTAGCAACATAACCTTCAAATATAAAGGGCATACATAAAGAATATGGAGACAGAGACAGAGAGACAGAGAGAGAGCAAGTGAGTATGGGAGAGAAATGTCTTTTTTGGGACTGTGTGTGTGATGTTCTATTACCAACTCAGATACTCCTCCTGAAATGAGGAAAAGAATTTAGAGGCATTCAAAACTATCAGAAATGTCAGCACATTTCAAAAGAAAGCTGTTTCATTCTACAAATATCAAGTTACCCTGGCTAATGCCATCAGATGAAATAAAACTAGGAAACCTTTAAGATTTTTGATATCAAAAAGATTTCATCTGACAACCTCTGTGATACATGAGAATACATTATATAGGATGTTTTAAAAGTCTTCATGTAATATTAAGTTATTAGAGATTAAAATGACTCTAAGATGTTTAGGACAATCTGTGTATTAGTGAAACATGGTGTGTGTTGGGGGGGATCTGGTGTTTTTTTAAAAAAAGGATTAATCAAGAATTTGCTTCTTAATAATATATTTTTATTGATAGTTTCTCTTTTTTTCTTCCTCTTTTCCCCTTCACAGAGCTATGTTTTATAAGAGAATTTTTTTTAAAGAAGAGGGAAAGAACAACAAATGATCAAAATATTGAAAAAAGTATGATATTATATGTAGCTTTCACACCTGTGGATCTTGCCTTGAGTCCCTCCCTTCTCACATCCTTCCATCTATATATACAAAAAAGGCTAAGATTAAGTTTCCTGTCCATCCATATCTATTTCTTCAACCAAGTCCCTTTTGTCATCCTTACTAGAATGACGTGTATGTGTGTGTGCATGTGTGTGTGTGTGTGTGTGTGTGTGTGTGTGTGTATGTGTGTGTAATTTTACTCATGAGAATAGAATCCTTCCTAGGCTGACTTTCCTTTTCAATGTATAAAGCCATTGGATCATAAATGCAGAGCTGAAAGATACCTTAGGTATCATGCAGTCCAATCCTCTTATTTTATAGATTAGGAAACTGAGGCTCAAAGAGGTGAAATTATTTGTCTAACATCCCATGGGTAGAAAATGGCAGATCCAAGATTTGAACACAAGGTCCTTTCTCCAAATTGGACTCCTTTTCTGCAGTACCATGCTGCTGCTTCCTATCTTGTCTCAGAACTATTGAAATATACAATCTTGAGTGTCTGGGGTGCTCATCAGACTCCTCATAGCTTTTGTTTCTGTCTCTATTAAAACTTTTTTTTTTTGGCTAAGCAATGGGATTAAGTGACTTGCCTGGGGTCACAAAGCTATTACATGTTATGTTTCTGAGGCTAGATTTGAACTCAGGTCCTCCTGAATCCAGGGCCGATACTCTATCCACTGTGCCATCTAGCTGCCCCTTCTGTCAAAACTTTAGAGACAAAGTGAGTTTCTTTAATTAGCCCCTCTTACCAGTGATGCTAGCCCTTTGTTACCATGCTTCTTGTGACTTCTGCACATTTTACACCCTGACCTCCCCCCATTTCTAGACCAAAGGAGAGTTTGAGCTGACGACTTTTCTGAATTCTCTCCCTTTCCATTCTGTCCTATCAGATCTAATCTGATCTGATTTCTAAACAAATTTCCTCTTCTTGTTGTCCTCCTGTTTTTTAACTTGTAGCAAGGGGAACCCCTGGTTTTCTGGACTGGGGCAATTCTTTTGGAGTTTCATATGAGCTCTGACTCCTTGCTAAGTGTATCTTATTCAGATAATGTAGCCTCTTGCAACAATTCTAGGTCCTGGAAACCAATCAATAGTTGATGTATCATATATGCCAGCTTCATGGGAGGTGCCCAGATTAGCAAATCAGGCATTCCTATGATCATCCTTGCAACACTGTTATGCACCAAACTGCTCTCCTGTTTCCCCACCAATTTTGGTAGAATGACAAATACTTTCCTTGTGATCCTAGACTAAGGCTTTAGCTCTTTCTTCTCTTTATTTCTAGCAAAACTCACTGATCAATGTTTAATTTTTCTTCTAGTACCAGATAGTTTGTTTAATCCTTTGTAAAGTAATTTGAAATATGAGGAAAGAAGTCTTCCACCCACCTTTTTCTTTTCAATAATTTCTTTTGATATTTCAAAATATTAGCTATTTGGACTTTGGATTCCACCTTCTTAGATATTCATATAACTACAGATGAATTGGAGCCAGAATAAAAAGTAGCACAGACACCTAGACCGCATTACTGTCTTTATTATGCATATATATCAGCAGCAAAAACTCATTGCTTTGATGCTGTATTTTCAACCACAAAAACCTGCAAGCTCATATACACATGAATATTATTATTTTTATCTAATTCTGTAAAGTTAGCCATCGACATTGTGATTTATATAGCACAAAAAACTCAGTCTCATATACATTAGGAACATTGTTATTGTTTTGTCCAAATATCTAAAGTGAACCATTGACATTTTGGGTTATATAGCATTAAACCTAGAGATAAATTTTGGGAAATATTGTCATTAGATTAAATTTTACTGGCATTTATTAAGTGCCTACCATGTGTCAGGAACTACAACACATTAACAGAATGGCACAAAGTAAACACTTAGTAAATGCCTTTGCATCCAATCAATATTAAGGTGCCATTAAATATGAAGAACATGAAGAACTGTGGAGAGACTTTTAAAAAGTGATGCAAAGGTATATGAGAGAAGCAAGCTAATTTGCTATTGATTAGAGAAATGAAAATCAAAACAACTCTGAGGTACCACATCACACCTATCAGATTGGCCAACATGACAAAACAGGAAAATGATAAATGTTGGAGAAGATGTGGGAAAATTGGAACACTAATGCATTATTGGTGGAGTTGTGAAATGATCAAAACATTTTGGAGAACAATTTGGAACTATGCCCAAAGGGCTATAAAAATGTTCTCCAACTATAGTGTGGTTTCAAAAGTTCTTCCTGCAGGACAACCAGCATCTAGTTAAGAACTGCATACCTCTTGAACTAAAGAAGTAGGCATCAAGACTTGGTAAGTCCATGTCTTAGCATAGCTTTTTGGCAAATATGTTCATGGAATGAAACATAAAATGGTAGAGGCTGCCAGGAATCCGAGATCCAGGCTTAGGTTAACTTGGGCAAGACACATGTTTTCATTGTCTTGTACACAAAACTGCCATAACTGCCTCTGGGAGAGAGGAAGCCATATCATTTTGCAGGAAATGCAAGAGAGAGCTAGCTTTGGCTATATCCCAACAAAGAGACAATCTTGAAAGAAAGAGAATGGAAACCACTTCTACTTTAGAATGGACTGGTCTTTTGATCTCAGTCACACCAGTCATCTTTCACATAATTTCCCCATTTCCAGGTGGGTCATGGGAACCAAGGAAGCAGCCAGAAACCTCTCCTCTTATATGTCCTTTAGCTAGGGGCCAGAGAACATATTTCACTGAAAATATAACATGTGGCCCACATACATGCCCAGCTCCAAGGGAATTACATAGACATACAGAGACACATGCACATGCACACATGCACACATATATAGTCATATATAGTCATAAATACACACACACACACACACACACACACAAAGTTAGCAGAATTCCAGACAGAATTGGAACAGAGATATAGAGTAGATAGATAGATAGATAGACAGATAGATAGATAGATAGATAGATAGATGGGTATAGTTATAGATATATAGTTGCCTGGGCTGTGCTATGCATTTCCTTATATATTTTGACTTACCTGTGAATTGTATGGATAATTAATTCACTTCACTTCTCTGGGCTTCAGTTTACTCATATGTAAAAGGAAGGGATTGGACTATCACTTTTGAAATGCTTTCCACCTCTAGGTCTTTGATATGATTGTTTACTAATTCAAGGGTCCTCCTTTGTCAAAAGCTAAAAGTTTAATGTAATATTTGGTTCTGCATCATCTTGTTACTTGGTTGTTGGTATTTAGCTGATGGCTAATAATTTAAATTTCTTTTAAAAGTTTCTTGTTTGTTGGTGAAAAAAACATTCAAGTATGAACCCATTAGGCAGTTGAAGTAAAGGAAATTTGAAAACTGCAGTTAACATTTAGGATAGAAAGAAATTATGATTATGGGAATTCTTATAATTAAATAGGTTAAATGACTTAATGAAATTAAACTTGAATCTATATAAGAAGTGTAATTAGGGAAATGTGGAGCCATAAAAAGGGATGTGAGATAAGATGGTTCATGTTCATTTCCTTCTGAAGGAGATAAATAATTGGCTAGGAGGAAGAAAGCTATTGAACCTAAGAATTTTGTTAGCAATTTCTTCTTGCCTGAGGAACATCTTTGTTCTAGGGCTGGTCTATCAGGGGTGCAACATAGGAAGCTAGGTATGACAATGATTTCAGTAGGGATGTTTCCTTGCTCCCCAAACTGCCTCCCACTGTCTAAAGTCTTAAAAGCCTTTTCTAGAAGGCTCATCCATGATTGGAATCACAGGACATGAATTTGTGTCTCAACTCTGCCACTTACTACCTGTGTGACCATGGGCAAGTCACTTCATATCATTGATACATAGTTTCCTTATTTGTAAAATGAGGAAGAGGATAGTTAGACTAAATGACCTCTAAGGTTCTTTCAAGCTCCTAAATCTATGGCACCTTTTTGCTTAAGTTTTTGGCTTTGTTTCTTCCTTCTTTCCTTCCTTCCTTCCTTCCTCTCTCTCTCACTCTCTCTCTCTCTCTCTCTCTCTCTATCTCTCTCTCTCTCTCTCTCTCTTTCTCTCTCTCTTTCCTTTCTTCATTTCTTCATTTCATAAAATGACTAATATGGAAATGTTTTACATGATTGCACTCAAAACTTTAAAAAAGAAACAATGAATGTTAAAAATTCTTTTTATATGTAATTGAAGAAAAATAAAATATTATTTAAATAATAGCTGTGGATGGCATGAAATACCTGGGATTATACCTGCCGAGACAAACCCAGGAACTACATGAAATAATTATGAAACACTTATACAAATAAAGGCAGATTTAAATAATTGGAGAAATATTAATTGTTCATGGGTGGGCAGAGCCAATATGGTAAAAATGATGTATCTACCTAAACTAATTTACTTATTCAATGCAACACCAATCAAATTACTAAAAAACAATTTTATTGAGCTAGAAAAAATAATAACAAAATTCACTTGGAAGGACAAGAGGTCAAGAATATCAAAGAAATTAATGGGGAAAAAATGAAAGGAAAGAGTAAGTATAGCAGTACCAGATCTTAAACTATATTGTGATGCAATAATTATCAAAACTATCTGGTACTGGCTAAGAAATAGAAAAGTGGATCAACAGAACAGACTAGACATACAATACACAATAGTGAATAATTATAGTAACCTTGTGTTTGACAAATGTAAAGATTTAAGCTTCTGGGATAAGAATTCACTATTTGGTAAAAATTGTTGGTAAAACTAGAAAGCAGTCTGGCTGAAATTGTCCATAGACAACATCTTATACCATTTACCAAGATAAGGTCAAAATGGTGACATGACCTAGATCTAAAGAGAGATAGCATAAGTAGATTAGAAGAACATAGAACATATTACTGATCAGACTTATGGATAGGGAAAGGATTTATGAAGAAATAAGAAGTAGAAAGAATTGTGAGTTTTTAAATGGTTAACTTTGATTATGTTGAATTATAAAGGGTTTGTACAAATAAAACCAATGTAGCCAAGATTAGAATGAAAGCAGAAAATTGGGGGGGAAGAAATTTATAGACAATTTCTTGGATAAAGGTCTCATATCTCAAATTCATAGATAACTTTGTCAAATTTATAAGAATATGAGTCATTTCCCAATTGACAAATGTTCAAAGGATATGAACAAGCAGTTATTCAATAAAGAAATCAAAGCTATATGTAGTCATAAGAAAAAATGCTCTAAATCAAGGGTGGGGAACCTGCTGCCTTGAGGCCACATATGGCCTTCTAGGTCCTTGGGTGCAGCCTTTTGACTGAGTCTAAGTTTTATGAACAAATCCTTTTATTAAGAGGATTGTGAAGTTTGGATTCAGTCAAAGGGCTGACATGAGGACCTAGGGACCACATGTGGCCTTGAGACTGCAGGTTCCCCAACCCTGCTCTAAATCATTATTGATTAGAGAAATACAAATTAAAATAATGGAGATATCTCACACCTATCAGATTGGATAATATGGTAGAAGGGGGAAATGACAAATTTTGGAGGAAATATAGAAAAATTAAGACACTAAGACACTATTAGTGAAACTGTTAACTGATCCAACCATTTTGGAGAGCAATCTGGAATTACGCCCAAAGAGTTATAAAACTGTGTATGTCCTTTGACTCAGTAATACCACTATTAGGTCTGTTTCTCAAGGTGATCAAGGGGAAAAAGAACCTACATATTTTCAAATACTTATAGCAACTGTCTCTGTGGTGGTAAAGAACTGGAAATTGAGAGGATGCCCATCAAGTGGGGTTTTGGCAAAGATACTGGAGTGGTTTGCCATTTCCTTCTCCAGCTCATTTTACAGATGAGGAAACTGAGGCAAACAGGGTTAAGTGACTCACCCAGGGTCACACAGCTAGTAAGAGTCAGAGGCAGGATTTGAACTCTGGTCTAAACAAGTTGTGGCATATGATTGTGATGCGATAGTATTGTGCTATAAGAAATAATGAGCTGGTTGATTTTAGAAAAAACATGGAAAGACTTGCATGAAGTAATGAAGAATGAAATGAGCAGAAGTAAGAGAATGTTGGATCCACTAATGGCAATATTGTTTGAAGAACATTGTGAACAACTAAGTTATTCTGAGTATTATAAATACTCAAATCAACTACAAAGAACCTATGAAGAAAGATGCTGTCTACCTCCAGAGAAAGAATTGATAAATACAAGTATGCGTAGTATGGTTTTGCACACCCACATGTCTGTGTCAAATGGTGGCCTTCTCTAGTAGAATAGGAAGGCAGAAGGGAGACAGTTCAAAACTTAAAATGTAACAAAAAATAAGAATTGAATTTAAGAAATGACAAGAGTCATACACTACAAGATGAGAACATGCATATGAAAATGCTTTGTAGAGCAGCACAATTGCAAAAATTGTAGAATTGAAGCTATTACTGATGCTAGTAGCAATAGACATAGAAATATTAACAGACATTGGAAGCCTCTTATAAATATTCTTAATGGAAGGGCTAACGTATGATTCATTACCCACCATTAATGCAATATTATTCATTTGTTTACCACATTAATTTCAGTCCCTTTACTTGGGCCCCTGAGTTTCCCGAGGCTAGAAGGTTGTTTTAGTGAAGATGTGTAAAAGGAAGAGGGGGCAACTATGTGGCATAGTGGATAGAGCATTGGGCCTGAAGTCAGGAAAATCTGAGTTCAAATCCTGCCTCAGACTCTTACTAGCAGTGTGACCCTGCGCAAGTCACTTAACCTTGTTTGCCTCAGTTTCTTCATCTGTAAAATGAGCTGAAGAAGGAAATGGTAAACCATCGCAGTGTCTTTGCCAAGAAAACCCCAAATAGGGTCATGAGAAGTGCGACACGAGTGAACAATAACAACAATGTAAAAGGGGGAGGCATTAGGGGTGGTCATTCCAGGAAAATGGTCACAATTCAGGGAAGGGAAAGAGAGAGGGAAAAGAGAGAACAAAAGGGAGAGGAAGAGCAAAGGGATGAATTTTGGCCTTCAGAAAATATGGTTGGATGACTCTTCAATTCATCTTTCAAGCCCTCAAATTGGGCAGTGTCTTCACTAGCTAAGAACAAGGTAAAAAATATGACATAATATTGCATCAACATTCATCACCAAATTTTCAAGAAACTGTTTGGGAACTGGTGGATGTGCAAAGCTGTTAAATCAGGATCACCCACTTGATGAGTTTTCGACTGAGACTTTTTACAACCACTGGATTTCGTAAAGAAATAGTAAAGGTTTAAGGGAGGACTTCACTATAGAAATGTCTCTAAAAAGTTAAACTCGCTATCAACTTAGCCAAGGCGAAAAATTCCAGATGCTATTGGGTGCAGGGCCCAGATTTTCCAGGGAAACATCTGTCCCTCCACAAACTAGAATCTCCTAGTATCCTGGGAAATTATTTTCAAGGATAACTCAGAATGAACCTGCTCTGAGGGACTGGGGTTATCAAAATGCTCTTACAGCACTGAGAAGAGTGCTTTGTTCTGTTTACAAAAGGGATTTGATTGCTAATTATGAGTCCTTCAAAAATATATGTGTGCACTCTCTACTTATTTTCTAGCAATTCAGAAATGAATCCTTCACTGTGGCATGCAGTGTTCTACAATTCCATTTGGCATTTTTGCTGTAGCAGAGTTTTGTTGCTCATCAGCATGACCCCAAGCGTATCAGACCTTTTTCAAATTGGTTTTTGGCTCTCAGGTGATTTGTTCTCTGAAAGATTATATCAGGAAGCAGGTAGTGCCTGTCTCTCCTTACTAAGAATGGCTACACTTGCATTATTTCCTCAGAGCCATTTTTCATGAATTATACTTGGCACAGTCTTGTCTGTTTCCTTTTGCTTGGGTATGCTGGACAAGGACTGCAGTTCATTTACTGCCTCTTGAGCAGCCATGTCCAAGTGCATTATTTAGCAGGAGGCCCAGGGAGGCTGCCACTACCAGCAGCCAGCAGGCTGACTTGGAAATTCATGAGCAATTTGTTAAAGAGCACGAGTCCTTCTCCTGGCCGCATATGGAGACAATGGTTGGACTTGTACAATGGTGGGGAAAGCATACAAGGTCAAAGGTTCAGCCTGAGCTGGCAATGGAGATCTGAAAGCCTTTTTCTCACTGTCTGTGCACTATTAGCTGGCTCATACTGGCTCTGACAAGTCCGATGTGCCAATAGTCATACAGATCCAGTCATGGTCAAAGTTCTTTTAGACCAGTTTAGATAATAAGCGACAACATGTTGCCACTCTTGAATTGCTAATATCTAACATCATATCTATCTACATGTGCAAATGGTTAGTGCAACATCCTGGCTGCCAGGCACCCACCCCAAGGCAAAAATATAATTCAGCTTCTACTTAGTCTGGCCACCAAGCTATCCTTTGTTGTTGGTACCACCTGGTGGCTGGCATCAGGATCTATTTGGACCCAACCCTCATTTCTTTTCCCTCTCATCAATTATCTTAGAGAGTTCTTCCATCTTTTTCCAAAGCAGTAGGTGATACAGTGGATAAAACACAGTACCTGGAATCAAATGCAACCTTAATTACTTAATAGCTGTGGACAACTCACTTAGCTGTTCTTTGCCTCAGTTTTCTCAATCATAATATGGGGATAATAGTACCTACTGTTGTTGTTCATAATGTTCAACTATTCATGACCTCATTTTGGATTTTCTTTGTTTGTTTGTTTGTTTGTTTGTTTTAGGCAATTGGGATTAAGTGACTTGCCCAGGGTCACACAGCTAGTAAATGTCAAGTGTTTGGTCTGAGGCCATATTTGAACTTAGGTCCTCCTGACTTCATGGCCAATGCTCTAGCCACTGTGCCACCTAGCTGCCCCATTTGGCAAGGATACTGGAGTGGTTTGCCATTTCCTTCTCCAGCTCATTTTACAGATGAGGAAACTAAGGCTAACAAGGTTAAGTGACTTGCCCAGGGTCACATAGCTAGTAAGTGTCTGAGGCCAGTTTTGAACTCAGGAAGATGAGTCTTCCTGACTTCAGGCCCAGCTCCCTGTCCACTGTACCACCTACCTGCCTCATAATAGCACTTACTTCCTAGGACTGCTGTGAGAATAAATTCAGATAATATTTGTAAAGCACTTTGCAAACCCTAAAGTCCTATGCAAATGCTAGCCATTTCTTATTGATCACATTTTAATTAATTCTACATTACACATCACTTTCACACATATCAGGAAACCCTATTCAACTCCCATTCAACTTTCCATCTATTTTTCACCTCTTAGTCAATTTTTTAATCTTTAATCTTTTAATGGATCTGTGTGGCTCACTGATGAAGGTAAACTCCCTTTACTGGTTCAAATTATAACCTGTACACTCTTTCTGTGTGATCTTTGGGTCATAGAAGATCTACCTTTTAATGTTTCATGGATATTGATGCAACACTTGCACTGTCCCATCTGCTAGCCTTCATCCTCACAAAGGGACTAGGTATGCTGGAGCCTTCTTGAGAAGCTTGAGAGAGGTGACTGTGAACATTTCAATGTGATCATTTACACCTAAGAAATTGGCAAATGCTGTAAATCAGAGCTTGCCTTATTGTTTTGTTGAATTTTAGATTTAAGAAAGTGATGAAGAAAATTTAACAATGTAAATTAAATTCTGTCAGACATACCTTTTTCCCCCAGTGAACCAACTGTTAAATGCTTCCCTGTGTACCTTTGGGACTAGCCAGTGTTATTTTCCAAGTGTACATGTTTTGTTGACATTTGCCACAATTTTCTCAGGAAAATTTCTCCCCTGTAGAAGGTATTTTATCATGAGACAAAGAAAACTGCTTAGGCTTCCCAAAAATATTTTTAAATTCTTCAGAGAAACTGCTGCCATCAACTCATAAAAGCCCCTGAAGAAGCCAAAGACACTTTTCTGATCCTACTGAAAGTTTCTCTCTCTCTTCTTAAACTATGATTTTCCTCTAGCACCAGCATTCAAAATAACTTTTTGTATTCAATGTTGTTAGTCTATGGCTTGTTTAATCACTAGCATTGCTAAAAAAAAAATCTACTTTCTTTTCTTACAAATGAAGAGTACTTCAGTTATATCAGGGATTAGGCTTTGGGAGCTAGCCTGACTATATCACCTCTATTTTAAACATTCTTTTTTTCCCTTTTGGGTTCCAGATCCTTGACTTTCATATGAATTCTTGGTGTACAATCTATTGGGATCTGGGGATTGACTGAGTTTTAATTCCATTCAGTTTTCATTCATTTGGTCGTCAAACATTGAGGGAAAACTGTATGAGTGATAAACTTTGTTCCCACATTTGACATGCTTTTCTATTCCCTTCTAAAAGCACTAGAGAAATTCTTGATGAAGCAAATCATCCAGTGTACTATTGACATGGTGACCACATGGCTTGGAGATTCTGGGACAGAATATAACTTTCTTCTTAAGAAAAACAATGTGATTTTCACTCTTTGCACATGACATGATGATATACTTAGAGAATCCTAGAGAATCAAGTAAAAAACTACTTGAAATAATAAACAACTTTAGGAGAGTTGCAGGCTATAAAATAAACCCACATAAATCATTGACATTTCTACATATTACCAACAAAGCCCAACAGCAAGAGATAGAAAGAGAAATTCCATTTAAACTTACTGTAGACGTTATAAAATATTTAGGAGTCTACTTCCCTAAACAAATCCAGGAACTATATGAACACAATTACAGAACACTTTTCATACAAATAAAGTCAGATCTAAATAATTGGAAGAACATCAGTTGCTCATGGGGTAGGCTGAGCTAACATAATAAAAATGACAATGCTACCTAAGCTAATTTACTTATTCAGTTCCATATCAATCAAACTATGAAAAATTATTTTATAGAGTCAGAAAAATAATAACAAGATTCATTTGGAAGAACAAAAGGTCCAGAATATCAAGGGAAGTAATGAAAAGAAATGCAAGAGAAGGTGACCTAGCCATTCCAGGTCACAAATTGTATTATAAAGCAGAAATCATCAAAACTGCTTGGTACTGGATAAGAAATAGAGTGGTGAATCAGTGGAATAGGTTAAGTATGCAAGACACAGTAGTCAAAGACTATAGTAATCTGTTATTTGATAAACCCAAAGACCCCAGCTTCTGTGATAAGAACCCAATCTTTGGGGAAAAAAAAACTGCTGGGAAAACTGGAAAAGAGTATGGCAGAAACTAGGCATTCATCAAAATCTCACACCATGTACCAAAATAAAGGCAAAACGGGTTCTGATACTGTAAGCAAACTGGGAGAGCAAGGAATAGTTTACCTATCAGATTTATGGAAAACAGAAGAATTCATGAGCAAAGAGGAGATGGAGAACATTAGGAAAAGCAAAATGTATAACTTTGATAACATTAAATTGAAAAGGTTTTGCACAAACAAAGCCAATGCAACTAAGATTAGAAGGAAGGTAGAAAATTGGGAAAGAATTTTTACAACCAGTCTCTCTGATAAGGACGTCATTTCTAAAAATATATAGAGAATTAAGTCAAATTTATAAGAATACAAGTCGTTCCCCAATTGATAAATGATCAAAGGATATGAACAGGCAGTTCTCAGATGAAGAAATTAAAGCCATCTATAGTCATAGGAAAAAATGCTCTAAATCACTGTTGATTAGAGAAATGCAAATCAAAACAACTCTGAGGTACCACATCACACCTATCAGATTGGCCAAGATGACAAAACAAGAAAATGATAAATGTTGGAGAAGATGTGGGAAAATTGGAACACTAATGCGTTGTTGGTGGAGTTGTGAACTGATCCAACCATTTTGGAGAGCAATTAGGAACTATGCCCAAATAGCTATAAAAATGTGCATACCCTTTGACCTAGCAATAGCACTCCTAGGCCCTATATACCAAAGAGATCATACAAATGGGAAAAGGACCCACGTGTACAAAAATATGCTTAGCAGCTCTTTTTGTGGTGGCAAAGAATTGGAAATTGAGAGGATGCCCATCAATTGGGGAATGGCTGAGCAATTTGTGGTATATGAATGTAATGGAATACTATTGTGCTATAAGAAATGATGAACAGGCTGACTTCAGAAAAACCTGAAAAGACTTACATGGTGTGATGCTGAGTGAAGTGAGTAGAACCAAGAGAATGTTGTACACAATAACAGCCATGTTGTATGATGACTAATATTGATAAACTTAATCCTTCCCAGCAGTGCAAGGATCTAAGACATCTCCAAAGGCCTTCTGATGAAAAATGCTATCCATATTCAAAGAAAGAATTATGGAGTTTGAATGCAGATTGAAGCACACTATTTGCTATTTTTTTCTTCTGTTGTTTTTTCTTCTGTTTTCTTTTGTTTCCTGTTTCTGGTGGTTCCTCCTATTGGTTCTAATTCTTACTTACAACATCACTAATGTGAAAATATGTTTAATAGGAATGTATATGTATAGCCTATATCAGATTGTGCATTGTCTTGGGGAGGGTGGTGGGGAGGAAGGGGGAGATAAATTTTAAACTCAAAAGCATGTGGAAGTGATTGTTGATAAATCAAAATAAATAATTAAAAAAACAATGTGATTTTGAAGAGGTTGTAGGAAAGGAATATCATTTGTTGCTCCATGTGTCCTGATTTTTGGTTCAGAAAAACAATCATTGTTTTGAAGATGTGGAAGCAATAGAGGAGGTATGATTCCTTTTTTCTCCATCTCTGGCTTATGTTAGTGAGTTCTCAGATAACCCCTGATTTTAAAATTCTGGTACCTGAGTCTTTCCCTACAGGTGCTCCGCAGGGCTATAACTAACTATGCCTATGCCTGAGCAAATTTAGTTGAGGGAGAGTAGTGCATGAAGAGCACAATCTGAATATGTGTAGTTGTGCTAGGAGTGGCCCTGGACAGTGTGGCTCGCATCCCTAGGAGAGATGGAGAAAATAAAGTGGAGAGAAGGAGAGGGACATTATAGCAATGGAACCTTGGCAGGGGTGGGGGAGGGGTCACAGTGGTGGCTTGGTATGATAGCATCATGTGTTGCACAGGCTTATAAAGGGAGACACCCTTTTCTCCCTCCCCTGCCCCTTTTCGTCTTTCCCCCCACATCAACACCTTGGAGAAAAGCCTCATTGTTGACCTTTTTCTAGTTATGGCTTCAAAGTCCATATATTGTAAAACCTAGTTCTTTTTTTTTTTTCTGGTTGAGGCAATTGGGGTTAAGGGACTTGCCTAGAGTCACACAGCTAGGGTCAAGTGTCTGAGGCAATATTTGAACTCAGGTCTTCCTGACTCCAGGGCCAGTGCTCTATCCTCTGCATCACCTAGTAGCTCCCCCTCTTGTTGTTTTTAAATGTGATTGAAGGTTCCATCAAGATATCACCTAGCACAGTACAATGTATACCATATGTGCTCAGTAAATATTTTCTGAATGATAAATTATTGGATTTTTAAAAAATAGATTGGAATTAACCATTGTGTTACTTTTTTTCTTTTACCCTCAAAGGTCCTAATGTTCCTTAGAAGCTAAGGACTTGTTGCTTCTTGAATGTAGCAATTTAACCCAGCTATATTTTGACTGTTTATGATATTAACAATATTCTAAAACATTCGGCAAATCACACTCTATTAGAGATAACCTTTAAAAAATGCCTGTGCTTTCCTGTTTTTATGCCTTTGCTCATATCAATCCACAAATCTCAAAGCCCTCTCTCCCATCCTCTGCCTTTTGAATTACTGTCCACTCTATAAACCTAACTCAAATGCCATCTCCACCATGAAGCTTTCCCTGATCTCCCTCTTAAAAAATTATTTACTTTTAGTTTTCAACATTCACTTTTATAAGATTTTGAGTTATAAATTTTCCTCCTCCCCTCTTCCCCCTCCCCAGGACGGCATACAATCTGATGTAGCTTATACATATGCAATCACATTAAACATATTTCCACATTAATCATGTTGTGAAAGAAGAACTAGAACAATAGGGAAAAACAGTGATAAAGGAAAAAAGAGAAAACATAATACGCTTTGATCTGCATTCAGACTCTATAATTCTTTCTCTGGATGTGAATAGCATTTTCCATCATGAGTCTTTTGGAATTGTCTTAGATCATTGCATTGCTCAGAACAGCTAACTCTATCAAAGTTGGTCATTGTGCAATGTTGCTGTTACTGTGTACAATGTTCTCCTGGTTCTTCTCACTCCACTAAGCATCAGTTCATGTAAGTCTTTCCAGGTTTTTCTGAAATCTGTCTTCTCATCATTTCTTATGGACCGATAGTATTCCATTACATTCATATACCACAACTTGTTCAGCCATTCCTCAATGGATGGGCATCCCCTCAATTTCTAATTCTTTGTCACCACAAAAAGGGCTGCTATAAATATTTTTGTACACGTGGGACCTTGTCCCTGATCTCCCCTTTTTTGGTCAATGATATATGTCCCATATCAAAACGTACATGACACTGTTCCGAATCTCTTATAGACTTGCTATGTAAAAATGTGTATTTGAATTATGTTTGCCTTGTCCCTATTCTGAATTTAAACTGCAAAGATGAGAGACCATGTCTTATTTACATGTTGCATTTTCTTAATGCCTAGGTTGGTATTTTATACATACTGTTGGCCCTTAATAAATATTTACTAAAATTGAATACAAATTAAATAAATTTGTATTTTTTTCTCATGGTGAATGGAAAGAGAAATTTTGGAGAAGAAGGAACAAGAAAAAACTTTAACTCTTCTTAAGTCAGAGTCACTTTTATTTGGAATCCTTTATGTGAGAGTAGGTTTTCATGAATTCATTTTTGACCTTTGTTTAGTACTTCTTAATTGTATCAGGGAAACCCTGGGGAATGTCTTGGCCAGCTGGCTCTGAGTACCCTTGCTTTGTTGAAGCTGAAGATTAATGTATCTTCCATATAATAAAAAGAAATTATTTTCTCCCAGATGTTATGCATGAGGCATTAAGTTTGTTTGAATACCTGTAGGAAGCATTTATGGACTACCCTGCATATCAAATAAGAGTGTCATGGTACAGTAGAAAAAGCAATGGATTTATAGAATAGCTGTGACTAGGGCAGGACAATTGCAGCTTTTTTTTTCTAGGGAGTTGAAATTTAGAGAGGCAACAACAAGGAGGGTGTCCCAAGGGAAACACAACCTTGAGAAGCCATTATGTAAGTTGTTTCACATAACAACCTAAAGTCCAAGGAGAAGGCTGGAGGATAGTGGTGAGTGCTAAAAGCACAGTTCATGTCTTTGCCCCTGAACTTTCCCATACACACTTAATTCCTTTCACTGTTTGCCCCTTTAAATTGCATAGACTCACTAAGAACTCTGCCCACTCCTATTGGCGATACAGTAGTGCAGATTTACTAGGAATATTCCCCATCTAACTGGTGTTATAATAAAACCTCACTACTGTCACTGAAAGAAGGCTTGAGTGGTTGAATTCTTTCAAGGCAGACCCCCCTGTACCCTCACACTTTGGGATTCCCAACACCCCAACCCACAACACCTCCATTAAAGATTCCAGTTTTTGCTATTTTGGTAGTATTCTTTATTTGAGATTGACATACCTCTCTCTCCCTCGGGAGGGGAGTAGCATGTTTCATCATGAGTCCTCTGTAATCATTGTTGGCCATTGTGATGATCAGAGTTCCTAAGTCTTTCAGAGTTTTTGTCTTTATTATCCCTTGATTATTAATGAAGCTTAAACCCTGAGATTCAAGTTGAACTTTGAAGCATTCTGATATCATGAACTTTCCAAGTCAGCTTCGTCTCAGTTTTAAAATCATTGATACCCAACATAAATCCCCTTAAATCATTTAATATTAAAATGATGTACATTAGGATCCCAAGGATTACAGACATCAAAATGCACTTAAAATTAGGTCTGTGGAATTATGTTAATGAGGAAGTGAAATGGGGTGACTTGGTTGTGGAGTTTTGTCTTCTTAGTGAACCCCTTGACTGGTAAAATCAATAGCAATAACATAAGCTTAATTCACCTTCTGACTCAAGAGGCCCTGAGAAATAGCAACATATATGAAACTATTCTCTTATCTTATTTCAAAATATAAAGTAAAACCCCTCTGATGAAGTGGATTTGTCAGTTTGTGCACACAAGTGCCAGGCGCTGTGCTAAGTGATAAGGTGAAAGACAGTCCCTGCCCTCAAATCTAATTCACTATTAAAAGGACATTTTAAGGAAATAGGAAAATGCAGACTATATTGACATATTGTTAATTTAACTTTGGAACCTGGAGGTGTTTACAAGAGAGACGTGGAAAGATTATAATTAATTATAGAATACTGTCATGAAGTGTGTCTCTGTGTGTGTGCATGTGTGGGGAAGTGCTAAAAACAGTTACAATTGTTAAACCTGGAGAAAGAGTTGGTGAAGCTGATCAGGATGAATCAGTTTTTCCCCAGCATTAAAGATTCATTCATTTGGATTTAGAAATTGAAGGACTCTGTTAAATGCAAATAGCCTATGTGGGGAAAACAGTTCAATTCATTAAGGAATCACGTAAAAACCTGTTTGCTCTCAGCTTGTGAAATAAGAAAAAAAGAGCAGGGATCTGAGAGGAAGTGCCTTAGGATAGACACATTTTGATTGAAAGGGTGGGAATTAGAAAAGGGTCATTGGAGAAGGGGATAATCCAAGAACACTGAAGGTAAAATTCCTCTACATAAACTTTTCCTAGGGCTGACCAGACATCCAGGATGCTAGCCTAAGTTTTCCCTTTAGCAGAAACTTCCTTTTTCATGTCCACAACCCATTGCCAGAGAAGTGGAAATGACTCTTTTGTTCCAAGTTTCTTTACTGTGTCTTCCAATCTACTACGCCCTCCTGCAGCTGTCAACCTAATGGCTTCCATCTTATTATTTACCTGAACCTCAGCCTCCGTGGGGCTATTGTGGTCACATTCAATCAATCAAGAAGCATTTAAAAAGTACCTATTTACATGCCAGGAACTGTTGTTGGGGATACAAATACAAAAGTAAGATAGTTATCTGTCCTGAAAGAATTTACTATCTTATGGGGGATATTCCCAGACAAGCAAGGTATCCTGTGCAATGGATAGAGTGCCAATCCAGGCCTGAAGTTAGTTAGTTTTGTTACCCTGGTGATGAGGTTCAGGGACACCCCAAAATGTTGAGGTGCAAGGTTGTTTCAAAAGAATTCACTCAGGCATTCTCCAAATCAAGTAAAGGCATTTATTGGGGGTAACACAATACACCAAGCAGGCTCCTTTGCCCCTGAAGGGACATGCAGCTAAAGGGAGACCCCAACTTAAGGGAGAGTGGCAACCCCCTAAGGGAGGAAAGCCCCCCAAGGGAGAAGGCCCCCCAAAGGGAGAGGGCTGCTGAAGGGAGACATCCACTAAGGAAGATGTCAGCTTAAGGAAGATGCCCAAGTAAGGGAGAAGCCTGAGTAAAGGGGATGCCTGAGTAAGGGGGACACCTCCTACTTAAGGAAGATGCCCACCCTCTGCTTGGTGTGTTGTGTTGTGTTACCCCAATAAACACCTTTACTTGATTTGGAGATAGCCTGAAACTGTCTCAGTTTCCTCTCCTGTGAAATGAGCTGGTAGAAATTGCAAAGCACTCCAACATCTCTGCCAAGAAAACCCCAAACGGGGCTACAAAGAATCAGACAATAACAACTCAGATAAGTAAATGTAGAATACAATATAAATACAAAATGACTGAGTTCAGGCACTAACAAGAAGAGGAATCAGGAAAGGCCTCTCTCTAATACGAGGTGACACTTGAATTGAACTATGAATTAAGATATGAGTTCCAAGAAGGAGAGACTTTTAGGAAAGAAGATCATCCTCAAGGATACACTGGTAAATGTTTAATAATTAGCTCTCTGGGAATAAAAATGATTGATGACACACTTTTAAGTTTAATCTGCATTACCAACATTTTCTTCATCATTTTACTAAGTCTAGAAAAGTCAATAAAACAATAAATCAAGCCCTGATTTGGAGCAATTGCTGATTTCTGAGGTTGTAAATACTCACACTGAAAATTTAACAGTTGGCTTTTGCAAGCCAGTAAAAGCTAACTTTTTCCACTCAAGACCCCTTTTCATGTTTCAACAGGGTTCATCTGTGTGGTGTAGCATAACGGCATGCGCAGTGCGAAGTGAGCATGCTGTGTGTTCAGAACCAAGGCTGCATTGAAGTTGTATGATGTAAAACAGGCAAGCACTGCCAGAAACACTTTGGATTCATTATGTGTTTAATTTTGAATAAATTTTTGGTCATTGAGCATTCAGAAACCTTTTACTGTTGTCAAATTTTTCACAACCCATATGAAGTTCGAAACCCACAGTTTAAGAAGTGCTGCTCTAGAGCACTACTGACATAGAACAAGTAAGACAGTTTGTCTGGAATGTGGAGTGTGTAGTGGAAAGTGATGAATAAACAAGCCATAAAGAAGTCTGTGCCCACTCCCCAGAGACTGAGGTGGTATAAGGGAGACTGTGTCCCTGACATGTTGGAAGAAATGTTTGAACTTCTTTTCTAGCTATAACTGCAAATTGCTTGGTCATTTTGGTCATGTCCAACTCTTTGTGACCCCCTTTGGGGTTTTCTTGGCAAAGATACGGAGTACTTTGCCTTTTCCTTCTTGGCTCATTTTACAGATAAAGAAACTGAAGCAAACAGGGTTAAGTGACTTGCCCAGGGTCACTTAACTGGTAAATGTCTGAGGCCAGATTTGAACTCACCAAGATGAGTCTTCCTGATTCCAAGCCCGTGTTCTATCCACTATGCCCTTCTAATTAAATACCATTTTGTAAAGGATAATTGATGTTACTGTTAGATGAAACTGGGATGTTAGTTACTGATGATTAATAGTAGGGGCAACACCCAGAATTGGGACTTCAACTGAAGGCATTAGAGAAGAGACACCCAACCCCTCTGTGAATATCCCTAGAATCCTGAGGAAGAGATGTGGTAGCCTGCCTCTGGATTAGTGAGCCCAGAGAATACTCACTACAAAAGCTGGTTTTTTGAGGAGGGGATGCAGAGGAAAGGGGTTGGAAGATCTGAGTGTTTATAGGTAGCAGAGAAGGAGCCAGTGGCTAAGAACAGGTTCAGTAGAGAGATGATTATTAGAGAGGCATGGGAAGAGATGTGGCCAAGGGAACAAATAGAAGGGTTAGCAATGGCAAGAACAGTCACAGTCTCCCCTCTGAGACAGGAGCAAAGAAGAAAAGAATGAGGTATGAGGCTGAGATGATTTGAAATGTGGAGATGGGAAGGAGAGGGAGATCTGGATGACTGGCTACTGGTATACTACATCAGGTTGCATAAAGAGCTGGTGGTAGAATGATAATATCTTCCATTATCAGCACTTAGAGCTTCCACAATTGCACCAAGTCAAACCATATGCAAGATCATGAGGCTAACATTAGAAGTAGATGTCCACCTACTGTGATTCTGGGGTTGCCTATAAGGGCATCTACTCAAACATAGTCAATCAGCTGCATATGATTCCATCATTCAAATAAATTTTAAAGATTTTTTCATGTTCTAAGATGCACCTGTTTAAAATGCCAATAAACCTAAAATTGAGGGCAACCAGGTTAGTGAAGGTCCTTGGGAACATGATATATGAGAATCAGCTAGAAAAAAACCTAGAGAAAATTCCCTTTGCCCTAGAGGTACCACTTTCTAGACCTATATTCCAAAGAGATTATATACGTACAAAAATACTTATAATCACTATTTTTTTTTTGGTGGCAAAGAACTGAAAACTAAGGCAGAGCCTATCAATTGGGGAATAGCTTAGTAAATTATGGTATTTGAATGTAATGATATAATGATGTTGAATGTAATGAATTTGAATATAATGAAATACTATTGTGCTGTAAGAAAAGGAACCGTTTTGGGAAATCTGAGAAAAATTGTACGAATTGAGGCAGAGTGAAGTAGGCAGCACAAGGAGAACAATTTATGCTATAAACATTTAAAAAAACTGATCAATGCAATGATCAACCATGATACATAGGATGAGGAATGCTACTCATTTCTGACAGAGAAATGATGGGCTAATTATATAAACAATGAGGGAATTTGTTTAGCTTCACAATGCATATTCATTTGGAGTTTTTTGGAATTTTTTCTTAGTGGAAAGGGGAGAAACACTTATTAATTTATGAAAAATAAGATTCAGGGTATGCATATTGACTGTTATAAAATATTTGAATGACTGCTGTGGGGAGGAGATATTAAACTTGTTCTGGGCCCAAGGTGGTTGCAACCAGGAGCAGTGAGTGGAAATTGCAAAAGAGGCAAATTTAGCTTTCTTATTAGGAAAAGCTTCCTAACAATATGAGTTGTTTAAAAAAGGAATGGGCTGCTCCAGGAGATAGTGGCTTCCATTTTTTGAAGGTTACCAAGCAGAGACTGGATGGCCACTTCATTGGTATATTATAGTGGGGATTCCATTTGTGTAGGAGTTAAAGGTTGGGGTAGGTGGCTGGCTGCTGTCCCTTCTAATTCTACAAGCTTGTGATTCTGATAAGTGGATCACACTCCAAGCTAGTGGCTCTCAAAGGATTTGCAGTGGTTTGTCCTTTCAGTGTGGGTGCTTATGTATTTTCCTATTGTGAAATCCATATTTAAAATACTGTGATTTTCATCTAATAATCATGAGCAAAGAAATTTTGATAATTGATTTACTTATCCATTGAATGTAGGAACCCAGTCAAACATCTCTGTGGTTTGAATCACATTGATATTTCAAATCTGAGCAATTTCAGAAATCAGTAGCAAATAGTCCCCTGTGAATATTTTTCCCATGGTTTAGACTTCAAAATAAAGTTATATCTGCATTTATATACGTTGTTGGAGTCTTTATTTACTTTGTTCTCCTGGTTCTCTTTTCTTTGTTCTGCATAAATTTCTATAAGTCTTCCCAAGTTTCTCTGATTTCCTCATATTTGCCATTTCTTTTTTTTTTAAATATATGAATTTATTTATTTTTAGTTTTCAACATTCACTTCCACAGGTTTTTGAGTTCCAGATTTTCACCCCATCTCCCCCTCCCCCACCCCAAGATGTCATGCATTCTGAATATCCCTTCCCCTAGTCTGTCCTCTCTTCTGTCTCTCTCCCCTTCTCTTATCCCCTTCCCCTTCTATTTTCCTGTAGGGCAGAATAGACTTCTGTACCCCATTTCCTATATTTCTTATTTACCAGTAGCATGTGAAAACATTTTTTCAAACATATGTTTTTAAAACTATAGGCTTCAGATTTTCTCTCTTTCTCTCTCCCCACCCACCCTCATTGAAAAGGCAAGCAACTCAATATAGGTTGTACATGTGCAGTTATGCAAAACACATCCATAGTAGACATGTTGTGAAAAACTAACTCTATTTCCCTTAATCCTATCCTGCCCTCCCATTTATTCTATTCTTTCTTTTGACCCTGTCCCTCCTCAGAAGTATTTACTTCTGATTACCCCCTTTTCCAATCTGCCCTCCTCTCTATCATCCCCCTGCTCTCTTGTCCCCTTCTCCCCCTATTTTCCATTTCCATACCCAATTGAATGTGTATATTATTCCCTCCTTAAGCCAAATCTTATGAGAATAAGATTCACTCATTCCCTCTCACCTTCCCCTTTCCCCTTCCACTGTAAGAGACTTTTCTTTTCTGTTTTTTTTGTGAGATAATTTACCCCATTCTACCTCTCCCTTTCTTCTTCTCTGAGTATCATCCTCTCTCATCCCTTAATTTTATTCTCCAGATATGACCCCTTAATTTTCAACTCACCCTGTGCCCTCTATCTATATATCTACATATACATACATATAATTTTTTCCCTCCAACTACCCTAATACTGACAAAGGTTCCATGAGTTATAAATATCATCTTTCCATGCAGGAATGTAAACAGTTCAATCTTAATAAGTCTCTTATGATTTCTCTTTCCTGTTTACCTCTTCATGTTCCACTTGAGTCCTGTATTTGAAAGTCAAATTTTCTATTCAGCTCTGGTCTTTTCATCAAGAATGCTTGAAAGACCTCTATTTCACTGAATGACTATTTTTTCCCCTGAAGGATTATACTCAGTTTTGCTGGGTAGGTGATTCTTGGTTGTAATCCTATCTCCTTTGCCCTGTGGTCCTTTAATGTAGAAGCTGCTAAATCTTGTGTTATGCTGATTGTGTTTCCACAGTACTTGAACTGTTTCCTTCTGGCAGCTTGTAATATTTTCTCCTTGACCTGGGAACTCTGGAATTTGGCTACAATATTCCTAGGAGTTTTCCTTTGGGGATCTCTTTCAGGAGGAGATCTGTGGATTCTTTCAATTTCTATTTTGCCCTGTGGTTCTAATATATCAGGGCAGTTTTCCTTGATAATTTCTTGAAAGATGATGTCTAGGCTTTTTTTTGATCATGGCTTTCAGATAGTCCAATAATTTTTAAATTCTCTCTCCTGGATCTATTTTCCAGGTCAGTTGTTTTTCCAATGAGATATTTCACATTGTTTTCTAATTTTTCATTCTTTTGGATTTGTTTTACTGTGTCTTGATTTCTCATAAAGTCACTATCTTCCAATTGCTCTATTCTAATTTTTAAGGAAGTATTTTCTTCAGTAATCTTTTGGACTTCCTTTTCCATTTGGCCAATTTTTTTTTAGGGCATTTTTCTCCTCATTGGCTTTTTGGACCTCTTTAGCCATTTGGGTTAGGCTATTTTTTAAGGTGTTATTTTCTTCAGTATTTTTTTGGGTCTCCTTTAGCAAGCTGTTGACTTGTTTTTCGTGATTTTCTTGCATCACTCTCAGTTTTTCCTCTACTTCCCTTACTTGCTTCTCAAAATCCCTTTTGAGCTCTTCCAAGGCCTGGGACTGATTCATATTTTTCTTGGAGGCTTTGGATGTAGGAGCTTTGACTTTGTTGTCTTCTTCTGGTTGTACATTTTGATCTTTTTCACCAAAGTAAGATAATATAGTCTGACTCTTTTTGCGCTGCTTGCTCATGATCCGGCCAATTATTTGAGTTTTAAACTCTTTGTTAAGGTACGAATCTGCTTCCAATGTGGAGAATGTACTGTCCAAGCTTCAGGGTTTGTACAGCTGTTTTCAGAGATACTTGTAGGGACCTGTAAATTTTCAGTTCTTCCAAGGTGGTATGATAAGGGGCGAGGTGTTTACTCCTTTCCTGGCCTGTGACACAAGTACTCCTTTCTGTCCTGTAACTGTGAGGAGGGGTTCTCTCCAACACTACAAGCTCCACCAAGCCAGCGCTCCTCCTCACCCAGCACCGCTGCCCAGAACTGTGCCCAGATCCAAACACGGGCAAAGCAAGAGATTCCTGCCTCAGCACTGGCAAAGAGATCCCTGCAATCCCTCTCTGATCAGCCACTGGATTCCCCCTCAGTCTGTGGGCTGGAAGCTCGGGAAGCAGCTGCCCCCTTAAGGCCATGCTCTTGGGGAATGAAGCTGAGACCACGCCTTCCTGTCTCAGCACCAACAGAAACAGACTTTTCCCACTGACCTTTGGCATTGGTGGATTAAAGAGTCTGGAAACCTCCACAGCTGCCTGAGATTCAGTCCTCTGAGGCCTGCTCCAGGTTTGCTGCAGCCTCGCACCCACGCCGTGCTGCGCTGCGCTCCCAGCCCGGCGCGATACACCTTTCTGATCAATCATCCAGGTTGTTTTGGGCTGGAAATTTGTTTCACTCAGTCTTTTTGTGGGTTCTGCTGCTTCAGAATTTGTTTAGAGCCATTTTTTATGAGTATTTGGAGGGGTTTGGAGGAGAGCTCAAGCAAGTCACTGCTTTCACTCTGCAATCTTGGCTCCCCATATTTGCCATTTCTAATAACACAGTAGTATTCCATTCATTCACATAACAACAATTTGGCCATTTCCCAAGCTGGTTTTCTTTTAAAATCCCCCTATTTTCTGACTACCCAACTACTAATATAATAACATACAATTTACATAATTAGAAGAAAGTGTTTGTTCTCAAAAAGCAGGGAATAAATTTGGGGTATTATTGGATGTGAAAGTTCAACTTGCAAGATGCTTCATGACAATTTCCATCTCCCCCCTTACTTGCTTAGGGCAGGGTGTGTAGTGTTAACTTGGGCAGACTACAGAGATATGAAGGTGGAAGGGAGCAGGTGGATTTATTTTGCAAATTATGTTTCCAATTTCCAGTGCACAGAGGTGGAATTCAGTTTTAGTGTGTGAAGGAGGGGAAGGACTGATTAAATTTGCTATTGTATACAGATTGGTCTTGAAACTCTATTACTTTTTACTGTTTCCATTAGAACTGATAGACAGATGGAGTCAGGTAAGACTCCAATGCAGTGGGGAAATAGCTGGGGTTGCCTGGGTAACCTGGGACTCTTCATTTTGTGTTATGGTGTATATGTTCCATTGGTGCATAAGGTACCCTGAAGGCTACCAGTGGAGGTAAAATTTACATGTCTGTGGTTTCCATTAAATTCTGCACATTGCATGTTTTAGCTTAGTGATTATCAAATTTTTCATCTCAGGACCTCTTTATATTTTAAAAGTTATTGAGGACTCCTTCCCAATGAGCTGTTGTTTTATGGGTTATTTCCAGAAGTGTGCTAATAAATGTTTAACAGCTGACTTTCTGGGAAAACAAAGCAAAACATGTTAGCAGAACACATTTTCAACTTTTATCTGCATTATTAACATTTTATTAAGTCTAGGTAATCAATAAAACAATAAATCAAGTCCCATTTTGTTGCTTGTCCATTTCTGAGGTATCAGTGCTCATACAGAAAAGTTACCAATCAGCTCTCCAGTTTGAGCTGGCTCTAGCACACCTTTGATTATTTCTATCTGTATTTACCATATAAGAAATTAAAGAGTCATAGTATTATTATGAAAATAGTTTTTCTAGGTGTCTGAAAGGATTTGGGGGACCTCAGGGCTCCCTAGACCGCATTTTGAGACTTCTGCCTTAGCTATTCTTGATAGATAGAATTATAATCAGTATCAGAGTCATCATATAATTAATAGGTGGTGAGAAAAATTGGAGATTCATGGATTCATAGACTAGACATGGAAAGAAACTGACGTCATCTAATTCAACCTTTTCATTTTACAATTGTGGAAACAGAGGTCCAGAGAGTGGAAGTGATTTGCTAAGAAAGATTGTTAATCAACTGATTGTGTCCTATAACTTATTGGTCATGCTAAATGATTAGTTCTGTACCAAAAAGACACCAATTTGGGGTTTTGAGATTTTCAGTTACATGATGTAATTCAACTAATCTGCAGATCTCTAAGAGTTCTCCACATTGGCTAAAAAAAAAAGGAATTATATATGTATGCATATGTATATTTTTTATATGTATATGTGCATATATATTTATTATTCCCTTCTAACTTTGCTGTCTCTGCTGGTCAAATGCTGAGTGTGTGTATGTGTATGTGTGCACATGTATGTACATATGCATATCTGTGTGTATATATCCATATACACATATAGTGTTCGAATAGCAGAGACAGCAAAATTCAAAGGGCTTGGTGTTTACATTTATTCATCATATGTATGTATGTATGTATGTATGTATCTATCTATCTATATCTATATCTATATCTATATCTATATATGTAACATATATCTATATCTATATCTATATATATATATATATGTATATATATAATCTCTTTTCAGAAAGGCCTTTGTCTATTTTATGGAACTTTAGAGATTACAGGGTATAGTTTGAAAGATGCTACTTTAAACCATTACTACTACTACTTGCTAACATTTATATAGGGCTTTCTATATGCCATGCATTGTGCTAAGCACTTTACAATTATGGTCACATTTGACCCTCACAAAAATAGCTACTATTATCAGCATCCTCATTTTACAGATGAGAAAATTGAAACAAAGGTTAAGTGAACTGCCCAGAGTCACCCAGCTAGTAAGTGTCTAAGGCCAGCTTTGAACTCAGGTCTTCCTGACTCCCAGTCCAGTACTAGCTGTCCCATGGTACTATGTATTACTTTATATATTACATTAATTAGCATAGAATCATAGATCATTAGTAAGGGAGAAAACGGAAAGGGTGAGGGTGTGCCTGAATTTGAATCTAACTTCAAATACTTACTAAAGCAAGTCACCAGACACCCCCAAGCTACTTAAGGAGGAGTGAACAGACTCATCAGAATGAGACACAGAAAGAGAGACAGGTAGAGGGCTGTCAAAATGAAATAAAGGGGTCACTGAGAGGGAAAGTAGAAAGATACCTGAGGCATCTTCTGATTTTGACCTTCACCTACAGTTCGACTTCTGTGTTTGCCAACTGAAAACTTTCAGTTCTAACCCCATCCTCTTCCAACAATCCTGAAGAGAAAGAACTGCTTGCTTTACCACAGTATAGACAATATGGAAGTTGGAATTAAGTTCCCATGAAGGTGGCAGTCTTTAATCTGTTTTGACAACTTGGTAAGGAAACAAATGCTATAGAACCCAATATACAGGGGATTTGGAGACAGCTGATACAGAACCTGAGAAATGTGCTGTGTACTCTAAATGGCCGTCGTTACTGTTATTCCCACTGGAGGTTGTTCATCAGTCGGGCTGCAACAATTTAGTATTTAAAAAATTATTTGGAACAGCAACGACAGCACTGTTTTGACAAGACTTCAAGTAAAACTCTAACAATGGTGAATCATAGGCAGTAGAAAGGATGATTGATACGCTAGAAGTTTTGAAATATTGGGCTTTGTGATCATATTTCTAGGGGAAAATGAAATTTGTTGGATATTTGGAGAACTGGCAAAAGACAGGGATATTTTTTACCCCATCTGAATCAGACATGATAGATTGCTTTGAGAAAGGTTGACCATTTGTTCTGATGGTTGCTGTGTTTTACTCCTGGAAGAGACTTGTGAATGCTTGAAGTGCTAGGGCAACACAGTTACATGGATGCAAAACATCAAATGGGGTGAGGGAGTACTGAGTCAGAATAGAGTAGAAGTAATCACCCCTCAGTTTCCTTGCAGTTATAGTCTGATCTGCAGCTCAAATTCAGCATCTAGCTCAAAAGCTAGGTTTCTATCAGAGTGCCATCATCATGGCAAGATAGCCTAGAGTGGCCAGCACTCTCTAGAAACCATTTTTGGTGAGATTAGGGTTAGAAGGAACTCATAGACATCGGGATATATGTAATAGAGTTCAAGAATCAGAGAAAGTGCTACTCTGTCTTTAAGTGAATGATGGGATTGGTACAAATCTCATGGTTATCAGTTCCAGGAACCTTACAGTATCTGCTCATTGGTTATATTTTCTACTATGTGTGGCATACTGATATCCTTTCTGCATGGGATAAACTTCCTCAGGTCCCTTACATCAATATAGGGTAGGACAATGAAAATATAACCTATGGCCTAGTGCCCCCCAACCCCTGGATTCATATAGACTAAGTCTGATCTCAGGGACTGAAACAGTAAGTTTATATCTCTTTCTTTTACTATATTTTGTATTTATATTTTATTATGTTTCTTTTCTTATGTCTTTAAAATTTACTATGGAAAGTACTTGAATATAATTTATATCCAGGTTTCCATAAATGTAGATAATGGAGTTAGCCTCATCCTTTATATGTACTCAAGGTAACAATTGCATGTTATGTAGAGGACAGTCTTTATTTCACCCCATAAAAAAATTCAGAAAACACATAGGGAACACCGATACATGAACAGACATTAAAAACACACAAGGCATCCATTACAGCTCATAAGCTTACCTCAGAATAGAACTGAACTTAGGCTTGCCCGCAAGGTAATACCTGCCCAGCAAAATTCTTCTCTCTCATAGGATTCTTCCCGACTCACCCTGTGGTTTGGACTCCCCTTGAAAAGCAAATATATTTTGGAACTACAGGATAGGCAACCTTCTTCTCATTAGACCTGTACGTATTAGTCACTCATGCTAATAATATGGGGCAAACTCCCAGTCTTTTGGTCCCTCATCTCATGGCTTTAGCTCTTTACTGATTCTCCAATATCAGGATCACATGAGTGACCATCTTCTTTCTCCTAAGTGACACACTATCCATGAATTGGCCATTTTTCTTTAGAAGGTCCAACCACTGACTTCTTGAACTTAGGCTCACTCTGAAACCAACATCTACAGAAACTACCCGACTGCCTGATCAATTTCCCTTCTTTGCTAGAAATCAGAATCATGCTATCTCAGAAATCCTCCTCCTCTAAGGCAGGAGTTCAGGAATAACATTGTTTTTGGACTCTTCTCAAAGGGCGCCATATGTACATATTTAATTCTGATCAGGGAAAAGACAAAAGGCTAAAAAGCAATTAATCTTTGTTCTATCATAGGTTAACAAGATGAATAGTTTCTTCCACAAGATATATCCCAGAGAACCCAGTCAACCATTTCCTCCTAGCCCCTAATATCTAAGAGATGCAAAGTAGCAGGTCTAAATAACCAGTTTATCTCAAGAAAGACAGTCTCTGAGACTGAACCATGTCCTCTAAAGAAGAAACCAGTCGATACACTCTCACCCTATAAGGAGTGATTCTTTTAAAAAATTCCAGGCAGAAGCTTGTATCATGAAAGCTCATCAAGTTCTGCACATCGTGGTAACTCCCTTGAACAATTCTCCCTAAAAGGAGTAAGTAAATTGAACTTTATGCTGCCCATTCATAGGCCTCTGACGTCCATTAGTGAGATGAGTGTGGAAGGAAGTGAGGGGAAAAGCATGGAGGGGAAGGGAAAGCATAAAGATCTGAGTTCAAAGACAGAAACAACTTCTCATTACCGCTATACACACGCGTGCAAGTGCTTCAAATGGAGATTCTGGGGCCTCTGAAATAAAGGGGCACTGGAATATTGTGTTGATTTGGTCGTGTTATAGCTCACCAGGCCTGTATGGGAAAAATGCGAATCTTGAGAGAGAGAGAATCACTCTCTGCAGTTCAGCCTTAGTGCTAAACCTGGGTCTACATAGCTTATAGTTAGTTGATAATTCAGCAGTTTCTCCAGTCAATGTAACCAATATACATGAACAAGTTGCATTATTCAAGTTTGGGGGAGTAACAGTTGTCTTGTCTTTTCACTTTTCTTTGTGAATGTAAACCAAGGGTTCTTAACCTTTGGTCTGTGTACTTGTTTTCCTAATATTTGGATAATTGCATTTCAGTGTAAATGGTTTCCTTTATAATTCTATGGGTTATTCTTTTTTTAATTTAAAAACACTATTCTGAGGAGGAATTCATTTGTTTCACCAGATTTTCAAAAGGATCCATGTTCTAAAAATGATTAATTATTTAATTTAAACATAAGGTTCAAACATATGTAGTTTATATATAATAGATCTTACATGTATCTATTATACATAATATAATATGTACAATATGCAATGCATACATATATAAACACATGCATTATATAATATACACATACATGAATGTATGTTTCAAAAATATGTATATGTATGTATTTGAAAGGGAGAAGATATAGAATCAGTTCGATTCCTTCACAGTTTGTGGGAAAATCCTGGTGATCTGGGATGAATATAAGCTAAACAAACAAACAAATAAACAAACCTAAGACCATGGCATAGCCAGAATATATCAATTTAATAGAAGCTACTTGAGGACAGGGGCTATTTCATTTTTATCTCTTTACTCCCATCGCTTAGCATAGTGCCTGGCACATGGAAGATGCTTCATAAATGCTTGCTGAATGGAATTTGATTCACTCTAGTCGATGTACTAGATCTACCTGGTAGTACCACAGTTCACTCAAATATGTGAAAGGAGAGATCCATCTAGAATCATGGATAAGAGGAAAATTGAAATAATTTTCTTTAATGTTAGAAGTATTTGTATTTATTCCTTTTTTTTCTGATATATAACCCCTTGAATTGAGTCCTCCCTTATAATAAATAAGAGCAGTTAAGCAAACCTAATTCACACAATGATCTTGTCTGACCATTTTTATAAGATTATGCACCTGTAGTCCTTCATTTCACCACAAAGAAGGGGCCTGAGGGTTTTGTAATCTATTTCTCTGGACCACAGTCAGACTTGTGGTTTTCTAATAATGTGGATTCCCCATTAAGCAGGTTAAGGTGTCTACTTAGGAGCTTTTTTCCTTCTGGCTCCCTCTAGAGAAGGATGATATTTATTGCACAATTAGAAGAAATGAAGTAGATGATTTGGATTTCAAGATTTGATGTCTGTCTTGAACTGAACAGTTTTCAAGATGTTGAGAAAACCCAAAGGGATTTCCCAGTTTGGAGACTGCTACAATTTTCTTTTCTGTTTCTCTAGGCAGTGTTCCAATTTCTTTGCCTCTATTTTTCTCTTTCTTCTTTTTTCTTCCTGGTTATTCTTAGTATGTAGCATTTCCCCAGTTTGGAGAAGATGAGGTAGAAGGAAGAGGCCCTTTGACACTAAATGGAAGAGTTAAGACTGTCTCCAAGACAAATGCTGTGAATGGACTAGATATGAACTAAGGACCAGTCACTATTTGTGTTTCTATTTGTCCCCTGAAACATATTTCTTGGGAAATTTACTAATGAAACTGATATGTTAGTCTGTCTACAAGTCTATCTTAAAATAATCCTTGATGTTGTTTCATGACATTTATAAGGAGAGGATCTGGGTATTACAGAGTGAAATCTATAGACATTATATCTGAAATGAGATGCATTTGGAGTCTGGAAAAATAAGTCCCAAACGCAGGTCTTTTGCTTACTATCTTTGAGTGTTTTTGCACCAGTGTAGGCCTCAGTTTCTGCATCTGTAAAATGAGATGATTGAACTGGCTATGATGGTTTCTGAATTCCTTTCCAGCTAGATGTGTGATACTATGATTTTTAATGTCCTCCTAGTACCAAATCTTATCATGTTTTAAGATTATGAATTACTCAAGAGAATGTGTGAGAGAGGACAACCACACCCTCAGTTTTCCCCATGAACATATTTGATGATGGAATTTCCTTTTCATATTTTATGAGTCCAGGAGGCTTTAATCTAAATTGTATTTGTATTTTATCCCTTAGTGAGGGGAAATTATTTCTCCTTAACAAATGTTATCAGGCAAATTGTGTTAACATGATTTCAACTGTTTGTTTTGATTGATTGGTTAGTTAGTTCTGCATTTTTATCAGTTATATTCCTTATCAGTGAGAACAAGGCTAAGAGAAGCAAATACAAGCTTCCTCCTGACTGAGCAAATCTTTTCTACAGACTGGCAGGAAAAGACCACAACAGTCTTTAAAACAGACGTGCTTAGCCTAGGCTCTGTGAATGTGTTTTTAAATATATTGTAATGTAAACAATTGGCTTCCTTTGTATTCCCATGTATTTTATATATCTAGAAACATTATTATGAGGAAGGTTTCTAGGCTTCATCAGACTAAGTGATCCATAACACAAAAAAAGTTAACAACCCCTACTTAAAATGACAGGAGCCTAGGACTTCTGTACAATGGAGTTAAAAGAATTCTGGGCTTAGAGTTCAAAGACCCTTACCTGGGTTCCAGTCTAGCTTCCATTACCTACTAACTGGGTGACATTGGGCAAGTCACTTAGTTTCTCTGAGCTAATTTCATCATCTGCATAAGGGTAAAGAGTTTGGTGTGTCATTCCAAAGCTCCAGGTTCTTCAGAGATGAACATGTTTCACTGAAAGTTGTTAGGGTTCAGGCTTAATACTCCAGGTTTATTTTAGCCAGAGTAGATCTAGAGGGCTTACTATTTATAACTGTCAGATGTAAAATGGGATCATAGCAATGTTTGCCTTCCTTACCTTACAGGGTAGATATAGAGATCAATATAAATTTTCATACTTGGAATACAAAAAATTTAACTTCAGAAGTGTAAGATGGTGGAGGAATCATTAGACAGCAGTTGTTCTGAAAAAGACCTGAGAGTTTTGTGTATTGTAAGCTTTATATGAGTCAGCAGTGTGAGAGGTAGAATTAAGATAGTAGAGTAGCAGGAAGAAGTACAATCTATAAAGCCTTATGGCTTCCATATGGAAGTTTTCCATAAAGATCTAGAAAACACATCAGACCAAGTTCAGACTGGGAAAGCCAAGAAAAACATCACAATAGACCATTTGCCCCAGCCAGGTTGGAATACAGAGATAGAGAGGTCTGTGAACACTGGGAACAGAGTATGGCTAGGACCCAAAGGTAAGCCTTATGGATCATTCACATGCTTAAGGACCAAAAGGAGACAGAGACAATGTACCAGAAAGGAAAGCACTGGGGCAGGAAGAGATCCCAGGGAGAACTTGAGCTTTTGTAGGACTTGTACCTAGGGCTGGTATTCCTGGTTGAGGAGCAGTAGTGGGGCATGAATACCTAAACTAAGAAGGGAGGAAGCAAAAAATAAGACCTGTAGACCAATGTCATTTACAAATATTTATATAAAATTTTAAATGAAATCCTAGTAAGAAAATAAAAACAAATTTAGTATGACCAAGTTGGTTTTATGTTAGTGGCACATGCCCATTGATGGGTACATGGTTAATCATTAGGAAAATAATTCCCATAATTATTTATGTTGAAAACAAAAACACCCCAAACCACTTGAATATATCAATTGTTTCAGAAAAACTCATTGACAAAGTATGCCACTTACTTTAGCCAAAAAATGCTCAAAAAGCATAGACTTGGAAGGGGCTCTACGGTGTGTGTGTGTGTGTGTGTGTGTGTGTGTGTGTGTGTGTGTGAGAGAGAGAGAGAGAGAGAGAGAGAGAGAGAGAGAGAGAGCAAAAAATCTTCATTATTTGCAATGTGGAAAGCACTAGAAACTTTCCAACAAAATAGGTACCTTATCTGAATATAAAATGTAACACCATAACATAGTAAGACTGGGCATCTTTTACAGCAATGCCAAAACTTTTAAAAGAAAATAATATCTTATTTTTTCCCCCAATTACAAGTAAAACCAATTTTTAACATTCATTAAAAAAAAATTTGAGTTCCAAATTCTCTCCTTCCTTCCTCATTTAGAAAGCAACCAATTTTATATAGATTATACATATGCAATCATGCAAGACATTTCCATGTTAGTCATGTTGTAAAAGAAGACACAGACCCCAACTCCCCACTCCCTGAAAAAAATGAAGTGAAAAATAGTATTCTTCAATCTGCATTCTTGGATCATTGTATTGCTGAGGAGCTAATTCATTTACAGTTAATCATCATAGTATTACTGTCACTGTGTGCAATGTTCTTCTGGTTCTGCTCACTTCACTTTGCATCAGTTCATATATCTCTTTCCCAGTTTTTCTTGTCATTTCTAATAGCACAACACATATTGTATATAATCACAACTTGTTAAGCCATTCTCCAATTGATGAGCATCCCCTCAATTTCCAATTATTTGACTCTACAAGAGGAGCTGTTATAAATATTTTTATACAAATAGGTCCTCTCCCCACCTTTTTTTAACCTCTTTGGAATACAGACCTAGTAGTGGTATTGCTGGATCAAAAGGTATACCCAGTTTTATAGTCTTGGCACAGTTATGGAGAAACTTCTTAACCAAACAAGGAATAAAGGTAGACATGAAAACTATTGCTATTATTATGTGAAATTGAAAAGTTTCTGCAACAAAATGAATGCAGCTAGTATAAGATGGAAAAATGTCAAGTGGGAAAACTCCATTTATCAAATATTTCTGATGAGTCTAATACCCAAGGTATATGGAATTTACCTAAATATATATAGTACTTAGAACCATTCCCCAATTGATAAGTGGTCAACAGATATAAAACAAAACCATATGCAATATTGTACAGCCATATGAAATATCACTCCCAATGCACCATACAAATAATAGACTGAAAAATATGACAAAAGATGGAAATCCATGTACAAGGTTCTGAGAAGAGAGGTATACTAATACACTATTTCTGGAACCATGAGCTGATCCCACAATTCTGGAAAATACTATGTAATTATATTTTTTAAAAAGTGACTAAAACATCTATACACTTTGACAGAGTGATCCCATTGCTAAACATATTATTTAAGGTGGTCAAAGACAGAAAGAAGGGTCTCATATACACAAAAATATTCATAACAACACTCCTGTTGTTACAAGAAAGAATTGAAAACAAATTTAGGAACGGCTAAATCAATATGAAGAATTCAGAGATGCATGGGAAGACTTATATCAACCACAGCATAGTGAAAATAATACAGGATGATATTCTAGGGGGTGGGAGGGTATGGTGTATGGTGGGGTCATGGTGTAGTAGGCCAGGCTTGACTGAGACTGACACTGAGATTCAGGATTGGAACAAGAAGAGACATGCTTTCCAGCTAACAAAAGGAAGTTTATTAGCCACATCAAGGGAAGGATATTCAATATTCAATAAGGATACGGCATTGATTCAGCTGAACATAGCTACCCTGTGCTGATCTCGGTCATGCTGTTGGTCTGTCAGTCAGAAATCCCAGGCTTCTTCTCCTTGCTTGGGAAAGACTGCCTTTTTTTTTTTTAATTTTTTTGCAATTGGGGTTAAGTGACTTGCCCAGGATCACACAGCTAGTAAGTGTCAAGTATTTGATCTGAGGCTGGATTTGAACTCAGGTCCTCCTGACTTCAGGGACGGGTGTTCTATCCACTGCACCACCTAGCTGCCCCCAAGACTAAGTCTTAATAGTCAGAACCTCCTCTGCCCTGGGAGCCTCATGAAAAGAGAACACCAAATCTTTGCTCCTGTAGTTGCAGGACCTCAGACCTCTGGCAGACTGAGTGGTTTCTTCTGTTGGGCCTGAGTAGAGAGCTTTTTCTTTTCACCGTCATCAGAATCTCCCAATAACCCTTAGTCCTCCATGACCTCTGCAGGGGAGAATTATGCCATGAACACTGGGTATAGTGAGGCGTTCCATTTAGTCCTGGATTATAGTGAACAAATGGCTATGCTAGACCTGCCTTTGCCGCTGTTTATTCCGGTGCTAACTCTGCTCTGGTCAGCAGTGCTGCCCACTTTTTTATCTGCTGCCATTGCTATCTGTTGATGCCGAGATTCTTGCTGCTAGCAGCCCACTGCTTTGCCGCCTATACCACTGCTACTTCTTGTTTCTGTCAGGGCCCTGCCACTGTGCCTCCCCTTCCCCTTTTTTCCTCCCAGTCCACTACACCCACCCCCACCATCCCTAAGGGCTGGCCTTCCTATGGCAGAGCACGAGTACTGATGGGAGTGCTGGCATTGATGGGAATTTTCTCTGACTTTTTATGCCAGAACCTGAGGACCAGAGTAGGTGCTACTACTGCAGGCACTGGTGCCACGCCTAATGACACGAAACTCATTCCACATGTATCTCTAGACATTCAAAGACAGATCACTGTGGATTGGAAAATCCAGGAACAAGAGACACCTCAATATTAGTGGACATTGCCAGCAGAAGGATTCGCCCCAACATGAGAAACACATCTAGAAATATGGAAGCCACCTAGTGCTCACCTTCTTCTGCATTACCTTCCCCAACTTCAAAAAGAATATTGAGTTCTAACACTGCTGATCACCAAATATGCCCCAACGCTGCAGTGAAGCCCCAACCAGATTAAAATGTGATCAGTAAATATTTAACAAAATAAATAAAAATACAATAAAACATAGATAACATTGCATTTTGAAACTAAGTCAATATACATTTGACAGGGATCTTTATGTATAGATTGGTGGCTCTGTTTCTATTTGAGTTTGATACCAATGGTTTTAGCCAATTAAATCTCAAGCACAGTTCTAATGCTTTTCAGGAAAAACTAGCCTAACCTTGCTTGGGGCCTTATGAAAAGCTGGTCCACTTTATGTGTCAGGGTGCTAGGAAATATTGCTCTTATGAAAGGAGGCATCTTAGGCAAAAGCACAGAAATGGAAAATTGAATGATGTGTGAGGATCAAGAAGAAGGCTGGTTTGGATGGATCATAGGATGTTTGAGAGGGAGTAATGTATATTCATCCTTGAAAAATTAGTTGGAACCAGGTTGTTAAGCATGTTAAATGCAAACAGTAGCATTTATATTTGACCTTAGAGATAATAAGGGGCAGGGTATTTTATCGAACAGGGTAGTGAATGTGGTCAGATTTCTGCTTTAGGGATGTCACTTTTAGCAGCTGTAGGAAGTGTCTGTTGGAGAGGGGGAGACTTAAGGCAGGGAGACCAATTAAGAGGCAATTATAATAATATAGGGCAAATTAAAGACCAGAGAGCTTAGGAAATGGTGATAACTAAACTACATAATAGTGTCATAAAGAACAGTTTTTAATACTAGCCTAATATATGTTCCTTTTTGGGCAAATTTACTAAACTGACAAATAAGGGAATATTGTATGCATATGTAATGAGTACCATCTCATGGAGAATTACCTTTTTCCTTTGCCAAGAAAACCCCAAATGGGGTCATGGAGTGTGGGACACAACTGACAAAATGAATGACAACATTGCTGATTACAGGTCCAGAACTCTATCCACTGCACTAGTTAGCTCCTCCTCCCCCATATAACCTGTCACACACATATTTTCATATTTATCTTTCTCATTTTTCTTTTTTCTCTTTTTTTGATTTTTCATTAGAGCAAATCTGCCTTAGTGGCACAGAAGTCATACCTGAGGACAGTAAACCTTAAAAATGTAAATAAAACAAAACAACACAAAACCCTAGCCTGGACAGTCATTTGTTTTTCTGGGATTTTGAAGGGACAATGATCACCTTTATTTTGCCATTAGGTGGCACTTGATTGTTGTTTAATCCTTTAAATTGCCCAAATATAGTTACTCTTCCATATTCCTGTGTTTGTATTCAAAGATTCTATCTAGCTTCCCCCACAATAGTAAAGGCTCATTTTTCTTCTGTACATTTATACTGGTTTTTAGGATGCCATCTTTGATTATAAACCTTTTCCTTTGGCCCTTTGTTATATTATTTTATTTTATTTTGTAGTAGTATATCAGTTGCTACAAAGTCTTGTCTGATCCTAACTGCGGCTCCTTCGAACTTAATCTCTTTCTTCTTGACTGTCTGCAGTATTATTGCTTTGACCTTGGAAACTTAGGATTTTTGATATAACTTTTCTGAGTATGTTTAGTTTGGGGTTTCTTTCAGGAGACGATGAGTGGATTCTTTCAATTTTCACTTTGTCCTTTAGTTCTGGTTACTTTTCTTTTGGAATCTCTTGAATATGATACACAGATTATTTTTTGTTTATTTGGTTTTGGGGTTCAGGGAATACAAGGATTCTTTTTTTCTTTTAAATGGACATTGAGAGTAACAACTGTCTCCACAAAGAAATGTATTATCTATTTTTCTTTTTATATCCAATAAACTAAGTAATCACAACATACTAAGTGCCTGGATCTATTACTGTTGCAAGAAGTGACCTAAAGTAGAATATTCCCAAGGGACTGGGGCTGAATCAGGCTTAAGTCAGAGGATGAGGCCTGTTAAGCACACAAGTAAGCATCACGGATAAAAGTTGAACCCAGGTCTTAAGACTTCTAAGACAGTGAATATTGCTTCCATTGTTCCAAGAATACCTGACTACAATGATTCTGAAGTGATTTTTCCCTATCTTGTTTTCCAGGATAGTTGTTCTTTGATTTTCAGTGTTGACTTTATTCTAAAATCTTTTGTTGCATCATTGAATCATTGAGTTCTGTTTGCCCCATTCTGTTTTCCAGGGTACTGGCTAATTGGGAAAAGTTGATCACTTTTTATGCTAAGCTGTTTATTTTCTTCCCAGTTGTTCTATTTTCATTCTTCATTTCTTTCTGTCAGCTCTTCCTTCATTTCTTCCACACACTGTATAAGCTCTTATGGCTAATCCATTCTTTTTCTGAGATTCTATTCTGATTATTTTTGAGTTATTTCCTCCCTCTGGAATTTTATCTTGCAGTTCTTTTAATACATAGTATTTTTTATTTGTAGTAGGAATTTTCTTCTGTTTTCTCATTTCTACTATTTCATTTGTTAGATTAGAACTTTGTTCCAGGCTCAGGAGCTGTTTCCTCTTACACTATTGAATAGGGTGGTTAAGCCTCTTGCTATAGACCTAGAGCTAAATCTCATTCCCTCTATTTTCCAGAGGCTGCTATCTGTGGCTATGTTTTGGCCCCATTTCCCACTATAGCCCCTTGGTGGTAGGCTACCCCAGGACCAAGAGTTGCCTTATTCCACAGCCCTAATCTGGATTATAGATTTGGTTTATGATCAAGTGCTGAATTTGGCCAAGCCCTGTCTACTGCTATAGTCTGCCACTTCCATCTCTCTATTGGGATTTTTTCTTCCCTGGTCACACTATCTGTTTCCCTATTACAGTCACTTACTGGAGATCCGTGGGTTCAGATCTTAACTTTGTGTCCACAAGGATATCACAGTAGCATCAAAATGGTCTCCAAGGTGGTCCTCAGGCCCTCATCATTCTGTCTCTTTGTGAGGTCACCTATCAGGAGGCCTTGGTTCTGTTTTTTGTGTTGTCCTTTTTAGAATTGATAAGCTCGGTGGCGATTTTCCTTAGCTCTGTTGTTTCATATGATACTCTTCTTTATTGTGGGATATGTGTGTAGGATAAGTGTCCATAAAGGCCCTGGATTTGGTTAGAACCTGTCATGTTACCAATTTAGTCCTATGTCTTATATTTCCACGGCACATTACAGTTATAAGACACCATTTCATTCATGATCACATTTGCTTCTCACATCAATCTTTTGAACTAGGTGAATATTATCACCCCCATCTTACAGATGATGAAGTGGGGCTCAGAGAAATTCAGTAGCATACCCAAAGTAACATATCTAGTGAATTTGAGAGCTGTGACTTAGGTCCAGGTAAGGGTGTATTGGAGTCAGCTTGAACCAACTCATGGCACTTTGCTACATTTTTAGTATGAATCGTTATACCTCAGGAATCAGCAAATAGTGCAGACTAGAGATTGGTTTCTTGCTTTTGTTTGTTTGCTTGTTTTTGTCTAGACTTAAGAAAGTGATGTTAGTAATTAAGATTAAAAGTTTGTTGTGGGTGTGTTGTGAAATATTTACCAACACACCACTAAGCCCAGGTCACCTGGCTCTCAGCCTCTTTTTACTACTAACATCTGTTTCAGGAAAGGATTCTTATCCTGTAACAGTTTGTGGTTCTAATTGCATCTAGGCTTTTTTCCCTTTTGTTTTAACAAAAAATATTTATTCAGCTTTCAGTGTCCTAAAAAACAAATACCTGCAGACTGAACTGAAGGAGTACAGGTGATATGAAGAATTGACTTAAAGTGAATAGAGAGAGGAAGGCTAGAGAACCACATAGTATTCTGATAAGAGTATTTCTTCAAACAACGGCAACATAGGGCTGAACCATAGTAATATTAGCCAGCATTCCTATAGTACTTTAAGGTCTACTAAGTGCTTTACATACATTATCCCATTTGAACCTCAACTACCCTGTAAGGTAAGTATTATCCCTATTTTACAGATGAGAAAATTGAGATTGAGAGGTTATGTGACTTGGCCAGAATCACCATAAGTAAGTATCTACTTTAAAATACTGGCAAAGATTTCCCTGAGATAATTATGAGGCTAAGGAAAATGTGTGTGGACAATGCCTTAATCTCTGTGCTTAAACAAAATGAAAAGCAGTGTCTACTTGGAGGGAAGTGTTGGGCCAATTTAGAACTCTCTTTCTGGGCAGCACCATTTTCCCAGTTTATCTTGTTGGAAGGTGACCTGGGAGGAATAGATCCAAAGCATGCTAGTGAGGTCCCTTCTTTCCCTTCTTTCTTTACCACCATCTGTAGCTCTGTCCCAGTGGTTCATCTCTGAGGTCTATGACAGGGTTCATTCAGTGCAGAAGCTTTTGTGAAACCCATAGCTGAGGAGGGCATGGGGAGGGGGAGGAAGGATAGGGGAGAAAATCCAGGATAATGTGTTTAATTTGATCAGTCCCCTGGAGTCATTAAAATGCATCCTCCTAGAGACTCTAAAATATTCTAGCTGGAAAAAAAAATCAGTCCAACAGGATTTCTTTGCTGATCATAATACTAGCATATTTTCATAATGTTTTAAGATGCCACAAGCCTATGAAACACTGCCCTCTCATGTATTAATACATGAATGACTAGTCTAGGAGGCAGGCTAAAAGAATTCTCTTGATTATGACATCCTATTTCTCATATCATCATATCATATAATTTCATATCTCACCATGTCATAACATATACCTTAGTTTTATCTACCCCTGAGTTTTCATTGGTATGAGAAACTCATAATGGGGAAATTCCCTCAATCAATTCAAATTTGCAATATACTTGCAACTTAAAGGGTTTCCTGGTACGATGAGAGAGTTTTAGGTGCATACCATTACATACGTGATATCATGTATCATATTGTACCATAGAATTAGAGCTGGAGGAAACCATAGAAAACAGCAAATCCATCATGTTCATTTGTAGAGTATGAAATTGTTGAATCATAAAATGTTCAAGTTGGAATATACCTTAGAGATAATTTAGTTCAAATCCTTAATTCACAAATAGTAGAGCCAGAGTTCACGACCTCTGACTTTGAAAGGTGGTATAAGCCTGGAGTCAGGAACACCTGAGTTCAAATCTGTTCTTAGACACTTACTAGGGGTGTGACGCTGGGCAAGTCACTTTACCTCTGCCTAAAAATGGGCATAACTGTGTCTACCTCATGGATTTTTTGTGAGGATCAAATGAGATAAAGCACCTAGCATAGTGCTCGACACATAGTAGGAACTTAATACATGCTTGTTCCCTTCCTCTCCCTTCTTTTCTACCTTTGTGACCTTGGGCTAGTCCTTCATCTCTCAATGCCTTGGCTTCCTTATGATTTCTTAAACTTAACATACAAAATCTAGTACTCTTCCTATCATGTCATACTATGCATCAACTTGTATAATAGGCTATTTGAATTAAGGAAAATCAGACCTGCATGAGATTTACTGGATTAGCTTGTAACCAGCCACAGCATACTTGCGAATTGTAGCTCACTCTCAAGAGTTCACCACTTCTGTTTTCTGTTTATTTACTCAATACCTTTTTAGCCAGGATGGAGCTTATTGGTTTTAAAGAATCCAAATTTAGCAGCCACTGTTTAAACTAACTTAAACTGCTGACTCTTAATAAATCTAGCCTTTTCACTGTCTGGGTAAGATTTTATTCACAGGCAACTGTCACATACACCCAAATCACACTAGATGAAAGGCTTTATCTTCGTTGTAGGCAGGGACTAACTAAAGCCCCTGTAGAGTTGAGGACAAAGTAGTTAAGAATTCAATTTGAATGAAAAAAAGTTATTGAGCGCTTAACACATGCCAACTACTATACACTGAACATTCCTATCCTTAAGGAGCTTAAATTCTAATAGAGGGTAACAACACACATAGAGTGATGACTGGGTGAGACACTTTGGTCTGGAAAATTTCAGGGATGCTTAGTGGGGCTGTGGATGAATAGGTTGGCACATCCCATCCAGAAACAATGACAGAGTTGATTTCATGGTTCCAGAGCTGGAGGTCAGGAGAGGAAGAGTATGTCTAGGAGGTGGCTAGAGGGGGGCAAAATGAAACATACCTTAAGTTTCCCTGAAATAGTGGTCTGGCATAGTCACTAGTGAGGATGGGATGGGGTGGATGGAGTGTGGGAACTCCTCCAGGACTCTGATGTGGGATATGAGGAGGCAATTCAGCAAATCCTGGACCTCACTAAGAAATCCTTATACTACTTCTTTTCAAAATACCGTACTGTGTCACTGCAGTACACTCAGCCAGGAAGATCCTATGGGCTCTCCTCTTTTCCCTGCCAAAACTGATAGACATACTCAGAATCCAATTGAATTCATGTCAACAGTCTCTGTTAGTCACCTACTGGCCCTGAGGATAAAAAGACAAAAGAAAAATAGTCCCTGCTCACAAGAAACGTAGTATAGGGACATAACATGCATGTAGAAATATACATATATACATACGTACATATACACACATATATGCATATATATACATATACATATGTACATGTATACATATATACACATATATGCATATATACACATATACATATGTACATATATACACATATACACATATATGCATATATACACATATATATATATACACATATACACATAACATTCACCTATTAGTCTATATATGATGTAGTAAATACAAAGTATATAATGCAAAGTCAGTTAAAGAGGGCAAGACTACTAACTTCTGCAGAGATAAGCAAAGGCCTCTTGGAAGACTCTGCTTTGCTTTCAGGGAACTCAGGAAGATTCTAAGCTGGAGAGACACTGAATTATAGACATGGGACACACTACTGTTGCAAAAGGAAAGGGGCGGGAGATAAGTTGTGAGTAGGGGACAGTCAGCAGGACAATTCAACTGGAAGAGAAAGCATGTGAAGGGGAGTGACATGAAATAAGTATGGAAAAGAAAGGAGCATTTAAATTGCAGAGGGCATTAAATGCTAGGCTGCAGATTTGGTATTTACTTTGGAGGTTATAGGGAGGCATTGAAGATTGTTGAGTGTTTCTGGGTTTGTTAGGGTGCTGTGGTCAATTAATCAATAAGTATTTATTAGGCATCTATTATATGCCATGCACTGGGGGTACAAAAGCAAAAGTGAAATAGATCTTATATTTAGCTCATAATCTAGCTGGAGGAGACAATATGGACATATATATATATATATATATATATGCATACACAAAACAGACATAATATGATTTTGGAGGAGAAGAACTGAGTGGATCTAAAAAGGTTTCTTATTGAAGATTTATTGATTCATAGATCTAGATTTACAGATCTAGAGTTAGAAGGGACCTGAAAAGCTATTTAGCTTAATCCCCTCATTTTACAGAGGACAAAACTGAGGGATAGAAATGTTAAGCAATTACTCCAAAGTCTCATAATCAGTAAGTGATAGAGACAGAATTCAGACCCAGATTCTTTGGTTCCAAATCCAGTACTCTTTCACTGTATCATATTGCCTGTATAACTGGTCCAAATTGTGTCAGAAAATAATGGTATGGAAAGGCGAGGCAGGGAGATAAACTTTAGGCCATTGCCAGAGTTCTGGGCAGATGTGATGAGGGTCTGGATAAGAGTTGGGGCCGAGTAAGCAGAGATAAAGGGATAAAAATGAGTGATGTTATGTAAGAAAGGTCAACAATATTGAGCAACTGATTGGCTATGGGGACAAGATAGCTTATTGGATGACTCCAAAGTTGTAAACCTGAGTAAATGGAAGGAAGGTGATGTTATCAAAAGAAATGGGGAAGTTTAGAGGAGATATGAGGTTTTTATGAAAGATAATGAATTCTACTTTGGATGTTCTAAGTTTGAGATTTGGTCTAGGAGACAGCCAGGTAGAAATGCCCAGTAGGCAGCTAATAATATGGTGCTGGAGTTGAGGACAGAGATTAGGGCTGAATATATAGATCTGAAAGTCACTGGCACAAAAATGGTAGTTCAACCTTTGGGATTATCAAGGGAAAGAGTATAGATCAGGATAAGAGGACAACCCAGGTCAGAGCCTTGGGAGATGCCCCTACTTAGGACCATAAAATCTCAGTTTTTTAAGGGATGCTAAAGACAGTCCCATCTAATCCCTGCCAAGTACTTTATCCTAGCTATGACATTCTTGACAACTGGATGTGTAACCTCTGCTTAACATCTCTAGTATCAGCCTCCTTAGGCAGCGCCTTCTCTTTTCAGATTGCTCTCATTGTTAGAAAATTTTTCCTTAACCCAATCCAAAAATCTACTTTCATCCAACTTCCTTTCTTCTAATCTCAGGACAAGATACAGTAATGAGTCCAGTTACAATGTGAACAACAGTGACATGAGCATGTTTGGCAATCAAGGTCCTCTTAGGTGTACATAGTAGAGGAAGTAAGTATATATAATTTGGAGGGTAAGGAAGAAGCCTCTGGCTGTCAGATAGATCTCTCTGAAATACTTGATTTATAGTCTGTGAACTTTCTCTATTAATGATTTATTCTTTGGGATTAAATTATCCAGGTCTTCAGGAGAAAGTTTTAAAATTACAGGGAGAGAGTGAAAACATTAAGCTATTTTTAGTCATTTACTTCTTAGCAAAGATTAGCTTATCAGATAATTTTAATTTGGGGAACAGAGGTAAATAAAGGAGAGACTCATGAATATGGAGCCCAGGGTGCTGTCCAGACAGGGAGCCATGGAGAGTGGAAGAATCTTAGGTGGGTTATTATGCAGGAGAAACAGCAAGAAGTTCAGTTTGGCTGGACCATCAAGTAAACGAAGGGGAGTAATGTATAATAAGATTGGAAAGATTGGTTGGGGCTAGATTCTGAAGGGTTTTGAATTGCAGAGAAATCTACATTTTTCACTGGAGGCAATAGGAAGCCACTGCAGTTCACTGGACAGGGGAGTGATATGGTCAGGTCTGGACTTAAGAAGAATCATTTAGACAATAATGCTTATGTTCTTTCATTGGATGATTCACAATTGACAAGATAATGGTGCTATCAAAAGAAATGGGGAAATATAAAGTTGAGGTTGGTTTTTTTTGTGAAAGATAAGATCTATTTTGGACAGTCTAAATTCGAGATTCTAAGTTTGGCCTAGGGGATATCCAGATGGACATTAAAATATTTTTATGTTCTCTGTATAGATGAATGATTGGAGTGGGGAGATATTTGAAGTGGGGAAGGCCAATTAAGAGGTCATTACAATTGCTTGGGTGAAGAAAGATTGAATTAAGGTGGTGGCTGTATAAGCAGGGAGTAGGAGTAAAATGGGGCAGCTAGGTGGTGTGCAGTGGATAGAGCACTGGCCCTAGAATCAGGAGGACCTGAGTTGAAATCCGGCTCAGACCAGACATTTGACACTTACTAGCTGTGTGACCCTGGGCAAGTCACTTAACCTTAATTGCCTTGCCTTCCCCTCCCACCAAAAAAATGTGAGATCTTGTTAAAATAGAAATGACAGGACTTAGCAACTGATTACTTATGTGGGTTGAGGGAGGGTAAAGAGCCAAAGGTAACTCTGAGGTTGCCAAGTTGGGAGACTGGAAGAGTGATGGTGCCCTCAACAGAAATAGGGGAGTTTGTAGACAGGTGGGATTAGAGGAAAGACAATGAATTCTATTTTGAACATGCTGATTTTGAGATGATTTTGGGATACATAATTCAAAATGTCAAATAAGCATTTGGGGATATGGTACTGGAGCTCAATAGAGAAAGTGGAGTTGGAAATGTAAATATGAGAATCATATGCATAGAGATGATAATTAAACTCACAGGAGGTGATTAGCTAACAAGAGAAGAGGAGAGAAGAGAAAGAGAAAAAAGAAGTAAGCCCAGGACACTTAGAGGACACTTATAATTAGGGGCATGATATGGTTGGTGAGACAAGAAAGTCAGACAGGTAGGAGGAGAGAACCAGGAGAGAGAAATATCACAAAAACCCAGAGGAGAATATATTTAGGAGGAAGGGGAGGCAAGGGACAAATAGTGTAGAAAGGGCAGGAAGGATGAAGATTGAGGAAAAAATCAGATTTGGCAATTAACAGATTGTTGGTAACTGGAGAGAGCAATTTCAACTGAATGATGAAGTCAGATAATCAGATTGTCAGTGGATGAGATGTGAGTAGAAAGTTGAGGTAAAGAGTGAAGACAGCTTTTCCAAGGAGTTCTGCTATGAAAGACAGGTGAGATATAGTATAATAGATTGAGGGGATCCTAAAGTGTGGGGAAGGGTTTTTTTTTTTAAATAATTTTTATTGTCAGAATCCTGGGCTCTAGTTCATTTTCTCTTGTTAAATCTTAGTATCTTACTACCCCAGAGCCAATTAGTGCACTGGGCAATGAAGAAGCTGACCTTGTATCCATCGTTGACAAGGAAAGCAACTTGATACAGGTTATACATGTGTAGTCATGCAAAACACTTCCATAGTAGTCATGTTGTGAAAAACTAATTATATTTCCTTTCATCCTATCCTACTCCCCACCCCCGTTTATTCTATTCTCTCTTTTAACCCTGTCCTTCTTCAGAAGTGTTTGCTTCTAATTACCCCCTCCCCCAATCTGCCCTCCCTTCTATCATACCCCCGTTTTCTCATCCCCTTCCCCCCATTTTCCACCATACCCAGTTGAGTGTGTATGTTATTCTCTCCTTAAACCAAATCCGATGAGAATAAGATACACTCATTACCTCTCACCTTCTTCCACTTCCCCAGCCTCACTTTCTCCTCCAGAGCCATCTGGGTGCAGTGGCCAGATATTCATCAGGATGACTAGAGATGCCCCAGGATGCAGTGGGAGACCTTGGCCCTTTAAGCTAATATTTTTCAAATTCTTGCTTTGGTGAGGAAACACCTATTCAATGAATAGGCCTCTTTTTTAAAAAAAATTATTTATTTAATTTTAGTTTTCAACATTCACTTCCACAAGATTTTGAGTTCCAAATTTTCTCCCCATCTCATCCTTCCCCCTACCCCAAGACGGTATGCATTCTGAATACCCCTTCCCCTAATATGCCCTCCCTTCTATCTCTTCCCCACTTCTCTTGTCCCCTTCTCTTCAATTTTCCTGTAAGGCAAGATGATTTCTATACCCTATTTCCTATACATCTTATTTCCCAGTTGCCTGTGAAAATAATTTTTTTAACTTTTGTTTTTAAAGCTTTGAGTTCCAAATTTTCTCCCTCCCTCCCTCCCCACCCACCCTCCTTGAGAAGGTAAGCAACTCAATATAGGTTATACATGTGCAGTCATGCAAAACACTTCCATAGTAGTCATGTTGTGAAAAACTAAGTATATTTCCCTTCTCCTATCTCACTGCCCGTTTATTCTATTCTCTTTTTTGACCCTGTCCCTCGGAAGTGTTTGCTTCTGATTACCCCATTCTCCAATCTGCTCTCCATTCTATCATCCTCCTGCTCTCTTGTCCCATTCCCCCCTATTTTCCTGTAGGGTAAGATAGATTTCCATACCCAATTGAGTGTGTATGTTATTCTCTCCTTAAGCCAAATCCTATGAGAATAAGATTCACTCATTCCCTCTCACCTTCCCCCATTTCCCCTCCACTGTAAAAGCCTTTTCTTGTCTGTTTTATGTGAGATAATTTACCCCATTCTACCTCTCTTTTTCTCCTTCTTTCAGTATAACCCTCTCTCACCCTTAATTTTGTTCTCCAGATACCACCCCTTCATCTTCAACTCTCCCTGTGCCCTCTATCTATCTACATACATATAATTTTTTTCCTCCAACTACCCTAACATTGACAAAGGTCTCATGAGTCACAAATATCATCTTTCCATGCAGGAATGTAAACAGTTCAACCTTAATAAGTCTCTTATGATTTCTCTTTCCTGTTTACCTCTTCATGTTTCACTTGAGTCCTGTATTTGAAAGTCAAATTTTCTATTCAGCTCTGGTCTTTTCATCAAGAATGCTTGAAAGTCCTCTATTTCACTGAATGACCATTTTTTCCCCTGAAGGATTATACTCAGTTTTGCTGGGTAGGTGATTCTTGGTTGTAATCCTATCTCCTTTGCCCTCTGGAATATTATTTCCATGCCTTCGTCCTTAATGTAGAAGCTGCTAAATCTTGTGTTATCCTGATTGTGTTTCCACAATACTTGAATTGTTTCTTTCTGGCTGCTTGCAATATTTTCTCCTTGACCTGGGAACTCTGGAATTTGGCTACAATATTCCTAGGAGTTTTCCTTTGGGGATCTCTTTCAGGAGGTGATTGGTGGATTCTTTCAATTTCTATTTTGCCCTCTGGTTCTAAAATCAGGGCAGTTTTCCTTGATAATTTCTTGAAAGATGATGTCTAGGCTCTTTTTTTGATCATGGCTTTCAGATAGTCCAATAATTTTTAAATTCTCTCTCCTGGATCTATTTTCCAGGTCAGTTGTTTTTCCAATGAGATATTTCACATTGTTTTCTAATTTTTCATTCTTTTGGATTTGTTTTACAGTGTCTTGATTTCTCATAAAGTCACTAGCTTCCAATTGCTCTATTCTAATTTTTAAGGAAGTATTTTCTTCAGTAGCTTTTGGACTTCCTTTTCCATTTGGCCAATTTGCTTTTTAAGGCATTCTTCTCCTCATTGGCTTTTTGGACTTCTTTTGCCATTTGGGTTAGGCTATTTTTGAAGGTGTTATTTTTGTCAGTATTTATTTTGGGTCTCCTTTAGCAAGCTGTTTACTAGTTTTTCAAGATTTTCTTGCATCACTCTCATTTCTCTTCCCAGTTTTATCTCTACTTCTCTTACTTGCTTCTTAAAATCCTTTTTGTGCTCTTCCACAGCCCGGGACTGATTCATATTTTTCTTGGAGGCTTTGGAAGTAGGAGTTGTTTGTTGTCTTCTTCTAGTTGTGTGTTTTGATCTTCTTTGTTACCAAAGAAAGATTCTATGATCTGACTTTTTTTGCACCTTTGTTTGCTCATGATCCCAGCCAATTACTTGAATTATAAACTGTTTGTTAAGGTAGGGGGTCTGCTTCCAATGTGGAGAATGTATTGTCCCAGCCTTCAGGGGTTTTGCGCAGCTGTTTTTAGAAATACTTGTAGGGACCTGTAAGTGTTCAATTCTCCCAAGGTGGTATGATAAGGGACGAGGTGTTTACTCCTTTCCTGGCCTTTGCTCTGGTCTATGAGTGACCTCAAGCACTCTTTTCTGCCTTGGAACTGGGAGGAGGATTCTCTCTCTACCACCACTATAAGCTCCACCACGCAGTGCTCCTCCTTACCTCAGGATCACCACCCAGAACTGTGACCCAGATCCAAGCACAGGCAAAGCAAGAGAATCCTGCCTCAGCACCAGCAAAAGATCCCTGCAATCCTCCTCTGATCAGCCCTCAGTCTGTGGGCCTGGAAGCTCTGGAAGCAGCTGCTACCCCGAGGCTGAACTCAGGGACTGGGGCCAAGACCAGGACCTTGCTTCTCTTTCACTGCGGTCATGGGCTTTTTCTACTGACCTTCTGACCAGTTCATATTCCCTTTTGTTGTTGCAGATGTGGGTTTGTTGACAATGTTGTCCTCTTCAGAATTTCTGTCTTGATCTTCACTCTTCTTATAATATGAATCTATGGTATGTTTCTTTTTTACTCATGGTGTTTCTTTATTCCCTGGCCTTTAAAGAGATTGAGCTCTTCTGCTGGGGAACAGAGAGCACTGACCCAAGCTTCTTGTGTTGGGAGCCTAGGTCTTGGTCACTGGCTTTGTGTGCTGGGGCCTCTTATGTTGGCAATTGGAGGCTGTAGGTTTCTGGCAGCTTACCTTGTGTTGGGCTGGAATCAGCAAGGCTGGAACTTTCAGACAATTCTAGGTTGCCTGCTTTTCCTTTCTTTTAGCTTTCTTCAGCTCCTTTTAGATGGGTGCTGCAGGGTGTTTATCTGCCTGGGGCCCCTTGCAATGCTGCCTCCCTCGTTTCTGCAAATGCATTGGGAGATTCCTTAGTTGTAGAGTGCTGAGGCACTTGGTAGTTTTCTGAGCTGGTTTTCACCAGTTCCCCCTGCCCTCACTGAGGCACTCAGAGGTCCAGGTGTTGGTGTTTGCCTGTTCTACCATCTGGGCTTCAGGATTTCTTCACAATTGGAGGCTGCAGGGCTCCAACAGCTCACCTGGTGTTGGGCTGGAACAGCAAGGCCAGGGCTTTAGGAAGCCTTTAGGTTGTTTTCTTCACCTCCTTTCAGATGAATGCCGAAGGGTACATATTATCTGCCTGGGGCCCCTTGTAGTTCTGCCTCCCTTATTTTTGCTGGGCTACTGCACTTCTGCTCTCAGTCTTTCTTCTAGTTCAGCTGTTTCAGGGTTTTTTTCTGGGGTGATATTTTCTGGGTTTTCAGAGGTTGATAGGGGAGAATGAGAGTGCCTACCTTTTCACTCCACCATCTTGGCTCCCAGAAGCTGCAGTTCTCCTCTACTGACCTTCTAAGTTGTCTTTGGTGTTTGTGGGTTGAGAAGTCTGGAAATCACCACAGCTGCTCATGATTCAGTCCCTTGAGGCCTGCTCCAGGTTGTCTGAGGCCTGTTTTGCTGCAAGCCCACACTGAACTGTGTCTCTCTCCCAGCTGGGCAAGATAGACCTTTCTAATCATCCATCCAGGTTGTCTTGGGCTGGAAATTTATTTCACTTTGTCTTTTTGTGGGTTCTTCGGCTTTAGAATTTGTTTAGAGCCATTTTTTTTTACAACTATTTGGAGGGGTTTGGGGGAGAGCTCAAGCAAGTCACTGCTTTTACTCTGCCATCGTATCTCCATCCCCAAATAGGCCTCTTTAGGAAGTGACTCAAGGGACATCCTCTTTACCAAAAAAAAAAAAATCGAACTGGGAGGGGAAGACCCTCAGGGTTACTGGTCAAGCAGTTACTATTTACATTCACTCTGAGCCAAAAAATAACCATTAAGTGGTGCTTGGGCAGGGACCTATTGTCCAATCCAAGAGATCCAGAATGAATCCATACACACACATATACACACACACAAACTTTCAGCCTTTCAGATTTTCAGTGCACCTATTTTAATGAGCCCTGCTTGAATTAAACAAAGTAATGACTTTAGGGAAAGCATCACTGGGATTACGATCTGGCAGTCTGTGAATGTAAAGAAATATAAAAAAGTGGATATAAAACAAATTCCACTGTATAAAGCTTTTTGTCACTAGATTAACAAATTTACAGGTATCCTGGATGCAGATTGTCAAAATCAGGCTCTAAAAGCCAGGGTTATGCGAAGAGTAAATCACAAAGGCCACACAGTAATTTAAATTAGTAATTTGCATTTATGTGGCATTTTCATCACAAAGCATTTCAATAGATTTGTGTTTGTATAATGCTGTATATGTGTGCAAAATTTTAAGGTCTGTACTAGCTGTCCTCACATTTCAGTGGATCACATTGTCAGAAAAGTTGCTGTGAGTTAAAGTAATAGAAACGGAAACTGATTTTCTCATTGGAAAGAAACTGTATATAATAGAGGCCACCTTCTAGAACAAAGTCTTCCCATCTGTTCAGTTTTTCAAAGAAATGACCAGAAACACTGTAAATGACTAAACCTGAGAAACATCAAGGCTTTCTCAGTAGTGGAATGTTAATAAGAGCTGGGTTCAAGTTCTGCCTAACACGTTCAATCTGTGTGAACTTAGAAAAGTCAAGCAACTTCTCAGTGTTCCAGGAACTTCTAAGACTAAGTTTCAGACCAATTGCATAGATTGAAGGAGTTTCTCGTGCTATTGAAATCACAGGTCTGGACCAAGCCTTCTCTTCCCCCTTCTCCCTCCACTCTCCCTCCCCCCAATCCCAAAGGAAGGCTGTCTCTGGATCCGCAGTGGTTCGTATAGTACAGGAGTGGGAAACCTGTGGCCTCGAGGCCGCATGTGGCCCCCGAGGTCCTCAAATGTGGCCCTTTGACTGAATCCAAACTTCAGAGAACAAATCCTCTTAATAAAAAGATTTCTTCTGTAAAACTTAGACTCAGTCAAAAGGCCACACCTAAGGATTTAGAAGGCCACAAGTTCCTATCCTTGGTGTAGTATATACCTACTAATTGTTTGGTATGCAGTCAGAATGTGGTTTTCACGAGGTTCGATCCAAAGACCCTGGCCTCTAATGAGGAAGGGGAAAGGAAGAAGCATTTATTAAGTACCTACTATGTGCAACATTGTGCTAAGGGCTTTACAAACATTATCTCATATGATCCTAATTAATCTGATGAAAGAATACCCTCCCTCATCATTGGCTCATTAAATCTACAATCCTGGCATCCCATTTGCAGCTCTACTTATAGCTCAATTTACTATTTATCTCTAAGTTTTCCTTCAAAAGGTGGAGGTGGGGAGGAGTAAAAATGTAGTCAATGTATAACATGAAACAGGTATGGGGTAATATAATTTGCTCTCGAACAAAAAAGGAATGATAAACACAGAACACTTCCAATGGCATATTTGATAGAATAACTTAAACAAGATTCAGTAACTTAATTAAACTATTACAAAAAGCTAGGAAGCTGATACTTAAACTTCATCAGTACATAAAGCAGTTTTCAGAACAGCTAATTTTACATTTCACATTGACTTCACACTGGTCAAATAATTTCAGGTTCCTTTCTGCTGGCAACACAGTCAGCCTTGGGACACTTCTCCTGCCCTGGCAGATTATAGGGTCATTATAGGGGCCAAAGTATAAAGGGATAAATGTTGCAAAGTAGAGGAGAGAAAACTGATGGGGTAAGGACTAAAAAGGTTCTAATCCTCACCAACATAGAAGCTTTCTGTACTACTAGTCAGCTCTACTCATTGGAATTCTGGACCTCTCAAACCCAGGAGATTACCTAAAAGCCTGAACACATATAGCAATGAGCTTGTTGTTAAAAAAACCTACTCAAGAAAAGAAATACAAAGGGCAGGAGGAAACCAGGGTTCAAGGTACAAGCTCATTTAGTTGAGTTCATGCTTACTGAGGAACCATTGACAGGGTATAAGAAAAAAGAACTCTCCATCTTTCTCCCATCTCCCTTCAGTTGGGAATGTATCAGAGGTTCTCAACTTGGGACTTGTGAACTTTTAAAAAATATTTTCACAACTGTATTTCAATGTAATTGTTTTCCTTTGCAATCCAATGTGTTTTATTTTATGTATATAAAAACATTATTCTGAAGGCCCCACAGTGTTCATCAAATTTCTGAAAGGGTACATGATACAGAATAGATTAGGAACTCCTGGTATAGGGTATTTCCCAAATGGGAAAGTTGAAGCAAAAAGTAACCAAGTCAGAAACTGTCTCTTCTTTTAACTGACGCAGCATTCTGCCTCCCTCCTGCCCCTGCCACCATCATAGGATAGGGGGAAGACACAGGTACTCTTCAGAATTTGTCAAGTCATACCCAAAATATTAGGTTACCATATGACTGAAACATAGCCCTAAAGGAATATCCTTACAAGGGATGACTTTAGGATGACTTCTTGAAGTGTTGTCTCACTCAAAGTGAGATCCTAAAAGGGATAATCCTTGTATTATACATCTTTAATAAGGCTTTCCAAAGTGTATCCTAAATCAAATAAATACAGGAAAATGATGACCAATCACATCGATTGTATTTAGGATGATTTGGTTTCACAGAGTGCTGTACAAAGTTCTCAGCTTAAATCTTGCCTTATTTTTGTGGAAGAAAATCACAAAGACCTGAGGAGTATCTTCCAAAGGCCTTTTGAGGGAAGATTTTTGGATCCATAATTAAGAGATGTGATGAAACTCATTCAGGTGTCCCCTTTTCCTTCCATACATAACTGCCTTTCAAGTTCAACATCAGTTTCCTTATCTGTTAAATGAAAGATTGGGCCTACATGGTCTTTAAATTTCTCTCCAGCTCTACATTTGTGATCATAAGATCAATGGGACAGATATAAAATATAGATGGGATATTCTATCTTTATGTAGCTTACAAATCTACGAGGTTTATCACCAACACAACTGTAGCGTGGGCCTTCTGTTAAGGCCATGGTGATTTCCCATTATTTTAGTTCTATCCCATTTTCATAGATCTTAGATAACAGAACATAGGCCTGGAGCTGAAGGGAAGAAAGGAAGGAAATCAGCATTTATTGATGCCACTACGTGTGCTGACATTGTGCTTAATGCTGTTATCTCATTTGACCTTCACAACTACCCTGGAAGGTAGGTGCTACTACTGCTCGCATTTTACGGTGACAAAAATGATGCTGCCAGATTTAAAGTGATTTGACCAGGGTTACACAGCTGGTGTTCAAGACCACATTTAAACTCAGGTCTTCCTGACTTGAGGCCAGAGTGCTGGGGCTCTGAGATACTCTGAGATGGAGAATTTTCTGTCAGAGGATCTCAAAAGCCTTTTAATTGAATCCTCTCCTTTCACATTTGACAAAACTAAAGCTTAGGCAGGTTAAGGGACTTGCCTAAATTCACACACAGGTAATGGTCAGAGGCAGGATTTGGAAACAAATTCTTCAACTCAAGTGTCTGTGATCTTTCCTTTCTTCTACATCGTTTTCCTGTCATAATATTCTCTTAATATTATAAAGTCAATTTTGTGCTTGATTTATTGTTCTCAGCAATTAAGAGAATCATCAATCATTCACCAAGTATTAATTAAACTGTGCACCAGAAGAACACACTGGAGATACAAGTACAAAAAATAAAACTCCCTATTCATAATGAGCTTACATTCTAATGGGACAGATAAGTATATATAAAGATATACAACACAAATATGAGGCAAATAAATAAAAATATATGCAAAGTAGTTAAAGAAGAGATAATTTGGTAGGATACTAGCAAGTGGGAGAATAGGAAATCCTTCATGTAGAAGATGGTGCTTGAGGTGCATCTTAAAAGAAGAAAGGGTCTCTGTGAGACAGAGGTAAGGAAAGAGTTCTTTTCCAGGCATGTGGGATAGCTGGTGCAAAGAGCCAGAGATAAGAAGAGATGGAGGGTTATGAGTGAGAGACAGAGAAGCTAGAAGAGTTTACATTTAATATATAATATGATATGATATATTATCATGCAATATATATGATACAATGTGTTACAACACAACACAATGCAACACAATAAACATAACACAACACAACACAGTATAACATAACATAATATATAATATATAAACAGAAGAGTTCACATTTTATCCTAGAGGCAATAGGAAGCTACTGAAATTGATTGAGTAGGACAGTCACATGATCAGATCTGCTTTAGTAGTAAGGTGTAACATACATTGGAGTGGTGACTGAGAGGCAATAATCTAGGTGAGAGGTGAAGAGGACCTGAGCTAGGGTGTGACTGTGTGAATGGGGAAAAAACTGTTAGATGAGAGATCTGGCAACTTAATATGTATATCTGGGTTAAGAGAGAATATGTTAAGGATAATGCCATACTGAGGCAAACCTCTATGGTGTTTTGATTCACTGTTCTTCATACCTGAAAGGTAATCCCTCATTTCTGTCTTTCGGAATGCCGTTTTTTTAAGGTCGTGTCCAACTCTTTGTGACCCCTTTTGGGGTTTTCTTGGCAAAGATATTGGGGTGGTTTGCCATTTCCTTCTCTAGCTCATTTTACAGATGAGGAAATGGAGGCAAAGAGGGTTAAGCGATTTGCTCAAGTCACATGGCTAGTAAGTGTCTGAGGCCAGATTTGAACGATGTATCTTCCTGACTCCAGGCCCAATGCTCTATCCATTGCACCCCCTCGCAGCTCACCTAGAATCTCTAGGTTTCCTAAAAACTCAACTCAATGGCCACCTGTATGGGAAGACTTTTGTGATCCCTCCAGCTACTAGTGTATTCTCCCATGCTCCACTTGGCTCCTCTAATTACCTTGTATTCATTTTGTATATATTGTAAATGTACATGTTGTACTCCCCTGAGAGACTGTAAGCTCCTCGCAGGCGATGACTTCATTTTTGTCTTTGTAGCCTCAGCATTTTTTGTACAGCCTTATATATAATGGAGACTGAAAATTACTCTTTAACCATAATTGTGTTTGTCAAAGGAAAATTGTGTTTTGGAGAGATTAAAATAAGTCTATTATTTTAAAATAACTAATAATACGGCAAAGAAGTATAAAGTGGTTCCTGCCTAAATCATTTATCAGTTGATAGGTATCAAGGAAGACCTTTCTTGCCCAAGTTTCTGGGCATTTATTCAAATCAAGTCACTATTGTTCACTGAGTAATTCCAGGATGATTTATTTAAAAAGAAAAGAAAAGAAAAGAAAAATTCCTGGAGAAAATTTGAAAGTGAGAAACATTTTCAGGTCTGATTTTTAAAGAAAAGCTTTATTAATGCTTTTTTTTCTGACATAACTCTGCCCTCTGCTGCTGATTTCTCCCTTCTGATACAGAGGAAAATGAAACAAACCAATGGACCATTTTGGGGAGCATGTGCAACATTATTGACCTGCAGAGAGATAAGGCAAGAGTGTTTTCACCATCTGTTCTCCAGGGTCAGGAGTGATCATTGCAAGAGTTCATCTGTCTTAATGATATTTTCATTCACGTTATTATAGGCCTTATGTACATTGGTCTCTTGATTCTGCTTGCTTCGCTCTACATCAGTTGGTACAAGTTTTTCCGTGTTTCTTACATCATAATAATATCCTATTACACCATATACTGTAACAACTCCTAAAGCCATTCCTCAGTTTCTAAGCATCCTCTTTGTTTTCAGTTTTTTGTTCTTACTATAAGTGCTGCTCTGAATATTTGAGTATGTGTGGAACCATTCTTTATATCATGGGCCTCCTTGGGGTATACATCTGATTGGGGGTTTTATAGGCTCAGTTTTTTGGGGGGGTTGTTTTTGTCTTAGATTAGGTAGACAATACATAGTAGTGAATGACCACAGTAATCTTGTTGTTGAGTTGTATCTGACTCTTTGTGACCCTATGAACTATACTGTCCATAGAGTTCTCTTGGCAAAGATATTGGAGTGGTTTGCCATTTCCTTCTCTGGTGGATTAAGTCAAACAGAGGTTAAGTGACTTGTCCAGGGCCACATACTACTAAGTGTCTAAGGTTAGATTTGAACTTAGGTCTTCCTGTCTCCAGACCGAGTGATCTATCCACTGAGTCATCTAGCTAAACTTCCCCACCCCCTTATAAATTAAGTGATTATCAGCTACTTGTTTTATTGTTGTTGTTGTTCAGTCATGCCTGACTCCTTGTGACCCCATTTGGAGTTTTCTTGGCAGAGATACTGGAATGGTTTACCATTTCCTTCTCCAGATCATTTTACAGATAAGGAAAGAGCCAAATGGGGTTAAATGATATGTCCAGGATAGCACAGCTAGTAAGTGTCTGAGGCCAGATTTGAACTCAGAAAGATGGAATTCAAAATCATAGATCTATAAGGAGCAACTTTGTATTTGATCATCTCAAATACTATACAAGTCCTACAATGCAGTTCTTCTCTATGAACATGATGTAGTATAAGGAAATGAACAATAAATTTGAAGTCAGCAGTCCTGAGTTCAGATTGGTATTTTTTCTACATGACTCGGGTCAGGAGGAACTTAAAAGATTCCACTTAATGACCTCGAAGGGGCCTTCAAGCTTTAGATATTAATTTTGGAGAAAAAGAGTTCTTTTCTGAGCTTACCTACAGAGTTTCCAAAAGTCAATGGAACTTTGTTCTCGGAACAAAGATGGGGAACAGGTTCTAAGATATTAATTGCGTTTAAACCTCTGTATTCCTTCTTTCAAGCCAAATTTATGTCGATTCAGAAGAACTGAAGTTAAAGATCATTCAAAAAGGGAGGGAAAAGGAAAAAAACATTATGTGCTAGGCACTTTTACAAATATTTCCTCATTTGAGCTTTACAATAATTCTATAAGGTAGGTCCAATGAGTATCATCATTTTACAGTTGAGAAAAACAAGGCAGACAGAGGTTAAGTGACTTGCCCAGAGTTATGTAGCTAGTAAGTATCTCAGGTCACATTTGAACTCAAGTCTACTTGACTCTAGACTCAGTGCTCTATCTGCTATGCCACTTAGCTACATTCAAAAAGAAAGAGATAGGCATATGGTGAGTATGAGCAGACTGTGACATCTTACAAAGGAGGACTTTTGAAGGAGTAGCAAAGAGGATCTCACCAGAGACATGTGTGGGGGGGGGGCAAATATTCTGGTTGTGTGGTGAGAATGAAGGATAAACCATGGCTAGCCTAAAAGGCCTATTTGTTTCTATGCAATGCCTAGAGGACTAGGGGAAGGTGCCCAGGCCATTGGGTGGAATCCCTTGTGGTGGATTTATGGTTAAAACCTAGGATAGGCTGAGTAGGAGCTAGGTGGCTCATTGGGTAGAGAGCTTGACTTGGAGTATTGAAGATTTGAGTTCAAATCCTGCCCCAGAGGCTTACTTAGTTCTGTGAACCTGGGCAAGTTAATTAACTTCTCTCTTCTCATAAGTAAAGATAATTCTCATAAAGTAGTAATAATTATAGGATCTACTTCACAGTGTTATTATAAGGATCAAATGAGAACACATGTAAGGTGCTTTGCAAATCTCTGCTTATTATTATTGCTATTGTGACCATGCCAATTTGGTTACAGATTCTTTGAGATATGAAGTTTTAAAATCTGAACTCAGAAGATCGATAAAGTAGGACATTCACTGATTTTACAGAATCTGAAGACTCAAATTAAGGATTTTTCTGGGTGGAGTGTTTTCTGTGATGGATAGTGGGACTTAGCAGTAGAGTATGCAGTATATTAACTATATTCAACCACATTTTGATACTATCGACCACCCTCTGCTTCCTGATACCATTTTCTCTCTGCCTAATACTATTTCTTCTGTATGTTTTCATGGTGTCACTATCTTTTGGTTTTCCCCCTACTTGTCTAATTATTCATTCTCAGTTTCTTTGCTGGCTTGTGATACATGTCATTGTGAGGGTTCTCTAAGATTCTGTCCTGGTCTCTCTTCACGTCTCCTCTAAACTGTCTCAGTTACCTCATCAGATTTCCTACATGTTACTCTCATTTTTCTGTAGGTGACTCTCAGATCTATGTATTGAACCCCAGTATCTCCTCTGAGCTTCAGTCCTACATCACAATTCATCTGTAGGTTGTTTCAAACTGGTTACTCCGGAGACATCTTAGACTCAACACACTCAGAACTGAACTAGCTATATTTTCCCCAAATCATCATCTTTTTAAAACTTTTCCATTTCTTTTGAAGGTACCCCTGTCCTTTCAATGTCATAGATTTGTAATCTTGGCCCTTGCCTAGACTCTTCATTCTCCTTTACTCCATATACCCAGTTGGTAAGCCAATAAACATTTATTGAATGCCTACTGTATGCTAGGCACTGTGCTAAAGCATTGGGGACACAAAAAAAGAGGGAATCATCCTATCTTGGGGTTTCTACATTCACAATTTCTCTTTCAACCAGCCCTTTTCCTCTACTCACATAACTATTTTACCATAAGTCAGGCTTTATTATCTGTCACCCAGATTATTGCCACAGTCTCCTAATTGATCTCCATATCTCAAATCCCTTACCACTCCAGTTCATCCTACACACTGCTGCCAAAGTAATTTTCCTTAAGCTAAGCTCTAACCACATGACTCCCCTACTCAACCCAACTCGATGGTCTTCTATTGTCTCTAGGATTAAATAAAAACTCTTCTTTAGCTTTTAAGGCCCTTCAAATATGGCCCCAACTTATGTTTCTAGCCTCACATAGCATTTCATGATGCAGCCAGACTGGCTTTCTGTTCCTCACACTCAAGATTCCTCCATCTCCCATCTCCATATCTTTGCATTGATGGTCTCACAGGCCTCTTTCATTACATTCATTTTCAAGCATCCCTCTCTTCTTTCAAGATGCAGCTTAAGCACCATCTTCTGTATATCTTCTTTTCTCATCTCTTCCAACTGCTAGTGCCCTTCTCAGACTACCTTGTATTTAACTATTTTCACATATTTACATTTATTCACTTTATATGTATACTTTATACATTTTATAGATACTTCAGGCAGTCAGTCAATAAGCATTTATTAAGTAGCTACTATGTGCCAGGCCCAAATTAAGCTCTGGGAATACAATGAAAAGCAAAAGACAATTCTTACTCTTCAGGAGCTCACAGTCTAATGGAGGAGATAACATGGAAACAAACAAGATATATACAGGATGAATTGGCCTTAGTCATCAGAGGGCATTAGAATTAAGCAGAATCAGAAAAGACTTTTTAGAGGAGGTGGGATTTTTGTTGGGTCTTGAAGGAAACCAAGATGGCCAGGAGGTGAAGATGAAGAGGAAGAGAATTTTAAGCATAAGAGACAGCAGGAAAAAATGACCAGAGCCTAAAGAAGGAGTCTCTTGTCTGAGGAACAGCAAGGATTGCAAGTGTCATTGGATTGAAGAGTATGTGAGGGTGAATAAGGTGTAAGAATACTGGAAAGATAGAAAACAGGCAGGTTGTAAAGGGCATTCTCTCACTATGAGCAGGGAGTTTCACTCTTTGTGCATTTATCCCCAATACCTAGCATTATGCTTGACACATAGTAGGCACTTAAAAATACTTGCTGATTGAGTGATTAAGTATTCTAATAAGTCCTTCATTTTAGACAGATTTCATTCCAAGCAAAAAGAGAAAGAGGAAGCTAAGTTCTGGGAGTTCTACTAGTATATAATAGATAACACCTTTTATTGTACAAATGAAAGTACCCCCAAATAAAAAAAAAGTTAAGAAAGAGTATACTGATAAGTTCAGAAGGGACCCCAGAGACCAACTTCTTCAATTATTAAGCAATGAAACTCTGGGCCCCCAAGGTTAAGAGACTTGCTCAAGGTCACATTGCTAATAAATATCAGAAGTAGGATTTGAACGGATACCCTCTGACAGCATTATTTCTACTCTAATACACTATCTCCCATCTTTGATATATCTTTAATCATTAACCATAAATCTAACAATGGGAAGTATCCGCACCGTGGCAAGGGAGTCCAGGTTTTGACTGTTGCTGTCGACCTAATGTCAAAATGTAAAGATGATTCGTCCAAAAATCAAAGTTCCTTTTGGACTCAGAATAAAACATTTCATTATTGAAAATTTCTGCCTTAATCCAATCATTGAAACACCATGGAAACACAGTCTTATTCTCTCTTTTTTAATCTTGTCATCTGACTTAAGAAGCGAATATACACACACTGAGCTGTATATGCCCTAATAAAAGGCCCCAAATACTTAAATAGGGGTATGATGCCATGTAGATGGATATTTTTATTATTCATATTTTATTGCTTAGATGTGACCCTAAAAAAGCCCAACTTCCAACTATGCTTCAAAGCTCTTGAGGGGTCTTCCATACAGCTCATCCAATAGTTTTTCCCAGCAGGCTAATTGGATATATTTTCCAGATTATACTTCCTTGTTTCCCTGATAGGGAACAAAGACTTTCATCTTTGTCTTTATATCTCCATTACCCAGCATAATAGTCCATTGCACATAGGAAGTGTTTAACAAAAGCTTGTTGATTGATTTGTTCTAGAATGTTTGGAGGCCCTTGTAAGTACAATGCATTGTCCTATCATCAATGGTACGATGGTACTAGCCTGAGCTAACTCACCTAAGTTACCATGTTTAAGGTTTTGCATATATTCTTCTATAAAGGAAGCCAAGCGATGAGTTCTGTTTGGAGAAAGCAGTAACATTCTTTTCTACCTCTATCATGGAGTTAATTCTCCCTCTGTGGAGGGAGAAAAATTATTTTCCTAATTTTGATGGGGTCAAAGATATGTCCATCTGATATTTTGCTGTACTCTGCCCTGATCCGGGGAGCTAAGGGCTCAGCGCAAAGAGCACTGGATCTGGAGGCAAGAAGACCTGAGTTTAAATTTGGCCTCAAACTAGTGACCCTGGGAAAGTCACTTAACCTTATTTGTCTCTGTTTCTTTATTTGTAAAATGACTTGGAGAAGCAAATGGCAAATCACTCCAGTATCTTTGCCAACAAAACCCCAAATGGAGTCATGAAGAGTCAGGCATGACTGAATGGCCTTGATCGGATAATTTCTGGAATAATGCTTTCAGTTCTGACAGCCAAATTTTAGGAAAGATGTGGTAAGGTAAAGAGTATTTACGAGAGTCTAACTAAGATGACCAAGGGCCTTGAGACAAGGCTATATGAGAACCAGCTGAAGAAATCAGAAATGTTTAGCCTGGAAAAGGTAAAAGCTACAGGAATATGCTAATGTTCAAGTATTTGAAGATCTGTTGTACAGTAGAAGTTTTAGACTTGTAGGGATAACAAAAAGACAACAATATCTGTGTGAAGGGGAGCAAGCTCTTCTTATACCAGCCTTGACAAATAGTCATAATAAATTCAGCAAAACCCGAGTTCTTGTCTCTAACCCATTAGGTGACCATGTGAATTAGGACCACTCATTAAAGCAATGTGAACAAGGACTCTCTATGTGAGTTTAGATGTCTTAAAATGAGAAGACTTAATCGGTTTATCCTACCCATCTCAACTCCTGTATTGGTACTAAGTATCCGTCTTAATGAATGATTATATAGTAACTTAGTGTCCTTCCTAGGGAAGAGGAAAAGAAAAAAAAAATCCTCATGTATAAGACTGACGTGTCTAAATTAGATTCATTAAAGCTTATTTTGTATAGCAGTCCGAGGCATTCAGGAAGGCTAGAGAAGGGAAAGAGTGTTTGGAGTTCTCCAAAACTCTGTTCTGATAGAGGTGGTGGTATGACAACTCCAAAAATGACTTCTCAGCTTCCTTTTTTTGTATAGGGAAAGTGTTGTCTCTATTGTGCGGCAAGGATTGCTCCCTTCTTTTTTCAGGTCCCAGGATAGTGGTGAGCATGATATTATCTATTACCTTTGTTCCCAGATGTATACTTTGAGTACTACAATCAGCAGAAGATTGAAATGTTTTTCCCTCTTCTCTCACCCAAACTATTTGAGGGTAGTGGATCTTAGCTATGATCTCAGATGCTAAGTGGATCCTTTAGGCTCAGATGGATATATCTATGAAATTATAATTGGGGAGACAGGAGACCTCATGGTTGGTTTTAGGAGTAAATACAAAATAAAGGGAAAATCAATTAAAATTACATAGTTATAGAGGATGGTAGCCAATTAAAAAGGACATGGCTGTTCATCAAAGGTTCTGCCTCTAGCCATTGTCAGGAAATTGCCTTTAAATTATTTTGCCAACTGCCATGGGTGACCCTGTTGTGTGAGGCTGAAAGGCTGTCTGCTGAAGATGCATATAGCTTTTCCCACTGGTTTTCTATATATGTATGTTAACTCAAATTCTATATAAATAGTGTGTTCTGGCCTTGTTTTTGTTCCATTAAGTTGTAAGCAATCTGAAGGCTCAGGATTGGAACAAAATGAGACCCTTTTAGACCACATGTAATTTAACAAAAGGAGTTTACTTAACGATAGCATGGAGAGGTTATTCAGTAAGGTATAGCATTGGTTGAGGTGAGTATAGTTCCCCTCCTCCTATGCCAGTCAGTAGAGCATATTGAGTCCAATAACCAAAATAATCAAAAGTCCAATGACCATTAACAAGCTTCAGGAGCTCTGATTTTTTCAGGGCTGAGCTTTTTTGCCTTAGGTGACCAGGAAACTAAGAGTTTGAGCTTTAGTTCCCTGAACCAATTAAGTTCTGACGGTGATTTTGTAATTTTTTTTAGGGAAAATTAGCCAAGCCTATATGGCAGGGACTTTAGTTAAAAAATAATTTATGTGAAGTAGATGATACTCTTACCACAAGGAGGGTCATAAACTTTCCATACAGAAAGACCCTAATAGAGGAAAGAGGACTGAATTATGAATATACCTGTGCATAAACATCCATGCATGTTAGTCAAGAAACATTTATTAAGTGCCTACTATGTGCCAAGCATTGTGTTAAATACTGGAACCATATACATCCCTTATGTTTATTGTTGTTGTTGTTGAGTGATTTCAGTTCTGTACAGCTCCCATTTGGAGTTTTCTTAGCAAAGATACTAGAGTGGTTTGCTGTTTTCTTTCCCAACTCATTTTGCAGATAAGGAACTTGAGGCAAACAGGGTTAAGTGGCTTGCCCAACTCATGAGGATGAATCTTTCTGATTCCAAGCCCTCTATCCACTGTACCACTTAGCTGCCCCACATACTATATATACTGTACATACAATATAGTTGTATATATTATATGCATGCATATTTTCTCTAACATTTGACTATTTTTAAAGTCACATATACACACAGATAAAATTTTATTTTTTTCTTTATGTGCTCATCTAGAAATGTCATTCTATTCCCCCAAGTCAAGCTTGATGCTTGGTTTCTTCTCTGAGTAAATAAATGAAGCTAGAATTGCAGTTATGTCTCAGGTGTTCAAGCTAGGTGATAAATTAAAAGGTTAACTCAGTTCCCTTATCCATGTTATAACTGGGTCACAGGGACTGGTTGAATATTATAATCTCATGGTGTCTGGTCTCATGATAGTATACCATCAAAGCAAGTAGGCACTATAGAGTACCATGAGTAGTTAAGAGCATGGTAAACACATGGTTGGACAGATAAAGGGTAAGGGCAAAGAAGTATGGTCCTTAGTCTTAGGTTCAAGATCACGTGCAAGGGAATCTACAGGGTAAGTATCAGGGTCTCATGCCTGAATGCAGAAATCTTTGGAGCCTATGGTTTTATCAACTATTTCTGACTGTGATACAAATTGCCTATGTAACCTTGGTTTCTTAATCTATTTGGGACTCAGTTTCTTCTTTAATAAAGTGAACTATATGATTAGTGAGGTCCCTTATGGTTCTAATATTCTGTGATCCTAAGTCAATGGCGTCGATGGCAGATACCACAGCTGACTTGAGCTATGATCCTATCAGCTCATTTCTGCACTGCCTAGCTTAGCCATTCTGACTATAAAAGGACACTACTAACCACAGTTCCTTACTATAAGAGTCCCCTTACAGGGTCAGCACTAATGGGAATACTCTGGATGCTCAAGAACAGGGCACTTAGCCTTCAGTTTGCCATTGGTGTCACATGAGGGTTGGGTAAAGGTTGGCGTTGATACCCCTGGTCAGAAGCAAAACACTGGAGTTTCCCACAGAAGTAGGATTAATATCAAGAGGGTTTGGGATTATCATTCTTTATTTTGTCCATCATGCTCATCTCCCTCCCACTGCAATCCTCACCTTTAGGTTCCCCAGATCTGAGAGACGAACTTTTATGTTCTTTTGATAGGGTTCGTGGCTCCACGTCACTTCCCCGCCATCACCCCAACTTCCCACACTTCTCTGTGTGTCTTTCTCTTTCACTAAGCATTCCTTCACTTGTTGTCTCTCCCTCTGACAACATAAGCTCTTTGGGGGCAGGAATTATCTTGCTTATTTGTAATTGTATCCCCAGTATTTAGCACAATATTTGTCAAATAATAAGAGTTTAATAAATGCTTGCTCTATCTATCTATTTATCTTTCTATCTATCTATCATCTAGACTTCATAGTCTCTAATAATCACAAATGGCTCTTAGATTCAGTTCAATGCTTTACCTAATACCCTTTCCACTAAAACTTTCAGTATCAACTTTCTTACTCATGTAGAAAGTATTAGCTTGTATCAAGTATAAGTACTTATATTAAGGTGAATATTCCTATTCATGTAAGGTTGTATTAGCTTTTTTGGTTACATTAGTGTGCTGACTCATTTTGAGCTTAGAGTCCAGGAAAACCACTGTGTCTTTGATGTGATATGCTCTCTAGCCACATATACCCCATCCTGTACTTGTGAATGTCTTTTTTTTCCTCCAGTTTTGTGCTGGGTTTCTTTATTATTTTTTCTTTGTTAATTAACAGGGTAGCAGTTATCTTACTCTTGGCCTCCTCAGCTCCCTCTCACCAAATGTTTGTTACACAAAAAACAATCATTTAAAGTGAGCAACCATATTTATCTAAACAGAAATTGGGAAAGTTTTACAGATGACAAAATACCCAAGAATAAAGGAACAGGCTCTTTGACACAGGAACAAGATAAAAAACATCAGTTCATAGAAGGAAGGAACAATCTCACTGCAGAAATCTGATCCACACAGTCTCTAGGGGTGCAGGTGCTGAGAATAAAGGGATTTGATGGAGAAGCCAGCTTCTCTTGCATGTCCACGGCTCCAGGGACTCCCATTAGCCATTCCAAAGTTCACACTTTCCTTACCCTGTCTCTCTCTCCAGAAGTCTCTCCCTTTAGTTAATACTACATGTAGCATCATAGGTTCCAAGGCCTCTCCATCAATCAGAAGTCACATCTCCCTGCATGTATAAAGCATCACAGGTCTTTTCTTCAGGAAATTTCCTACCCTGCCATGGGTGGGGGCATTACATTCAGATGTTTTAGAGAGAATTCCCATTCAGGTACAAGTTGGATAGATAGCATCCATGCTTCCTTTCAATGCTGAGATTTTATGAATAATAAAACCGTTCAACAAGACAGGGCTGAGGAGAATGCCCTGGGACACTCGATTAGAGATCTTCCCTAGACTGAAATCAATCTATTAAACAGCGAGCACACTTTGGATATGAATGTCCAACTGGTTAATTCCTGGTATGTTGTAAGTGCTATATAAATGTTAGCTATTATTAGCTATAATATATCATGAGTTTCTGTGCCTAGAATTTGTAACAAGAACACAGACTGTCAGAATTGGAAGAGATCAGGGCAGCTGGGTGGCACAGTGGATAGAGCTCTGGCCTTGGATTCAGGAGGACCTGAGTTCAAATCTGACCTCAGACACATAACACTTACTAGCTGTATGACCTTGGGCAAGTCACTTAACCCCATTGCTTAGCCAGAAAAAAAAAAAGAATTGGAAGAGACTTGAGTCATCACTCAGTCCAATTTGTATTGAATAAGAATCCTCTCCATAGTGTTAATGACTTGGATCAAGACATAAGTGGCAGAGTTACTAATGCATTTGTTCCTCATTGTCTTCTCTTACAATCCTTACTTTCCTTCATGGCTCAGCTAGGAATCCTTATTTTCTTTCATGGCTCAGCTTAAGTGCCCCCTTTTACATTAAGCTTTTCCTGATACCCTTTTTATCTATTTCATATATGCCTCTCTGAGTGTCTAGTTGTCTCCTCCCATTTGCCTCCTGGAAGGCATGGATTCTTTCACTTCTATCTTCATACCCCAGTGTGTATCTCATAATAGGATATATTGGTTGATTGGTCATTATTCCAACTTCCCAATCAATACAGATCAGTCATTTTCTTCTTAAAGTATGGACAGGACCTTTGTCATTTGAATTTGGCCCTGGGTTCTTAAAAAGAATGTGTAGGTAAGGCAGTTTCTACCTCCACTACTCCCATGAGTCCTACTTTATAAAAGGAAATGCTGATACCCCCAGTGGTGTCCTGGTCCTCATCATTACTATTGCCTTGGGATCTCTAGGACTAGGCCAGTGGCACCCAAGCAATTTCCCTGGGGGACCTCCTTCCCACAAATCTTTCTGTTCTGTGCCTCCCCTGTGAGTCAGTCTCTGAGTGTCCCTGCGTTAAATGTCATTTTTGGAGACTCACTTCCCCACAGTATGTGTCAGCATGTCCCTAAGTTTCCCTGGTACTTCCAAGAGGGAGGGTTGGGAGTATATAGCCTCAAGACAACCTCCCTCACCTGGATCCATAGAAGCAGATGCCCAGAGGCCCTGCCACCCTCCACACACACAGCCCTGCCAATAGCTATCACTCGTCCTGGTTTTGCTTTCTGTCTTAGTGTCTGTGATCTTGGAGGTGATCAGGAGGTCAGGGGCTGTTCACTAGCCTCAAGGGAGGGATGTTGTGAGGCCTCACTTCCATCCCTCAGAATACACATTACTTTCTCTGCCCCCCTACCCTGATTTTGCAATATTCTGTCTTTACCTTTACACCCCGCCCCCATCCCCTTGGGCCTAGCTGCCCCTCACCACACCATCCCTTGCTTGGGTGAGCACACTGTCCCTGGCAGAAATATCTAAACATGAGGAGGCTGACTGGGCATAAGGCTGTTGCCATCCCACCCTCCTCACTGTATAAAATGAAATGAAACTTTTTCCTTTTCTAATAAATCAATGTGACTTTAAAAAATAAAATGGGAAATCATTGCAAAAGGATTAGAAGCAAAGCATATAGTGGATGCTCATTAAATACTTGCAAATGGATTGATTAAAGCACTAGTCAAGAATGCATACGCCAAAGAAAGATGCTATCTGCATCCTGAGAAAGAACTGATAAGTAGAAGCATGTATACAATAATTTTACATGTGTTTATATATATGTATATACATACACACACACACATATACCTATTTGTGTCTAATGGTAGCTATTTCGGAGTGGGGAGGGAGGGAAATAAAAAAAGAAAAAATTGCATGATAATTTTGTTGTATATTTGAAAGGAATAGCAAGTTGTGCATAGTAGATTTGCAGTGTCATGTACAATCATCTTTTTTATCTTACTATGTTATGGAAATGCTTGTTTTATTCCATAAAATTAAATATACATATGTATATATAAAAATTTAAAAATGAATAAATAAAAAAACTTGGGGGGGGGGAGAATACATAGTCCTCTCACCAAACAGGACACATTGGATGATTTTCTGAACCCAGTGACATTTTCTTCCTATGGATCTGAGAATCATTCTCAAACCAGAGTGTAAATGCACCTGCACTCAAAATAAATACTTAAAAATCAACTGTCAGCAACCCATGGTCCTCATGCCAAAGAGGTTACTTTGTCTAAATAGAAACCAAAGGAAACACAAATATGTAAAACAAACAGGTAAATGAAGGAGGCACAAGATCTAGGGAGAATAAGGAATCGGTTTTTGCAGGTCAGAGGTGGAGGAAAGATATTATTCAGCGTCCACTAAGGCTTAGGGGAGCCAGTGACATTTTCCGAGAATCATACCCAATAGACTAGAAATGAGGCTATTTTGCTATTTTGATGGAATTAAAGATTACTAACAGATTACTGGACATCTATTTTCTGTTTGGTTGGCTGAACTGGTTAGATGTTTGTTGGAGGTGATGAATTTCCTGGCTGTTTCTGGCTATGTGGTGACCCACTATGAAAAGGGCTTGGGGTTTGATATGAAGTTGTAAACCTTGGGTGGTGTCTTTGTCATCTTATCCTATTATAGCAGAAAAGGGGTGCAATAAAAGTTAAAAGATGAGGCAACTTCTGACTGGTACTCTTTTGACTATGATTTTCCTAGTGACATCATATGACTCCAGTGAGGCTTGGGGATTCATAGATTCTTCCGTACACTGATATCATAGCAACCTCACCCTCATGACTGATAGAACTGGGACCACTACCTGGTAAACTTTAACCAAAGGCCTCTGGATGCCTTTATTTCTTTGGTGTTTGTTCTTTCCTGATCTTGGGTGAACATATATCTTTATATATGGCCAGCCCATCAGAGTTGCACTCTCTGAAGCAGAATTTGAATGCTTGACAATTTAGTTTGAGAAAGGACCTCAGTGTCTGGTATTTTATCCTGCCAGGTGATCTTCAGAATCTTCCTAAGACAATTCAGATGGAAGCGATTCAGTTTCCTGGCATGGTACTGGTATACTGTCCACGTTTCTTTCTTTCTTTTTTTTTTTTATATAAATTTATTTATTTTAGTTTTCAACATTCACTTCCACAACTTTTTGAGTTCCAAATTTTTACCCCATCTCACCCCTCTCCCCACCCCAAGATGGCATGCATTCTGACTATCCCTTCTCCTAGTCTGTCCTCTCTTCTATCTCTCCCCCATTCTCTTATCCCCTTCCCCTTCTATTTTCCTGTAGGGCAGGATAGACCACTGTACCCCATTTCCTGTGTTTCTTATTTCCCAGTAGCATGTGAAAACTTTTTTTAAACATATGTTTTTAAAACTTTAGGTTTCAAATTTTCTCTCTTCCTCCCTCCCCACCCACCCTCATTGAAAAGGCAAGCAACTCCATATAGGTTGTACATGCACACAATTATGCAAAACACTTCCATAGTAGACATGTTGTGAAAAACTAACTCTATTTCCCTTAATCCTATCCTGCCCTCCCATTTATTCTATTCTTTCTTTTGACCCTGTCCCTCCTCAGAAGTATTTGCTTCTGATTACCCCCTTTCCCAATCTGCCCTCCTCTCTATCATCCCCCTGCTCTCTTGTCCCCTTCTCCCCCTATTTTCCTGTAGGGTAAGACAGATTTCCATACCCAATTGAATGTGTATGTTATTCCCTCCTTAAGCCAAATCCTATGAGAATAAGATTCACTCATTACCTCTCACCTTCCCCATTTCCCCTCCACTGTAAGAGACTTTTCTTTTCTGTTTATCTTTTTGTGAGATAATTTACCCCATTCTACCTCTCCCTTTCTTCTTCTCCGAGTATAATCTCTCTCATCCTTAATTTTATTCTCCAGATATGACCTCTTAATCTTCAGCTCACCCTGTGCCCTCTATCTATCTATCTATCTATCTATCTATCTATCTATCTATCTATCTATCTATACATACATATAATTTTTTCCTCCAACTACCCTAATACTGACAAAGGTCTCATGAGTTATAAATATCATCTTTCCATGAAGGAATGTAAACAGTTCAATCTTAATAAGTCTCCTATGACTTCTCTTTCCTGTTTACCTATTTGTGTTCCATTTGAGTCCTGTATTTGAAAGTCAAATTTTCTATTCAGCTCTGGTCTTTTCATCAAGAATGCTTGAAAGTCCTCTATTTCACTGAATGACCATTTTTTTTTCCCCTGAAGGATTATACTCAGTTTTGCTGGGTAGGTGATTCTTGGTTGTAATCCTATCTCCTTTGCAGCTCTTGGGAAATGAAGCTGAGACCCCACCTTCCTGTCTCAGCACCTCAGAAACAGACTTTTCCCACTGACCTTCTAAGTTGTCTTTGGCATTCGAGGATTGAGGAGTCTGTAAACCTCCACAGCTGCCTGAGATTCTGTCCTCTGAGGCCTGCTCCAGGTTTGCTGCGGACGGCGCATGCTGTACTCCCAGCTGGCGCAATATACCTTTCGGATCAATCATCCAGGCTGTCTTGGGCTGTAAATTTGTTTCGCTCTGTCTTTTTGTGGGTTCTGCTGTTTCAGAATTTGTTTAGAGCCATTTTTTATGAGTATTTGGAAGAGTTTGGGGGAGAGCTCAAGCAAATCACTGCTTTCACTCTGCCATCTTGGCTCTGCCAGACTGTCCACGTTTCACAGGCATACAACAAGCTCAGCACAACAGCTCTGTAGACCTTCAGACTGGTAATCAGTGAATACCTTTTCTCTCCCATATTTTCTTTCAGAGCCTCCCAAACACTGAGCTAGCTCTGGCAATGTGTGCACCAACCTCATTATCGATGTGCACGTCCCTGGAAAGGACAAACTACCAAGGTAAGTGAACTTATCCACATCATTCAAAACTTCTCCATTTGCTGTAACTGATGGTTGCACAAATGGATAAACCTTGATTCAAATCCTGCCTCTGACACATACTGTATGTATTTGTCATCGGCAACCTGTTAGTTTAGTGTCAACTATATCTAAGACTTTAATTTTTAAAAAATTAGCCAATTTTTATTGATAATATAGGGAAAGGGACTAGGTCTGTGATTTAATTGATATAAGGAATTCTTCTTTATTATTATATTATTATTATTTTAAACAATTGGGGTTGAGTGGCTTGCTAGTAAGTGACAAGTGTTTGATCTGAGATCAGAGTTGAACTCAGATCCTCTTGACTTCATGGCCAGTGCTTTATTCACTGCGCCACCTAGCTGCCCCCAATATAAGGAATTCCTGAGTGAGGAAACTCCCTTTACAACACAAGTGGTATGTTTTCTGCAACTTAAAATCTTACCAAGTTTCCTGAGAACTGAGAGGCTAAGTGACTTTCCCTAGGTCACACAGCCAATGTGTATCAAAGGTGTATCTTAAACTCAGGTCTCCCTGGATTCAAGGCCAGCTGTGTTAGCCTTCCTGTCCATTTTTTAGTGACATCTTTTATATTTAAGTCACATTTTATTTCAAAATATATTCTCCTACTTCCCCTTAAGCAACCTATCACTTGTATCAAAAATTTTAAAAAAAGAGGAAAAAACAGAGCAGCAAAATTAACCAACATGTCACCCATGTGTAAAATGAGTTGCTACTATGCTTTAGTAGAGAGGATTTCCAATTCATTTAATTCACTTCATTGGGAATTTATTATATACCTAGATGTGCCAGGTACAAAGATAAAAAAGATAATCTTTGACTTCAAGTCTTTACATTCTACTGGGATTGGGGATAAGGAATCTCTTATAGCAACATATCAAATTCCTAAAAGTGATCAAATCCCTGCTTGCCTCTGTATCCCCTTCCCCTCAAAAGAGTATGGTCTAGCATGATAGAAATCATGCATGATTTATTTATAATTCAAAGCATTTGGCTTTCTCTATGTGTGTTTTGAGTCAGATTGTAGTATGGAATAAAATCACTGTATGTAGTAGCTTGGACTTTGCATATCTATAGTATATGTGTATGTACACATATACATACATACATACACACATATGTATGCATATATCTAACTGTCTTTACTTGTCTAAACACACACACACACACACACACACACATACATCAATGGACAAGCTCCATGGATTGTTCTAACTGCATGTCATAACCTGGGTAATAGATATTCTGCAGTCAAGGGTTTTTCCTGTGTAGATATTCAGGACAAATTCTTTTAAGTAATTGCAGATCTCTTTCCACAGGCTATGCCATATTTCAAGGTTTGATGCAGCCAGCATGATGTCATTATCAAACGGGGGCATCTGACGGACCTTACCGTACACAGAAAATACCTGTTACCTGGTTTTAATATCACTGGATCCTAGAATTTTATATTTGATTGCATGTTAGAGATTATCTAGTACAACTCTTAATTTTGCAGAAGAGGAAACTAAAGCCCACTGAGGTTATGTGATATGCCGGAGGTCACAGAATTAATTCTCATTCTTCCCCCTGAAAGTAGCTTTCTGGATCCTTTACAGAAACATGTGCTAAATGTCAAACAACAGCATCAAGTTTTAGGATGACTAAGATGAAAAAAGTACTGATGGAATCCTTTCAAAAACTATACTTCCCAACCCTGCATGTTCCCTGAGCACACAAGTCTAGAGGGTTTAATTAAAGAAGGCAGCAATGATGATAAACACCACAGTTTAGAAAATGTTAAACCAAGCTTATCAGTGTTCTCAGAGGGAAGGCACACATTAAGCAAAGTGAGGTAATTTGAGCTAATGAAATTTGAGTCTAAACATCCAGATCAATTAAGCTTCAAGTGCCTAGTTCGGTTCCTGTTCGGTGGCTTTTGAAAGGAGCTGCTGCTTATAAACAGGGAGGAGCTAATTGAGAAGGTGTGGAAACCAGAGGGAAGCAGAACCAATTGTGACTATTATGGAGAACTTAATATTGTGTCTTTTGCATTTCAAATTGAGGGAAAAGAGAGAGGGGTCCTGCTCCTGCTCTACTTCAAACATGCCTGCTCCATGGCTCAAAGAGGGAATGATATGCACAATCAGTTGAATATAGAAATTTATCTTACCCAACAGGGAAGAAGGAGGGAAGGAGATTAAGTAAAATGAGTAGTGTGGGGACTGACAGAAGAGAGGGCAGATCACAGGAAGTGGTGAAGAGAAGCAAAACACTGTTGAGGTGGGAAAAGGTGAAAGAAAAGAGAGGACAAACTGGAGGAAGAATAGGATGGAGAGAAATACACAGGTAGTAATCATAACTGTGAATGTGAATGGGAAGAACTCTCCCATAAAATGGAAGTGAATAGCAGAGTAGATCAAAAACCAGAATCATACAATATATTGCTTACAAGAAGCACACTTGAAGCAGACACACACAGAGTAAAGGTAAAGGGCAGGAGCAGAGTCTATTATGCTTCAGCTGAAGTAAAAACAAAAAGCAGGGGTAGCAATCCTGACATTAGATGAAGTAAAAGCAAAAATAGACCTAATTAAAAGAGATATGGAAGGAAACTACATCTTGCTAAAAGGTACCACAGACAATGAAGTAATTGAATTAGAAAAGCAAGGAAGAGTCTACCTGTCAACTCTGTATGGGGAGGGGAAGAATTCATGACCAAACAAGAGATAGAGAACATTATAAAATATGGAATAGGTAATTTTGATCATATTAAATGGAAAAGCTTTTGTACAAACAAAACCAATGCAACTAAGATTAAGAAGGAAAGTAGAAAGCTGGGAAACAATCTTTATAACAAATGTCTCTGGTAAAGGCCTCATTTCTCTAGTATATAGAGAACAGAGTCCAATTTGTGAGAATGCAATCCATTCTCCAATAAATAAAAGGTCAAAGGATATGCACAGGCAGTTTTCAGACGAAAAAGCTTAAAGCTATCTATAGGCATATGAAGAAGTGCTATAAATAACTTTTGATTAGAGAAATGTAAATTAAAAGAACTCTGAGGGGCAGCTAAGTGGCACAGTGGATAGAGCATTGGCCCTGAATTCAGAAGGACCTGAATTCAAATCTGGCCTCAGACACATAACACTCACTAGCTGTGTGACCCTGGGCAAATCACTTAATCCCATTGCCTAGCCAAAACAAAACAAAAAATAAAATAAAATAAAATAACTCTGAAATACCACCCCACACCAACCAAATTGGCCAATATGACAAAAAAGAAAAATGATAAAGTTGGAGAAGATGTGGGAAAATTGGGACACTAATGCATGGTTGGCAGAGTTGAGCACTGATCCAACCAGTCTGGAGAGCAATTTGGGACTATGCCCAAAGGGCAAGCAAACTGTGTATACCCTTTGATCCAGCAATACCACTACTGGATCTGCATACCAAAAAGATTATTAAAAAGGGAAAGGAACCTACATGTGCAAAAATATTTATAGTAGCCCTATTCATGGTGACAAAATATTAGAAATTGAGAGGATGCCCATCAATTGGGGAATGGCTGAATAAAGTGCAGTATATGAATGTAATGGAATACTGTTGTGCAATAAGAAATTAGGAACAGGCAGGTTTCAGAAAAACCTGGAAAGACTTTTACAAACTGATGCAGAATGAAATGAGCAGAACCAGGAAAACACTGTACACAGTATCAGCAACATCATGTGATGATCAACTATGAATGACTTCGCTGTTCTCAGAACACAAGTGTTAAGGACTCATGAAAGAAAATGCTATTCATATCCAGATAAAGAACTGATGGACTCAGAATATAAATTGAAGCATTTTTTTTCTTTTACTTTATTCTTTCTTGTAGTTTATTTTTCCTTTTAATCTGTTTCTTCTTCCACAACTGTAATGAATATGGAAATATGTTTTGTATGATATGCAAACTATATCAAACTGCCTATCATTTTCAGAAGAGGGGAATGGAGTGAGAAAAATTTGGATCTCAAAATCTCGTAAAAATGAATGTTAAAAATTTTCTTGATACATAATTGTGGGAAAAGATAAAATACTTTTTAAAGCAAAACCAAACAAACAAACATGCCTATTCCATGCCATCATGGTGATACAAGACGTCCTCAAATTCCATAAAAACTTTGATCCAATGGTCAATGGTGAAAATTTTCTCAATTGGCTAAATAAAGGAAGCTTGACGTTAAGCCATGTAAGAAAATAAAGTCTGATTTATGGAAATGTCTCTGTTGTTTGGATAGTTAAAAGTCAAGGTCCAGGTTGGTTTTAGTCCTAGCTCTGATACTGACTAGCTGTGTGGCTTTGGGCAAGTCACATCACCATTCTAGGCCTCAGTTTCCTCATATCTAAAATGAGGAATTTGGGCTAGCTATCCTCTCAGGCCTCCTTGCCTTGCTTAGTAAATGATTGGCCATAATGCAGATGATATTCTAAGTTCTGTCGTCCTGGTTCAGTCATTTCAGTCACGTCTGACTCTTTGTGACCCTATTTGGGGTTTTCTTGGCAAAGATACTGGAGTGGTTTGCCATTCCTTCTCCAGCTCATTCTACAGATGAGAAAATTGAGACAAATAAGATTAGATGATTTGCCCAGGGTGACATGGCTAGTAAGTGTCTGAGGCCAGATTTGAACTCAGGAAGATGAGTCTTCCTGACTCCAAGCTGGGCATTTTATCCACTGTGTTACCTAGCTGTCCCTCGGCTTCCTTACACTCCTAAAATTCTATAAAACTATTTTAGTTTTTCCTTATGTCTTCTGAAAGATGGTAGGATTATAGATTTAGAGCAACATAGGATGTCAGGGGCCGTGAGTCCAATCCCCTCATTTTGTAAATAAGAAATGGAAGCACTAACAGGTTGAATTACTTGATTAAAGTCGGCTAGTAAGTAACTGAACTTAGATCTGAGCCTAAGTTTTCTTGACATCAAGTCCAGTGCTCTATCTACTATGTAGTGCTTCCTCTCAAGGGTGTGTGTGTGTGTATTGGGGTGGGCAAGGGAGAAGAGTAAAGTGAGAGAAAGTCTTCTGTCTGTCCCATGCCTAGAGTCAAGTAGAGAATCTCTTCCTAAAGGCTAGCAACAGCTGTTTCTTCTCTTTCCCTAAAGGAAACACAGGAAAATACTATTAGCTGGGTGTCACATCCAAAAAAACTACCTGCCATGGACATAACCAATCTCACACATTCTTGGGGATGAAGTTTTGCTTTGATGCCCACCTGTCTTTTCAGGACCTTTAGTACAGGCTTCGAGTGCCCATAAACCAGGTAATCCTGAGTCTCCTACCCCAGCCTGTCCCACATCCCTGTTAGTGTTGACCATCCTCTATTCTAAGATATCAAATGCACTGCCTAACATTCCCAAGTGGAGCAGAACCAGATTAAAATGTAATTGGGAGAATATTGAACAAAATAAATAAAAATACAATAGAACATAGATAATGTTAATATATGGTTTTGTGCCTACAGCAATCCTTATGCATAGTTTAGTGGCCCTCTTTTCTATTTGCTTTTGATGCCTCTTCTCTACACCATTTCCTTTCATCTTCTTGAATTCACCTTTCCTGTGTGCCTGAGTTAAAGCTGTATCTTGTTCTGGTCTCTCTGACACCTCCCTCTCTACCCATTTCCTCCCAGTTCTGGTCAGTATGGTAAGTAAATTTATAAGTAGCCAGTATAAAGGAGAAATAGCAGGAAAAAATATTGAAACAGAGAACCTGACAGTCACCTAAAATTGTCCCAAAGATCAAAGGAACATAATTTGCATATTGTATCATATGTTAACCGAAATTCACATCCTAGTAATATGCACTGAATCAGCAGAAGCCATCTAGGTGCTGTGCTGTCAGGGCCTTTTGGTCCTATGATATGTAAATCTCAGACAAGTTCCAGACATATGCAGTAAGATCAGCAGAAACCTAAAAGATGCTGATAATTTTAAGATGATGTAGACATGTTAACTTTAGAGTTTTACTGACAACTCTGAGAGATTTGGGTATGTTAATGAACTAATCCCAGTATGGTGCAGGTAAGAATCCATTTTCCAAAAATGGACAGCCAGGTAGTGAAGTGAATGGAGTACTGGGCCTAGAATCAGGAAGACTCATCTTTCTGAGTTCAAATCTGACCTCAGACACTTGCTAGATGTGTGAATCTGGGCAAGTCACTTAATCTTGTTTGCCTCAGTTTCTATATCTGTAAAATGAGCTGGAGAAGGAAATAGCAAACCACTCCAGTATCTTTGCCAAAAAAAACCCCAAAAAACCAAAGGGGGTCATAAAGAGTCAGATAGGACTGAAAAATGACTCAACTGAACTTTCCCAAAAAACTATAAAAATAGACCTCAACCTTCTATCCCTTCTCCCCTAGCCCCTCCCCCCAGCACTTTTTTATTTCCATCAGGTTCCATGCTGCCTAGTGCTCTTAACTTTAATCCATGGATATGTGAGTGATACTCTCTGACTCTCCTCCTCCCCATTCTCTTCCCCATTCTATCTGCCTCACTTCACCATTCCATTTCTGTGTCCTTCGATGCTCGTCTCTGCTCCTTCTATGCCTTATTAAAGTGATTGCAGACCCATTTCCTACTGCCATCATGGGCATTCCCAGTTGGAATGACATCCTGTGACTGTTGTCTATAGGCCATGATGATTCAAAAGTTTGTTCTGTGTGATGATACCAAGACTTATAGAAAGACTAGTTCCTGACCCCTAAATGCTGATGATACAAGGCGTCATACCAGGTAGAAGAGGCACTTTCTAGCTGGCAGGTCTCTTGGAGGAAGCTTTCAAGAAGACAAGATGTGACTCTAGTTGAGGGCTGGTGAAAGAAGGAAGGATTTTCTCTATCCTAATATAATGGTGGGGCCAAAGCCCTCCAGGCCCTGCTGTTGAGGTAGAGTATATACTGTACCAAATGCTTCTAACTACCTTGCTTCTCCTTTTGTGTTTCTTTTCCTCTAACATTAACCTTGTGAACATCAAAAGGTCCTGCAGGGAAGGCCTATGAGTTGTGGCAACAAGGGCAATACCTACCAGAGAATTTTTTGATTTGTGCATAAATTGGATTTAAGTGAGGCAGAGCGGCACAAAGTCACTGGCCTCACGCTCTCCTCCAGAGTCATCACAGTCCAGTGGCAGGACAGAATCAAGATGACTGGTGATGGCTCAAGATGCAGTGGATGACCTTGGTGACTTCGATGTCTAACCAAACTCTAAGTGCTCCACAGTTACTGCTTCAACTGCCTCGTGGCCATTGGAACAACTTGTTCTCATCCGCCCATTCCACCCCCTAACTCACCAATGGATTTGAGACCCCTTGGTTACTCTAGACTTGGTTTAGCCCATGTGCTGAACAGTTTACAGGGGAGTGACTGCTGTGCATGCTACAACTTCTTGGAGCTACAGGTGAGAGGTAGGTGGAACAGGTGGATGCCAAGAGTGGAAAGTGGCCCTGAAAAGGGCTCAGCGGCCTTCACACCAGAGGTGTTAGACTTCCCTGAGCACACCCTACCCTCTACCAGAGAGATTAAAGATGTGATAGTAGTGGCAAGATTTGGTCTTTTGACAAGGGAAATGTCAGCATTGGAGAAGGACATCCCTGGGAAAAGATCTCACTTGCTGTTTGATGACAGTGTCCTCAGTGAAAGTGAAATTCAAAGTGGCTAATTAACAATCCTGCAAAAACTTTTTATGTCCTAAAAAGGCTTTAGTATTAGCCTCCCAATTGATTGTAATAGTAGTAATAAGTTAACAAATTCTGTTCTAAACATTCTATGAATTTTTATTTCTTGTGCTTTCCTTTTTGTGTGAATAAATGACTTGTTCTATATCTAATTCATGTTTGTACACATTCCCTTTTGCTAGAGAGAACCTTTAGATTTCAAGCCTATAACCATTTCTAAAATTAGCAACCATATAAATAATAACTTTCTCTAAAGAAGCCAGGCTGAGGTGAAGAGTTAATGAACATGAGAATTAGGGGAGCATACTCCTCATATTGAGAAATCAGGCAACCCAAGAGCAATTAACTCTGTGTAAATCTTTGGTAGGTACAGGACAGGGATTGGCTCAGGTAACCCTAGTGTTGGAAATACATATTAAATTAACATTACAATAACAAAACTATCCTGCTTATTTGTGTCCCTTCTTAAATTTTCCTCTATTTTCTTTTGTGTATTTTTAAACGTTTTGCTGACATTTCTTTTTCTTTTTTTTTTTGCATCTCTATCACTACCTACCCATTCCCCGCTCCTATATTCTCAAAATAGAAGACTTCTGTTAACATGTTACTTTTTATAAGTAACACATGTGCATCTTAACAGAGGCCTGTTAGAGAGAATACCTTATTTGAAAGGAGTCACCATAATGGGGAACATTTTGGACACTCTGACCAACCAGTGGAGTGTATAATCTGGGCCATTATACTCAAACCACTCTGCTCAGTCCAAATTTTTGAGGACTGGAGTCAGGAAGACCTGAGTCCAAATCCGGCCTCAGACACTTACTAGCTGTTTGCCTCAATTTCCTCATTTGTAAAATGAGCTGGAGAAGGAAATGGCAAACTACTCCATTATCTTGCTAAGAAAACTGTAAATGGGGCCATGATGATTGGATACGATTGGAAGAACCTGACAACAACAACAGTTCAAATTATTTAGGGGCCACCATACTCATATATAGCACTAGGTTGATGGAAGGTAGTTCTTTCTACGTAAAAATAGAAGAGTATTTTCCTCTGTGGATTGACAACAACCCACTCTCTCCTACTAGACACACTGAGACACCCATTTTGCTTTCAAATGACCCGTAATCCAATCCCTTAATGTTTATTGCAAAGAATGAATAACTGCTGCTTGAATTCAATGCCCTTATTCTCTTGGTACCTCCATGGGAATTTTATAATTCAGAATTAATTAGACAACAAGGCAGAATGAGGTACCCATTTTGGTATAATAATTTATGCCCTATTCAAGCTTATTCCGTCTCTGCAACAAAGGCTGAATAATTATGCCATTAATCTCAAGTTGGAGGAGAGCTGCACATTTCTAATGCAAATAAAGAAAAATGTCACTTTTCCCCTCCAACTAATGGTTTGAAGGTAAATACATAATAATAATAGTTTTATTTATTTATGGGGCACTGTTTCCCTGGAGCTCAGTAAAGCACTATGCAAGAAAAACAGTTTAAAAAAACAAAATAGCAAACTTTCACAATTGATTCTGAATCTAAATACTGAACGAGGGAAAAAACAAGAAGGGTGGGAAAGAGAGAATATGAAGTGTGGGCTTAATGAAAATGGAATGGGGTGAGCTTTTTACAGGTGGCGTGTTTTTATTTATCTGTTGGCCTCAAAAAATGAGTCTACACGGGTAGTTATTGGCAGATCTATGGCCAGGACACTTCCTTGGGAAGAATTGAAATTTTATTTGGATGTCATCTCTACCAATAAAGTTAAGGACAATAGGGGGTGAGACCTTAGTTGGGAAGGGACAAGGAGAATTAGAAAGCCCCTGGAGTTCTGTGGTGAGAAAAGAGTGCCTAGTCTCTCCTAGGATATAATTATCTCATATATACAATACAGAGTTCCCTCCCCCCAAAATAAAAGACCACTGAAGGAGAATGAGGGGATGGATTAACTTCTTTATTCTCCCTTCTCTCTTCTCCTCTTTTCTCCTCTCTTCTCTTCTCCTTTTCTCTCTCTCTTGCTCTCTCTCCTTTCCTTTCTTCTCTCATCTCCTCTTTCCTTTCTCTTCTCTTTGCCTCCTCTTCTATCTTTTTATCTCTTCTTCCTCCTCTACTTTTCTCTCTCTGTCTGTCTTTCTGTCTCCTCTCCCACTTCTCTGTCTGTCTGTCTCTCTCTCCCTCCCATACCCCTCTATCTATCATAGAAATTAGTACTAAAAAGTTTTGCTAAGGTTTAGCTTAGACTATATGTATAACTTGCTCATAGAGACAGCAACACGCAGAGTGTGCAGTGCATCACCTTGGCTCATTCTCTCTTTTTTTCAAGTCCCACTCATACAAACAGGTTGACGTCCCCAGAGGGATATTGACTAGTCCCCCCCTCAAGGCTCTAGGGATGAAATCTCAGATCCCCCAGAACCCTTAAGGGTTGGAGCTTTCCATTATTATTGGTCATGAGCTCCCATCCAGTATTCCTTAATATCAATTAACCAGTTAATTAACCAGCAGAACACTGCTCTCAGCTGCTGGGGCCGTTCACTCACTAGCCTTAGTCAAGCAGGTCACTTGTCTGACTGGTTACTCACAAGACCTAGCTGCTATTTATATATATACCAGTAAAGTCTCCTGCTGAATCTAGTTGCTTAACCTCTGATAGCTTTTCTAACTTTTGGAAGCTTACAAGGTTATAATCTCATTTGTTTTGACCTGATACTTATTCACCTAGGAGCAGGAAAGAACAAATGAAAGATTCAAAAGAAATAAAGGTATCCTGGGTTTGCAGACACTTAGTGGCTGGGTGGGCAATAGAGCCTGAAGCCTCTCCTCACTTGAAGACTTACAGCAGTTCTTCCTCCTTATTAAAAGTCTGCCAAGGAAGAACAAACAACAAAAACAAGTGGTGGAAAGGAGTGTTAAATCAGTCCTCATATGCAAACTCAGTTTGAGTCTGTCATTAGTCCTTCCAGGTCTGAAGCCAATTAGAAACCTCTTTGTTGTACTCAGCATCAGTCCCTCAGTCACTTAGGGCTGGAAGCTGGCTCCCCAAATTCCCACATGTTGAATTGAAACCAACAGGGAATGTTTTACATGCTTTGAGGACTGGGCCCTCATTGGACGTATGAATGACCGTGGATACCACATCTTGCTGCTTGCTCTATGGGTCACCTTTTAATAGAGACTGAGTGGAAGTGCTTAGTAGGAAGGTTGTTATTTCCTGAGGATCTAGGTCTGACATTCAAGTGGAATGAATGCTTTTCTCAGAACGATCTGGGAATATTATTATCCTTATGTTATAAATAAGGAAACTGAGGCTCAGAGTTGAACTGCTATCTCTGTTCATAAGATTATGAAATAGATGACCTGGGAATTAGACTCAGGTCTTCTCATTCCAAGGTCAATGCACATTCCATCGCACAACACTAGATTAGCCACACTGACAGGAACACAGAGGAGAGAGGCAAGGATGAAGGGAGGAAGAAGTAAGCATGTAAGCACACATATAAACTATGCCACATGGGCATGTAAAACTTGTATCTGAGTTAGGTTGGTTTTAGATTGAGCTCAGAGTGTTTCAGAAAACTATGGGACTTTCTTTGTGACTATAAGCTCATAGATCTCTGTGACCCTCAGGAGGGCAAGGGAAATATAAGATGTGTCAGGCCATCAAAGTTCAGAGCCTAAGGTGCTGAGACCAGATCTTGGAGTAAAGGGCAAATAATAGCAATTGACCCATGAATTTGGCTTTAGGAATGTTCCATCTCAGGGTTTGAGGGAATGTGTGAGTGCTTTCTTTTCATTCCACCACCAATGATACTCCACCCACCTCTCTTCCATTCATGTAAAAAGAGTTAGAAGGTATGAGCATCCCTTAGGTGCCATTTTGAAATGAGGGCCATGCAATATTCTGCTGGGACTGATAATTCTCAGCGCCCAGGAAATCTAAGTCCTAGAATTATCATATAGAAAGCCAACCATGGGAAGAGGGAAAAGTTAGAGGTTAAAAATGGGGTACATATTCTCATTGATGGTGTACCATGAAACCAGTGTAAAGAAATTAATGATCCAGTTTTCGTAGAGGCTGGATATCCAGATGGATGAACCATTAAGGATCAGAACCTATGGGGCTGAGACCAAATCTTGGAGTCAAGAGCAAATAGCAAGTCCCGAGGCCCAAACCAAGGAACCTGCTGCCTTTCTAGTTAGCATTACTAGTCAGAACCCCATAAAATGATGAGCTGGAGTTATTAGATGAATCACTTAACCTCTTAGCCTTTGTTTCATCTGTAAAATGAGGAGTTTGGGCATGATGGTTCCTTCCAATTCTAAATACATGATCCTATGAAGAGTCTATTTATTATTATAATATGATCCTATGAATTTGGGCAGAATCCAAATTAGTCTTACCAACACAACCCAACTTTTCTTCCATAATCTAGATATTCCAGGGAGAAGTGTAATTTGTTAGCCCAAGTGAACCAGAAAATCATGCTTTTGTAGTTCTGTTAGATGACAGGAGTCATTACTCTTGGTTTACTTCTTTGAGAGCTACTCGCAGGAAGATATAACATTCTGTTCTTTCATTTTATTCTGGGACCAAACCAACCACTAAAAGGTTATTGTCTTTAAACATTGTCATACCTTTCCCACATGACCAGAAACTCAGACTCCTTTACATTGATAGTCTCAGGCTTTTTCTCCTTTACAGTTATAGAGGAAGCAGATTGCATGAGAAAATGCTTCTTTGGTCATATAGGTTTTGTGGTGGGAGTTGTGCAAGAAGGGGAGAAGCTGGAAAAGGAGTGGCCCAAATTTTCCTAGCTTTTGTCGTGATTTATGTTTCCCTCTATTATAAAGCAAAATTCTTGTCTTCAGTTAATAGACTTCATAGTAAAAAGGGTTCCACTTTAAGTAGAGATAAATTAGTAAAAGGGTAGGAGGAAGGGTGGGAAAAATATTGTCTGGCTGAATACAAACAACAACAGGGAAAAGGACAAGGTGTTTCCCAAAAGAGCCCTGCTTCCTGATCATCTTTGACTTATCATTGATCTGGCCAGCCCTGAGAGAGGACAGTTTTAAAGCAGGTAAAAGTTCCATCCATCCAGATCCATCACTATTCCTCATTCCTGATCCATCACTATTCCTTGTTAGTCAGAAGGTCCCTTCTTCTTCCCTCTACCCACACCATAGGTCTTGACATGGGATTTCACTCTCCCCCTGCCCCCAATTAATCTATACTGTGTCAACCAGCTACTCCTCAGTCCTTGGTTCTGTTTTCTGGAGTAGTACAATCCTTTTCTGGTTAGATATCAGGTACATTCTGGATGAAACTACCACACTGATTTCAAAGCTATCAAATAGTCAGTAACCAGTCAAGTCTCATAAGCCCTATATAAAAATGACAGAAATAAAGGAGAAATTAAATAAGTGGACAGATATTCAGCATGCACATCTAGTTCAAACCAACCTAGTAAAGACAAAAGGGACTGCTCAAATCAGTGCTTGGATTGTCAAGAATTAGAACCAAAAACTACACAGGTTAGTGTTAGATAAAGGTGAATACAAAAATAGGGAAAGTAATGATTAGTAAATAGAAACTGTTAGGATATTTGGATAGCAGCATGACAAATCTCACTTATAACAATAAATTCCAAATGAATAAATTAGCTAAATATTTTTTAAACTTTCAAAATTAGGAAAATATGCCATAATATAGTTTTCACATTCATGAAGGAGAAAGATGAATCTGATAGGCTTCTAATTTGTGTTCCTGCCTGATCTCTTCTTCCACTCTTGCCTCTGCAGTTGCCAAAGTGAATTCCCTTAAGCACAGATCTAACCATATCATTCTCTTAATAAATTACAGCAGCTCTTTATCACCTCTTAAGATAAATTATAAGATGTTCTGCTTAACTTTTTAAAGCTCTTTACAACTTGACCACGACTTGTTTTTCTAGCCTCACTGTACAGAACTTTCCCTCATGAACTCTGTGATTTATCTAGTCTGATGTTCTCTCTACTCCTCCCATCTTCATATGCTTTGCCTTTGCATTGGCTGTTCCCCATGCCTGCAATATACTTCCTCCACATCTTCACTTTTTAGCATCCCTTTTTTCCTTCAAGACACAACTCAGGTATCACCTTCCACGTGAAAATCTTCCTGATCCCTAAAACTGCAAATGCTCTTCCTGCCTACGCTGATTTCATTTTAATTTCTCCTCTTTACATTTATCACGTACCTATTTACATGTATAAGTACCTCTTGTTTCTGTGTTAGAATGTAAGTTTCTTACAAGTAGGAATTATTTCATTCTTTGTGTTTCTAATGCTAATGCCTAGCATGGTGTCTGATACATAATAGATGCTTAAAAATCCTTGTTGATATGTTGAATGCTTGTTGACAATGAAGCTAATCTCTAGTGCATGAGATTACCAAAAGGCTAAGCATAGAGAAGGAAGGAAAGGCAGCTAGAGACAAACTGGAGGCATATGCTTAGAGATTGGAAAGAGAAAGTGGAACCAGGGACAAGAGATGAAATGGGAGCTGTCATAAAGGTGGGAGGATGTAGCAGAGAAGAGTGTCATAGAAGTCAAGAAAGACAGGAAAAATCAAGAAAGAGGAGAATGTTAACAGAGCCAAGTGTTCCAGAAATGAACAGAATGAAGACTGAGAATGGGCCATTGGGTTTGAAAATTATGCAGTCACTGATGAATTTGGAGAGATGAGTTTCAATGGCATGGTGAAGATGGAAGCCAAATTACAGTGGATGAAGGAGTGAGATGGCAGTGAGAAAGCAGACAACGTGAATGTAGACTGTTTTCTAAGTTTAGTAATGAAGGAAATATTAGAAATAAGATGAGAAGTTGAGGGGGTAAATGTTTGAGGGGAAATTTTTTAAATTTTCTTATTGTTTCTTTCTATGGGTAATTTGAGCATGTTTGTATGCAGAAATAAAGACACCAGTAGGGAAGAAAGGCAGAAGATGAAAGGAATCTAGGGGCTCAGTAGACCTATATGCCAAAGAAATAAAAAAAGAGAAAAGGACTTATATGGTAGACAAAAACTGGAAAATGAAGAAGTGTTCTCTGATTGGGGGGAATGGCTAAACAAACTGTGGTATATGAATGTCATGTAATATTATTGTACCATAAGAAATAGCGAAATGGATAATTTCAAGTGAATCTGAGAAGACCTTCATGAACTGATGTAGAGTAGAGTGAGCAGAAATAGGCGTACAATTCATACAATGATAACATTATAGAGAAAAATAACTTTGAAAGACTTCAACACTTTGATCAACATGATAAACCCAGAGTCCAAAAGAATGAAGATGAAATGTGCCTCTTCTTCTGACAAAGAGATGACGAATTTAAAATGAGGAAAGTGACGTGTACTTCTAGGAATGACTAAAGTGAAAATTCATTTTACTGGACTATGCAGCTACGTATCAAAGGCCTTTTTCTTTTTTAAATTTGCTCAGTGGGGGAGGGGTGGTAGGAGAAACACATTAATTTTTTAAAGATACTAGTTAATTGAAAAAATAAGCAAAACATCAATAACAAAGAAGTAAAGCCAGAGCCTTCACTGACACTGTCAGAAACATTTCATAAGATCCTTCAATCTTAAATAGAGAGTAGATTTGAAAGTAAAAAAGCAGCTAGGTGACATAGTTAGGCAGGCTCATTTTTGTGAGCTCAAATCTGGCCTCAGAAACTTTCTAGCTGTGTGACCCTGGGCAAGTCACTGTTTCCCACAGTTTCTTCATCTATAAAATGAGCTGGAGAAAGAAATGGCAAACCACTCCAATACCTTTGCCAAGAAAAACCCAAGTAGCATCACAAAGATTCACCTGCTACAATCTTTTTAAGATTGAGCAACAAATTGAAAGTAGAGCTGGGGCCGATAGAATTTAAATTCCTAGAGGGACAGGTATTGTTTAATTTTTAATCTTTGTATCCCCCAGTGTCTAGCACAGTGCCTGCAGGGAACATAGGTTAATAAATATTTAATAAATATATGTTTTTAAAAAGGTAGTGTGTGTGATGGATAGAGTAGGTTCTTAGAGAAAATGAAAATGGTAGTAAGGTAAAGGGTATGGGTGGAATAGTTAGCCTTGGTAAGAAAGAGGGTTGAGATTATGAATGACGTTAAAGGACTGAGAAGTCTGCTATGCATAAGTTACTTACTGTGCCAAATGCTGTCAGTTCACTAAGCTGAGTGAAACACAGCCCTCTGCTTCAAGGGGTTTCAACCCTAGGTCTCCGCCCTGCCGGCCCTTTCCCAGGACCCTACATCCTGCAGGTAAAGATGATTAGCAGTGACTCATTGAGGCTGTGGTTGAAACCTTGGTTCTTCGATCATTTCCTTTTTCTCTAAGCCACAGAACTGCGTCATTTAAATGGTTTTGTGACTGTACACTGGTGCCCAGCTTAGGCATATATGGTCTTAACTAGGAAGGCTGTAAGATTACTTGAGCATCTCCTCTCCTTCCCCTTGTAGGGGCTACAAATTCTGGGGATTTGGGGATAAAAGCAGTACTTGCTTTGGATACCTTCGCTGGCAAGATGCATTTCCTGTTACCCCTCTTACTGACCTTCCTTCAATCTGCTGGTGCTAGGGCTGGTGAGTTCAATTTCCCATCCTAAAGAGTTTGAGTTTGACCAAAAAAAGCCTCTATCCTTCCTCTGCTAAGTACCTAATCCTCCCAGGCCTGCTGTAGATCCCTGGCCTCAAAACTGTTCATTGAGGAGTACCGGTCTTGGACCATCCCCAGGGTCATGCTAATCTCACCTTAGATAAAAAGTAGGGGGTATTGGGAGAGGATTTTCCAAAGGTCTTTGAGTCTTTGTCTGCCTGAAAAAATTAGTCCTGTCATTTTAATCTTTGAGTGTTTGAAGTACTATTCGTCTTGACAAAGGACTGACCTCTCCCTTTTTTTGGGGGGGGAGGGGATGGGACCTGGGGAGGGAACATAATACTCAGAACAACCAGAGGGCACAGGAGTCCAGGATCTTAGTCCTCTAGCTTCTCCTGTAGAACTTGGCATTCTACCTCCCATACCTTTTGTAAGCCTTCTCCAAGCCCCAAGTCTCCCTTGTTGCAGCTTTCTGGAGAAGCCAGGAAAATGAGGACTGTGTCTTCTGTAAGGCTCACAATGGAGTTTCTTCTATAGGGGCGATCATTGGAGGCCGGGAGGCAAAGCCCCATTCCAGGCCATACATGGCATATCTGAAGTACAAGAATGAAATTGGAATAGAACGTATTTGCGGTGCTTTCCTGGTTAGAGAGAACTTTTTGCTGACAGCAGCTCACTGCTGGGGAAGGTGAGTCATCAGATCAGGGTCCCTACTCTTTGCCTTTGACAGCCCTGCAGGCTCTGAATGGGGACAGCAGGGTATCCAGGAAAGATCCTACAAGGTATGCTCCCCCTTTCTCCCCAAATTCCTATTCCCTTCATAAAGAAGGAACTTCATGAACTCTTCAGAAATTAACCTGGCAACTTCTCAACATCCTGTAGCCCTGACATGATGTACTTATGGATAGAGTCAGCTCTATATGGAGGCTGAATAGGTGGTTCATTATGTGTGGTGTCCTAAAGACTGGGAAGGATCCTATTGTTAAAGAAGTAGTTTTGGGGGTGGCAGAAGTGGGGTAAAGAAGGTAATAAGCATTTATATAGCACCTACTATGTGCTGGGAGCTGTGTTAAGTACTTTATAATATTATCTCATTTGATCTTCATAACAGCCCTATGGGAGGTAGATTATTCTGCTATTATCTCCATTTTTATAGCTGAGAAAAATAAGGCAGACTTGTCCAGGGTCACTAGCTAGTAAATGTTGGAGGTCCAATTTGAACTAGAGTTTTCCTGATTCCAGGTCCAGAACTCTATCACCATATCACCAACCTGCCTAGCTGACTAGCCTTCCAGAGAGCATAAAATTCCCATTACATCTATCTTTGCATCTGGGCTTTATCTTTTCATTAAAAATGTGTGGCCCAGAGGGGTAACTCATTAACCCAATACCAGAAAGTTTATTACTGAGAAAGGAGACACCAAGCCGGACCCTGCCTGTTAAAAGCAGGTCTGGATCTGCCTCCAGCTCTTCTGTGGGGGCTTCTGGGAGCAGCATCCCGTCTTGAGACATAACAGTCAAAATTGTGTGAATTCCAAGGGCCATCCATGACCCTGAGAGCCACTGACCCTCCAAAGGTGGTTAGAGGTACCACTAAGGGGGAGGACATCTAGTAATGCAACTTCAGTCCTTTCCTTCCTGGACCTCTTTCACTGTGGTGATGGCAGCTGCCACATCTCTTTAGCTCTGCCTGAGTCTATGCTAGAGGCTCAAGGATCATGGGATCACAGATCATCTCTCTAGAAGTAGAAGGACCTCAGTGATTACATGATGCAACCTCCTCCTTTGACAGATGAAGAAACTGATGCCCAGAGAAGTTTATTAACTTGACCGAAGTCAGAAAGTAAAATTGGGATGAACATTGATATCCCTTGAGTGCAAATATGGCATTCTTTCCCCATCACTAAGCTGCATGCCTCTCTAACACCTTTCCAGGAATTTCACCTCTGTGACTCTCCTTCCCTTGTCTTCTTTTCAGTTGAATAAGTATCATTCTGGGGGCACATAACATACAGAAGCCAGAAAAGACCCAGCAGCAGATTCCTGTGCTCAGAGCTATTCCTCACCAACTATATGACAACCAGACCTTCAAAAATGATATTATGTTGCTTCAGGTACTGTGCCCTTCATGATTTATATCCTTTGGGTCACCAGGAATAGAAGCCTCTCAGACTTCCAATTAGAGAGAGACTTTTTCCTATCCCCTCAAACTTTCTCCATTTCTTTATTCAGCAAGAAGGGTGTGGTTCTAGTGGGATCCTAGACTAGAAGACCGGGAGGTGGGAAGAAAGAGGAGACCCATGGCTGGCTCTATGTGTGCTCTCTTGGGGAGAGAAGTGAGGAGAGCTGGAATCTCTTTCCTCTCTATGACAGCTGAAGAAGGCCAAGATGAACAAAGCTGTGGGGCTCTTGGCCTTACCCCGGAAGAAGGACAGGGTGAGGCCTGGGAAGACTTGTAGTGTGGCAGGCTGGGGTAGTAACCTTGAGAAGAAATTCTCCACACTGCAGGAGGTGAAGTTAACAGTGAGAAAGGCACGGGAGTGCATGGACAAATACCCCAAACACTATAACAATTCTACTCAGCTATGTGCTGGAGATCCTAAAGACCAGAAGGCTTCTTTTAAGGTACTTCAATATCACTACTATTTTGAAAACTGTTTTGAAATCATGTGGGAAAGCTCAGAATCTGAAGTATAAAAAGGTTTTCACAGTTCACAGGGAACTGCCATGATCCCCCATATTCCGGTTTCCAAAGGCAATTGGGAAACTAGATGGTGTAGCTGATATAGTGTAGGACCTGGAGTAAGAAGAAATTCAACCTCAGATGCTTAATAAGACATTGAGAAAGTCACTTAATCGCTCCGAGCCTCAGTTTCCTCATCTGTAATATGAGGATAATAATTACACATTTTTCTATAATATGAGGATAATAATAATAATAATAATAACCTATCTCCTAGGATCATTGTGAGGATAAAATGAGAGACTTGTAAAGAGTTTTGGAAACCTTGAAGTGCTGCTGTTGTTGTTGTTATCATCATCATCATTATTATAGTTACCCTTTCTCTCCTGAGCACATGGTGGTATAAATGTACACATTTGGGAGAATGTGAGATTGTCTCAGTGCAACTTCATATTAAGTAACTCTTGGGAAGAGTGAGAGAGATCAATGGCTTCCTTATAAATTGAGATGGGCACCTGAACTTCATGAAGACTGGGAGATGCATGCTTCGGCCTCAGGTCTCTCCAAATCTGGTGGGGTCCCTCAGTACCTTGATGGGAAGAATTGAAGGATAAAGAAGGAGGGCCTCTGAATAACTGTCAATCTTCTTTCTTTTAGGGGGACTCTGGAGGTCCTCTTGTGTGTGATAGAGTGGCCCAGGGCATTGTCTCCTATGGTTTTCGAGATGGGAGAAACCCTCGTGTCTACACTCAGATCTCCAGCTTCTACCATGGATCAAGAAAACAATGAATGATCAGGAGTACTAAGCACCAGGCGAGGTCCTGCTTCCAAGACTGGATCATTCTCTCTGGTGACACTGTTCCCTAAAGTGGCCTCCAATTACAGAGCCTAAAGCCAAGAGGGATGCTTGGGAAAGGAGGACCTTGTCCTAATAAACCTGGTTGCTAATTTGCAGTTGTAGCCATTATCTTTTTTCTTTCTTTTCCATCATCTCTGCCTCTGTAGACATGTTCACACAGTTGTAAAACAATATGGCTTGGAAAATCTTAGAAATCATGTGATCTAAGTCCTTTTATTAAACTAGGTGATATAGAGCCCTTCGTGATAACACCTCTTGTCATTAATGTTAAGGAAAAGTTTAGAGACAGGGCTAGAGACTTGGAGAAACTTAATCTTTCCAGCAACAAAAGAAATCCCGCCAAATTTTTGACTAGGTCCTGTCAGTAGTCAAGTTCCTAGGCACATGGTTGTCAGTCACTTACCCTTTACCCTACTACCAGGGCACTTTATCTGGGAGCATGATTTAATCATAATAGGTCATTCATATGGCTCTCATTCACTTATCAGGAATGAAAAGGAAGAGAAGGGAAAGGAAGAGAAGGGAAGGGAAGAGAAGGAAAAGGATCATAAAGGAAGGGAAGGAAAAGGACAGAAAAGGAAGGGAAGGAAATAAGCATTTATTAAGGACTTACTATGTGCCAGGAAGGCATTATGCTGAGCACTTTAGATAATTATTTAATTTGATCCCTACAACAACTCTCTGAGGAAAGTGCTATCATTGCTATCATTATCTCCATTTAACAGATGAGGAAACTAGGCAGGCAGAGAGTAAGTGATTTGCCTAGAATCACCCAACTAGTAAGTGCCTGAAGCTAGATTTGAACTCCAGACTTCCTGACTCTAGGCCTAGAACTCTATCCACTGCACCATCAAGCTGCTTCTATCAGTACTTTCAATCATTTTCCCCCTCTTAATTTTTTATTGATGCCTTTTTACAAAAATACAATAGTCATTTCCTAATATGCTACTTGGCCCCTGAGTACTTTCTAGTAACAAAGGAAAGAGACTTATCTAAAAATGACTAATAGTCACAAAGTCTCAAGTTCTGTACTTTTTTTTGCACACATCACCTATCTCTACCTTGTGGAGAGATGTCCTGTTCTCCAGGACCAAAGTAATTCACTGCAATTAATCTAAGTTCAATCACTTTTTACTATCATTTTCATTTATATTACTGTAGTCATTGTTCATATCATTCTCTTGCTTCTGCTTGCTTCTTTTTATATCATCTTATAAAATTTCCCATATTTCTCTGAATTCCTCACATTTGTTGTTTCTTACAGGATGACATTGCACAACATTCATGCACTTATTTGCACGGCTATTTACCAAATGAAGAAGACACTTTTATTCCTTTCCACTCACCATATTATTTCATAATTTATTAATTGTCTCAGTGGTCAGGTTAGCAAAAGGCTTAATCTTTTTATTTTTAGGGCAATTGGGGTTAAGTGACTTGCCCAGGGTCACACAGCTAGTAAGTGTCAAGTGTTTGGTCTGAGGTTGGATTTGAACTCAGGTCCTCCTGACTTCAGGGCTGGTGATCTATCCACTGTGCCACCTAGCTGCCCCTCAAAAGGCTTAATCTTACTAGATGACAGTATCCAGTAAAAATAAAAATGCTGGCCCCCTGTGTCACAAACCCCATGGCAAAACCAAACCCCAACATTAGAGTCTCTTGCCTTGACTTGAAAATCTTCCAAATTACAAGTCTTAGAAAGGCAACCAGGAAAGTTCATTTACTTAAAAAAAAATTCTAACTGCATACATTGTAGAAGCAGAAGAATAGAAGTCAATCACATTACTTAACTCATGACAATTATTAGAGCTTAAAGGACCATTATGTAGTACAGAGGATCAAACAGTGAACCTGGAGTCAGGGAAGACCTGAGTGCAAAATGTCCTTAGATACTTACTTGCTGTGTGACTCTGGGCAAGTCACTTCAGCTCTGTCTACCTCAGTTTCCTCAACTGTAAAATGAAGACAGTAATAATATCTTCCCCCCCAGGGTTGTTGTGAGGACCAAAGTAGATAATATTTTAAAGTACTTTGGAAACCTTAAAAGGCACATACAAACATGTAAATATGTATACACACACACACACACACACACACACACAATTAACACAAGGTAGTTTTGCAGTATGTTAACTGATTCTATGTCTAGTATGCTATACATCTAGACGCAAGATAAAGCTCAGGATTTAGAGAACCCAGTATCTCCCCCTAATTCTATCAGTCCTTCATAATCTAACTAAATGCTTTGTGAAGTCTTCCTTGATCTCCACATCTCCAAGTCAGACATTATTTCTCCCTTCTGTGAACTTAGCACTATGTACTTTTATGGATGCTGATCACATATAGAAGCAGATAGGTGGTGCAGTAAATACAGTCTCTCTCTTCACCTTTGTCTGCCTTAGTTTTCTCAGTTATAAAATGGCCATAATAATAGCACCTACCTCCCAAGGTTGTCTTGAGGATCAAATTAGATATTTGTAAAGCACTCTGAAAACCCTAAATGTCTATATAAATATAGCTATATAGTTATATAAATATATATTTTATACACAAATATAAATAGCTATTATTACCATGTTCTACAATTAAAATTATAGTTATGTGAGTTCAACTCCTAACTGCCTTGTAGATTTCGGGAGGGCAGGGAAAACTCTATTTTTCATTGCTTTCCTCTCATAACTTAGGACAGTACTCTGCTTCTACTAGTACTATATAACTTAGGGCAATACCCCATTTGAACTATATACTGTGTAGTAAATGAGTGAAAACCCGCCAGCATCTCCCTGCTCCGCCTTCACTCCCAAGAGAGTTCCTTGTATAGACTAAAGATGTGAATTCCATATTCACATGTATGACCACTCCTTTATTCTATTTCCAGTAGCTAAGCTGCTGAATTCTCCTTGCTTCAAGAGCTGGAGACCCCATGGACAGTCTGGTGAAGCCTATGGGCCCTTCTGAGAATAATGTTTTTAAAGTAATTAATTAATCAATCAATCAATTAATTAATATATTCTTTGCATTACAAAGAAGACAATTATTTTGTAATAGTTATCAATAGGCATAAGTTCATGAACTTCAATTAAAGCATACTGAGCTATATAAGAGGAAGAGATCAGTAGTCCTTAAAACTCTGAGTATTTAGAAGGTAAAAGGATCAAATAAGATAATATTTTTAAAGCACTGAGCAGAGTGCTCTATATAGTAGGCCCATAGTAGTTCTACATAAATTCTTATTCCCTTCCTTCCCCCCCACCCCCAAGAATTAAAAGATCAGGTAAGAAAGTGTAATCATTTGGAGATAAGCAGGAACTTTCTTTTTTTTTTCATTTTTGATTAATTTATTTTGATTTATCAACAATCACTTCCATATGCTTTTGAGTTTAAAATTTTTCTCCCCCTCCTTTCCCACCACCCTCCCCAAGATGGCAAACAATCTGACATAGGCTATACATATACATTCCTACTAAACATATTTTTGCATTAGTGATGTTGTAAGAAATAGAACCAATAGGAGGAACCACCAGAAAGAGGAAACAAAACTCAACAGAAAATAAAAATAACAAATAGCATGCTTTGATCTGCATTCAAATTCCATAGTTCTTTCTTTGCATGTGGATAGCATTTTCTATCATGAGGCCTTTGGAGATGTCTTAGATCCTTGTATTGCTGGGAAGGGTTAAGTTTATCAACATTAGTCATTGCACAACGTGGCTGTTATTGTGTACAACGTTCTCCTGGTTCTGCTTACTTCACTCAGCATCAGACCATACAAGTGTTTCCAGGTTTTTCTGAAGTCAGCCTGTCATTTATTTCTTATAGCACAATAGTATTCCATTACATTCATATACCACAATTTGTTCAGCCATTCTCCAATTGATGGGCATCCTCTCAATTTCCAAATCTTTGCCAGCACAAAAAGAGCTGCTAAAAATATTTTTGTACATGTGGGTCCTTTTCCCATTTGTGTGATCTCTTTGGGATATAGCCCTAGAAGTGCTGTTGCTGGGTCAAAGGGTAAGCACATTTTTATAGCCCTTTGGGCATAGTTCCAAATTGTTCTCCAAAATGGTTGGATCATTTCACAACTCCCCCAACAATGCATTAGTGTTCCAATTTTCCCACATCTTCTCCAACATTTATCATTTTCTTGTTTTGTCATGCTGGCCAATCTGATAGGTGTGATGTGGTACCTCAGAGTTGTTTTGATTTGCTTTTCTCTAATCAATAGTGATTTAGAACATTTTTTCATATGACTATAGATGGCTTTATTTTAAGCAGGAACTTTCTAATGTATGCACATTCCAACTCTCACCTGCTCTGTGACAAGCCAGCTCTTCATATACTAGTAGAAAACTCACATCTTTAGAAACCACCTATAAATCTAGGTCATTCAGCCTCTTCCAGTCCATCTTTCCACAGGGCTATAGCTGGCCATTTAACCTTTTTGCTGAAGTCTCCCCTTGCTGGTTCCCTTGATTTGAATAAACCTCAAAGTTTGAGAACTCCTCATTGTCATCAGCAGTGGTTTAGAAAGAGAAGAGCAGGATTTGAGGTACTTAACTGCCTGATACTCACTGGAGCCCCTTCTATGCCTTTGATCAATGTGAATTTTTAATGGTTTTCTTTAGAGAATAATAATATCTTACAACTTATAAAGCTTTTCTAACATATATTATTTTATTTGACTTACACAACTACCTGTGACAGAAGAAAGTCTTCCTGACTCTACAACTAGCAAGATATCCACTGAACTTTCATTATCTTCACTACAGACATGAAGAAACAGAAGCCAGTAAAGGTCAAATATCCCATCTCTAAATCAATGGTACATCAGCTGTGACCCTTCATCCAACCCCAACATCTGGCCATTAAGGATGATAAAAAGAGAACAGTGAACTCAAAAAATTCAATCTTCCAGCCTTCTCCCCATCACCATGGCAATTTTCCTTTTCATTGCTAGAGAAACCCTTTAGTCTTTGGAAGTGAGAGCCCTGAGCTCCTGCCTGTTCTCTTGTACCACAATAGCAGTCCATCAGCAAGGGCAAAGGACCTGGGGGACATGAATTCACTTTCTATGGAAAGGAGAAAGGGGCATCGCCCTCACCTTCACCAATGTAAGCCAGAGTGGGTCTCTTATTTAGACAAGGAGCTTTGAATCCTTTGAAAGAACAGATGGCATCAAAGCAGTGATAGGAGTCCTGAGGTAGCATGACATAGAGCCAAAAACACAGGATTTGAAGTCAGGAGACCCATGTTCAAATTATGACTCTGCTACTCACCACTGATGTTAATTTGGACAATCCCTTTAACTTTTCTGGGCCTTTTTTAAAAAAGAAAGGCTGGACAGATTCCAGATACTATGATCTTAAGCTTTTTATGGTCATCTAACTCATTTTTATATCAGACACATTTTAAATGCAAAACAAAGGCAAATGTATACATACATACATATATATATATATACATATATACATATATATGTATATATTTCAAGAATCAGAGAGTTAGTAATGGTATATGTATGTATATGTGTGTGGGCAGCTTGGTGGCATAGAAGAGCAGGCCTGGAGTGGAGAAGATTCATCTTCCTGAGTTCAAATTGACCTCAGACACTTACTAGCTCTGTGGCCCTGAGCAAGTCACAATAACTCCATTGGCCTCAGTTTTCTCATCTGTTAAATGACCTGGAGAAGGAAATAGCAAACTACTCCAGTATCTTTGCCAAAAAAATTCCAAATGGGGTCACAAAGATTCAGACACTACTGAAACATGACTGAACAGCTACAACGTATGTATGCATGTATGTACATACATATTCCATTACTCTCACTGTGTCTCTCTGTCTCTGTCTTCATCTCTCTCTCTCTCTCTCTCTCTCTCTCTCTCTCTCTCTCTCTATATATATATATATATATATATATATATATATATATATATATGTATGTATGTATTTGTATATATAGCTTTATGTTATCCAAAGTAACAGTGTTTGACAAAATTAGCGATTGAATCAACAGCCCAAAGCAGCCCTTTCCTAAATGGTTTTCAATATCCTGAATATTTACCTTATCTTTGTTGATATATCAGTTCTTGGGCTTATCAATATCATTTACTGCATCTACCTCAGTAATATAATAGAAAACAAGTACTTCAGGTTTCAGTTTGAACCTGCCGTTTCAAGCCAAATACATCAAATTAGGTTTTGAAGTGTGAAGGAAGAGCAACTCTTGTCATTGTGAGGATTTGTATCAGAGTTCTGGTGTACTAAAAGCTGAAAATTCATCATTATCGGACAAAAAAATGGCATTCCAATGAACCTGACACTTATATTAAGCAAATTTTTCCAAGCTCCCTTTCATATTTGATTATGAACAAAATTCCAAGTATTGCAAATATTTAAAATTGCATCTTTAATATTATGATTGCAAGTCCTATATAGTTTCTGTTTGGTGGCTTATTTCCTGTGGCATTTATAATAATATTCCACACTTCTTGACCTCTCTGAAGCCTTTGACACTGTTGACTCCTCTGGATATGATTTCCTCTTGGCATTTATGAAACTTCTCTCTCCCGGTTCTCCTTCTACCTTTTTGAACTCCACATCAATCTCTTTGGCTGGATTACTACGGGTCTCTCATCTTCTTGTTGTGGGTATAACCCGAGACTCTGTCCTGGATCTTTTCTTCCTCTAGGCACCCCTTTGTTTCAGACTTTCATCATAGAAAATTAACAAACTCATACACAGCACAAAAAAAGATATACTGAATTGAAAGGAAATTTGGCAATGGGAGAGAAGCAAAAGGAAACAATGTTCAAAGAACACATCAATTCTGTTTATATAGAATCCTATTTGTATTGAATATGAAAGTGAGTTACAACAAAGCTCCAAGTGACTGAATTCAGAGGTTGTCACCAGAGAACTCTTCTATGCTTGGAATGTCTTGGATTTCAATGTTCCTTCTTTCCTTCCTTCCTTCCCTTCTTTTCTTTTTTCTTTCCTTCCTTCTTTCTCTCCCCTTCCTCTCTGTTCTTCTCATCTAGAGTCTAAAACACCTACAATTTTCTCTTTATAATTACCATCTAAGGCTACATTTAGTCATTTTCTTGTCTATTCTTTTAAACTCTCCTATACATCTCTGATTTCCCTCCACAAAGGAGTAGTCCACCAGAAAGCCAGTTTTGTAATCACTTGTCTACTCTACTGAACACATCTAAATTCTTTACTAAATTCCAGTCAGGTGTTGATTCAAATCTTATGACTCTCATTTGAAAACAAAGTTGAAAATTGAGAATGAATTTTTCTTTATGTATGTATTTCAAAAAAAGACACACCCTTTAGGATCACATGCTCACTGTAAGTTCAGAATTTCTTGCTTCAAAGAATCATGCCCTTTGAATCCCAAGAATGCCCTTAAAATTCAACTGTCTTTTCACAATCAGCCTCTTGAAAGTAGCAAGTTACTATCTAAAGAATCATCTCTGAGTACCCAAAAATTCTTTTAAACACTCAGTTGCCATCTCCCAAGCAGCCATTTGAGGGCAGCAAATTGCTTCTCTAGAAACAAGTCAAGCTAAGTGGAAAAAGATGCCAAGGCAAGTTTTTCAAACTTAGAATCATAAAGGGTCAGAGTTGGGAAGGTCCTCACAATCAATCAAGTCCAACCAAGGGGCAGCTAGGTGGCGCAGTGGATAGAGCACCGGCCCTGAAGTCAGGAGGACTGAGTTCAAATCTGGCCTCAGACCAAACACTTGACACACTTACTAGCTGTGTGACCCTGGGCAAGTCACTTAACCCCATTGCCTAAAATAAAATAAAATAAAATAAAGAATTCTTCTTCTACACCTTTGACAAATGGTCATCCAACTTCTCCTTCAATCAGCCAGTCAGCCAATCACTCAGTCAGCCAAATAAGCAATAAGTAGTTTTGGGCTTATGGTAATAAATGAGATTATGTTTGTTAAGAACTTGGCAAATCTTATAATATTAGCTCCTTCCCACCATTTTCTTAGTGAAATATATCTAGGAAGAAGCAATGTAGTTTAGCAAAAAGAGCACTAGATATAGAATCAGATAGGGGTTTGAATGTTGGATGTACCACTAAATCAGCTTTGGGACTTTGGACATTTGGATATTCTCTGTATCTGTTTCATTATCTGTAAAAAGAGAGAGGAGAGAGAGAGAGAGAGAGAGAGAGAGAGAGAGAGAGAGAGAGAGAGAGAGAGGGAGAGGGAGAGAGAGAGAGAGAGAGAGAGAGAGAGAGAGAGAGAGAGAGAGAGAGAAAGGAGGGAAAGTTAGATCAGGTATAGTCTAAGATGTCTTCTTGTTCTACGATACTGTTATCCTATGATTCCTTGAAGAAGGGAGTAATGACTATGAAGAGGACACATACCATCTATGTCTACTGTTGTTTTTACTATCTATAGTTTCACTTTTTGTAATATAATATACCTGTTCCCTGATTCGCTTTTTTTTTTTGGCAAACATTTATCGTTCCAATAGAGGAATGGTTTGTTACTATTTAACTTCAAGACGGATTAACTACTCATACTACTGAAGGAACTCTTCATCTTTGAGGCAAAAGTTGCAATAAAGGAAGTATAGTAGAGATTTACTAGCATCAGTTGAAATGAGCTGGAATGTTGTTTTTCCTCCTGAGTATGACATGACAACAAAAATCAGCTCCCTTTGAACACAGAGTAGACTCCTGGGCTCCTAGAATGTCAGAATTGGACAGAAATTGAGAGATCATTTGGTTTAGCAGTTCTTAACCTTTATAGTTTCATGAACCCCTTTGACAATGTGGTGAAGTCTCTGGACACTTACTTAGAATAATGTTTTTAAACACATAAAGTGAAATACATAGGATTACAGAGGAAACCAATTATACTGAAATAAAGTCATGAAAATATATTTTTCTTAAAAGTTCACTGACATTGGGTTAAGAACCTCTGATCTAGTCCAATTTTTTTTCTCTCATTTTACAAGGGTGGGGGGAGTGACTTACTCAAGTTCATGCAACTGCCTTATTCAATTATTGCATTTATGCAAATTGATTCATTAATGCTATCTTCCAGATAGTGAAGATAGTTTTGCCTCATATTCCCAATATAGTTTGCAAACTCTGCTATTCTCCAAGGGAAAAGAAACTGACTTCTGAATAGTACAGAGCATTCAGCATAGACAAATGAGAAAACTGCCTCAGTAGCAAAAGTTTGCAAATCATGAGGGGGCAATAATTATAAAAAAGGGAAAATGAATAAATTCAGTTGAATCACAGTGTGCATGTTTTTGATGAACTGGTTTTGATCCCAAGACAATTAAATTTATTTACCCGTTTCCACCACTAGATGGCACCATTACATTTTCCTCAACTCTAGTAATATACCTGAATATGGTTATAGAGAATAATAATAATGATAATACTAACAGCTTACATTGTGTGTATGTGTATGTGTGTGTGTGTGTGTGTGTGTGTGTGTGTGTGTGTGTGTGTGTGTGATGTATGTATGTATGTATAAAGCATTTACTTTGTGCCAGGCACTTTGCAATTATTATCTTATTTGAACCTCACCATAACCCTGTGAAGAGGTGTTATTATTCTCTCCATTTTACATATGAGTCAATTGAGGCAAATAAAAATTAAGTAACTTGCCCAGGGACACATAGGTAGTAAGTGTCTAATGTCAGATTTGAACTTAATTCTTCCCAGCTCCAAGTCCAGCGCTCTATCCACTGAATCTGTTGTTGTTGTTGTCGTTGTTTAATAGAAGGAATTCTTCATTAGAGTTCTGCACAAATACTAAATCACGGATTCAGATCAAACAAAACAACACGACTGCCACCAATGATATCATCAATAAATATCCTCAGTCTAACATTTAAGTTCTCAATTTTCATTTTTCTGTTTTCATTGTAACTTAATGCTTTTCCAGTCCCACTGAGAGTCTATATTCAAAATATATGGTTGACTACCTAACACAGACCAAAAATTTTGGCCAAAATTCATTTAAAAAGTCAGCAGAGATGCCCCAAATGTCAATATGGCTAGGATGGAGTTATCACCTTCACTTGACTTTAGTGCTATGTGTTTGAAAGCTGGCTCCGTGGGGAAATATGTGCACATGACACACTTTCAAATTTAATCTGCATGATTAACACATTCTCTATTACTTTCTTAAATTCAGACAATTAACTAAACCATAAATAAAGCCCTGATTCATAATATTTGCTGATTTCTGAGGTATAAATGCTCACACTGATAATCTAACCATGGGCTCTTGTGAGCTGGTTTGAGATAGTTCTAGTAAACCTCTGCCTTTGCCTGGGAAAGGCCATAGCCGAAGTCTCCAGTTTGTTGATATCAACCCAGAGCACCTCCAATACAATAGACCATAACTATAGCATTCCAAGCAGGTGATAAATGATTGACATAAAACTTCTGATGAGTTTTCAAAAAAAAAATTGTGGCAGAACCAAGACGGTGGAGTACAAGTAGCAACTTAGCTGAACTTTCCCAACATTCCTCTCTAAACCACTTAAAATAATACCTCAAATAACATTTTGAAGCACAGAGCCAACAGAAGTTTGATCTGAGACATTGTCCCAACCCAAGACAACTTAGGTGGTCATCAGGGGAGGTCTATAATGCAGGAAAGGAGCTGGCCTAGGATGCAGCAAACAGTGGCACAATATCAGCAGGAGGCCTTGGAGGCAGCTGTGACAGTGGCTTAAGGAGCTATCAGCACAGAAAAGGTAAAGGAGTGGGACAACTGGTCAGAAGAGATTATAGGGGACCCTTTTCTGGCATAGGGCAGAGGACCCTGTTGCACCGTCCATATGCAGTTCCAGGTCACAACTCTAGGACAGAGAGGAGCACTAGTGGTTGCAGCTACAGGAGAGCAGGGGGCTTGGTCATAGTTCCAAGGAGGAGAAGAGTACTTGTGGTAACTATTTAAGTCTTCGAAGAGGTTAACATGGACTCTGTAATGATTCTACCTTCCCTTCTTCACAGGGGAGTAGGACAATGGAGTTACACAACAACCAGGCAATCAGAAAGGCTTCTGAAGCCCAAAACTGCTTAATGTACCAATGATCCTCTGGGAGTGAACTCTAGCTGAATTTGGAGATATCTGTAGCTGCCAGAAACAGCAAAACCAGCTTTAAACAGCTTAATGGAAACCTTGAGCAGAAGCTGCAGACTTGAGACCTTGCTCGAGGGTTTCTAAATATGCTACTGCCTGGCTTATTATATCTACAGATGTCTTCTCCCTTAACCATCTGCCCATCCCCACCTCAAAGCCTCTAAATCTATATTAACTCACCCTTTTTCCACTTCCCTTTAAGCAACTGAGAACTCTTTCTCCCTCTCTGCTCCCTTATAGGATCTTCTCTCCCCTGCAAGGTATTTTTTTTTCAGGCAATAAATGCCTCGTAATCTGTAATCAGATGGCCGTTTCATTTTAGGGTTCTTTATGGGCTGGGGGGGGTGTCTTTTGTTAACAGTACCACATTGTTTTAACATTGTGATAAATATTTAACTGTCTTCAAACAGTTGTACCTGCTAAAAGGGGTTTCTGGATTAAAAGAGAAGTTGCCTTTCTCCACACCCTCCTCCAAGGCAATGTCTCAAAGCTCCAGTTACTCAGCTTCCACTAGCTTCTGGAAACAGGACTAGGTCATGTCAAAGACCTGCTTACTGTGGAGCAGTTCATCAATAAATTGCAAAGAGGTTCGAGGTACTTGTAATAGTCAATGGCAGTGCCCATCAGCCTCGTATACAGGGCAACCCAACATGCAGACATATTTGCAATCTTAATTTTTAATGAATTCAACCATAATATCCTTATTTTGTTCTATCTTCAACATCTTCAAGATTAGGCACAGGAAAGGTACTGGCCTGTTGTTGCCAAAAAATTTAACAACCTCCTACCCCACTCCACCCCCGCTCCTGCCCTTAACCTCAGTTCCATGACGTATCAATGACAAGTTGAGTTATGAGCCCAAAGCACCCCTCCTGCAAGTACTTGGATGCTTAGATTTGCATTCAGATGATCTTTTTCACCAGATACTGCAAATTGGTGCTACAGATGCTGTGAGCATGCTTCAGCATCCAAAAGAACAATCTTGGGGAGTTCTCACCACTGGAGTTTCAAAGAAGCCAGGAGAAACTGGTCCAGACAAATTTAGAGTGACATGTGGTATTAAAGATTTAGGAGCAAGAGTTAAGACTTAAACAAAGCTATGAAGTATACAAAATGTATTTTTGATGTTTCTGTCCTCATGTTACTTTGACCTTAATAGTGCTATCTCTTCTAAACCCTTGGCACAGTACCCTTATGCCATCTCTTTCTCTCCCCTTCTATGAAATCTGCTCTTAGAAAAGGGTCCGATAAACTCACATTTCATACAGTAGGGTGTACGTGACAATGCAACTCAAAGAGTTTCTGTTCACTGTGGTTATTTGCATTTAAAGAAACGACAAAAGCCTTAAACACCCAAGGAATGTATCTCCCTTTGTGGAACTGCAAATATCTGCTAAGAGGGAGAAGTTTGTAGTGGGGCCAGGGAGATTCTCAAAAACTGTGAAACCATATGAGATAATCCACAGGCTTTTCTATCTATGTATATGGCTGAGACATAGTGCAAGATGTTCCCACAAAGAAAGCAACCACAGTTGATTGCATGGACTTCAGCAGTATAATTTAATCTGCATAAGAGGCAAAAAAAAGACAAAGAAAATAGCTTATTAATGTTACTTTGATATGTTAATATTTTGATGGACCTGTGACCTCATCAATGTAGTTACTCTCCCTAATTATGGAAATCAAACCCACCCATGCCTGTCTATCTTGTGCTACCACTACCAATACATACATTCCTATATAACTGTGTCTGGGTGTTCCCCAACATGTCAGTGGTGACCCTTTACTTCTCTTGACATTGCATGGATATCAATGAAGCATATAAGCTGTGTATCAGTTATTCCTCACTAAATGACTGGCCCATCTTGTTTCCAGTCACACATTTATCTGATGGCATTATTTAGGTTACTTCTGCACAATTCCTCATTTGTAATGTATTGCATTTTGTTCATGCTGAATCATACCTCTCTATTGTCCTTTTTGGAGAGCTTCAATTTTATTTCTTTGGAATCTGTAAATTCTGACCTGTACATTTTTTTTTAAAAATCAAAGAATATTTGTGAAAAAGGATCAACTCAACTTGTTGTAGGGAAAACATCATTAAAAATAATAATTTCTCAAAGGCAATCCAGCCCATTGTCCTTGTCCTGTTTAATTTGAGGCCAAACTCATTATTCATTTTCAGTGTCTATTCAAATTCTGTGAGCCCTTGGGCCAGCAGCATGGGTTGGCCATCCCAGTGCTATTAGTCTGCACAATAGATGTTCTTCATCTACTTGGATATTCTTGCATTAAAAATGAATCTAAACTTTCTTTTGAGTGATATGATATAGGTCTTATTTAGCAGGCTCCATAATAATCTGGAACTTGATTTAATAAACACAATGTCAGAAGCAAACAAGAGCATCTGGAAGAGATCACTATCTAGAAGGAATTCCTCTTTCATTTGGACTTTGCACTGGACAGCTTGCATGACATGGAAAAAAACTGGTGAAAACTTAGAGTTATGATTTAGAATTTAAAGAGACTTTAGAGGCTATTTAGTGTACACCCTTCATCTTATTGATGAAGAGACTAAGGCTCAGAAATGTTTAGTGACATGGCATGGATCACATAGTTAGGAAATGTCAGAGACAGGATTTGAACCCATGTCTTTTTTGGCTCCAGGTCCACAAGTCTAGACACTTCATCATGCTGTTTCTTTTTCTTCTTATATGCCTCAATTGATATAAATGATCAAAGAATCATCTCACAAACTTTTCTCTGTTGTTATATCTTTTGAGGAAGTTCTTGTGTGCAGAATCTGGGACTTTGATTTAGGTCTTCAGAAAAATTTTCCAGGTATTTGGTTGGTCAATACCCACTAAAAATTAAAGCTCACACATTTCTTCTACCTATGGTCATATTTATCAACCAGCCACAGGAAATAGTCATTTAAAACAAGGTGTTTAGTCAAACAGCACAAGGTGAAAAGAAAAGATCTTTTTCTTCAGCCATCCCATATTACATTCTCCTACAACTTAACACATCATTTAGGGAGACATACATGCAAAGAATATGTGTGATCAAAAAACATGTATGGACAGGCAAAATTCACGAAGGGGCACATGGTAAAAGTCCATGGGGAAGTGTGGGGTCAGCGTAACTGACATCTCTGATACTAGAATCGCTACTGTTTCTAGTGATGTCACCATCCTCTCCCCTATGGTTTCTGGACAGTCTCACATTTGTACTTGCATTTCCATTGCATAGCACAGTGCCTAGGATGCAAAAGGCATTTAATAAATACATATTCATTTACTCATATTTTCATTCTAGCTTTCTGATCCTATCTCCCAAAGTGTGGTGACTAGTAAGCCTCTGTGCTACCATGCCTACCTGAAAACTGACAAAGAAAAGCTAGTGAGAATACTTCAGGCTCTGTTCTTTTGACTGTCCATGTCTGGATATGAATTAAAATTGATGACCCCAAAATATATCCTATTTAGGATGAGAGAATTCCTTGTAACTCCTGATTAGTCCTTGATGAGGATCTTCTTACCCTCAACCTGGTCTGAAAGGCTCTGCCAAAAAAAAAAAAACCCAAGAAACAAACAAACAAACAAAAAACCCCCACCAAACCGACAGGAATTTTGTAGCAACTGTAAAGTGCCTCTCATTACAAAAATTATTTTTGGTATGCAAATAAAATTGAAGAATAATAAAAACTTAACAAAATAAAATTCATTGCCATCTACCTTCATGGTCCATTTTTCTGTCTTATGAATATCTGCCAGTGATTCATAGCCAAAGGCCAGAGGTCTTTCAGGTGTGGAGATCAGAGGTATTCAAAGTGTGACCTGGGTACCCATGGATGTCCCTGAGATATTTTTAATGAAGTTCACAATGACAAATCAATTTTCATAATAGCATGATGTTTTAATTTAAATTTTACTTATTCTTGATGTCTCAGAGACATTAGCTTCCACTAGCCCAATTCTAATTATTAAGGACTTATTTTCTTCAGTTAGCTTTTGTACCTTCTTTTCCACTCTACTTTTAAAGGAATTGTTTTCTTCTGCACTTTTTTTTTAAATTTGGCCAATTCTATTTTTTAAGGAGCAATTTTCTTCAGTTAGCTTTTGTACCTCCCTTTCCAAAGTGCTGACTTTGAAAGTAATTTTTCTTCATAACTCTCAGTTCTTTCCCCAATTTTTCTTCTACTCTTCTTGATTTTTAAAATCCTTTTTGAGCTCTTCCAAGAGGATTTTTTGGACTTGCAACCAATTCATATTTCCCTTTGAGGCTTCACATGTAGGCATTTTGACATTGTTGTCCTCTTCTGAATTTGTGTTTTGAAGTTCGCGGTCACCATAGAAGCTTTTTATGATCAGAGCTCTTTTTGGTTTTTTGCTCACTTTAAGAAGTTGAGCTCTGCTCCTAGGTCACAGGGGGCACTGTCACAAGCTTCTCGTACTGGGGGCCAGGGACCTGGTAGGTTTTCCACACTGGGGCCTCAGGTGCTGGCAGCTTGCCCAGGCCTGACCTAATTTTACCTGTTGTGCTAGGGTCCCTGGGCTGGCAATTTGCTTTCTGAACTGTGGTTGGAATCCTCACAGCTGGCCTGCTGTACCACCGGCCTCAGTTGCTGATCTGTGCTGTGGCTAAGAGCTCCCTGCTGGCTTGCTTGGACACCATTTGTGCTGGGCTAAGCTCCCCTTTTACTTAAGTGAAACAGACCTTTTCTGAAGTCCTTCCAAGTTATCTTAAGCCAGCAAAGTTTTTACTCTGTCCTTTTGTGAATTCTGTTGTTCCAGAATCTGTAAAGAGGCTTGTTTTAACGCTTCTGAGGGAAACTCGGGAAAGCTCAGGCAACTTTCTGGCTTCTCTCCACCACCTTGGCTTTACCTCTACAAGAAATTATCAAAGAAAACTGCCCTTGTGTCCTAGAACCACAGGGTAAAATAGACATTGAAAGAATCCACCAATCATTTCCTGAAAGATTTCCCAAAATGAAAACTTCCAGGAATATAGCCAAATTCCAGACCTCCCATGTGAATATTTTCTCAAATATAGCAAGCAGCCAAAAAGAAATAATTCAAATATCATGTAGTCACAGTAAGGATTCCACAGGATTTAGCCGTTTCTACATTAAAAGATTGAAGGGTATTGAATATGATATTCTGTAAGGCAAAGGAGCTAGGATGACAACCACAAATCACCTATCCAGTGAAAGTGAGCATAATCCTTTAGGGGGAAAATGGTCATTCAGTGAAATAGAGTACTTTCACACTTTCTTGACGAAAAGACCAGAGCTGAACAAAAAAATTTCTTCAAACACAAGACTCAAGAAAAGCATAAAAAGGTAAAAAGGAAAGAGAAAACATAAGGAATTCAATAATGCTAAACTGTTTGTATCCCTACTTGGGGAAGATGATACTTGTAACTCTTAATAACTGTATCATTAGTGGTGTAATTAGGAGTATACATAGGCAAAGGGTACAAGTATAAGGTGACTTTGAGAGGCTGATATCCAAAAAATAAAATCAATTAAGCAGTGAGAAAGTGGATTATACTGAGAGCAAAAGGAAGGGATAGGTAATATGGGGTAAATTATCTCACATGAAGAGGTAGGAAAGACCTATTACAGCGGAGGGGAAGATGTGGGGGGCAGTGGGCATCACTTGGCAGCCTGGTGCTATGTTGGGGTCTGGGAGGGTGATGTCTATTCACTTGCACTGAGGCCATGGGGACAGAGGAGGCTGGCTGTTTGCCTACTGCTGCACTGTGGCCTGCAAGGGGTGGGGCAGTGTCTGGTGCTATGCTGGTGCTGTGGGAGTGGGGGGAAGGGCATGGTAAGGATCCCTTTTCTGGTGCTGCACTAGGACCTGCAGTGGGTCCAAAGGTGCTGCGCCAAGAGTCACAGGGGTGCAATGGAATATTACTGACCTATAGGAAATGAGAAATACAATGAATAGAGAGAAGCATGGAATGATCCATATGAACTGATACAGAGTGAAGTAATCAAAGCCAAGAAAATAATATACACAATGACTACAATATAAAGACAAATGAAACCGCAAAAATACCAAAAGTGGATATTGCCTATTAGGAATAAAAAATATGGCTTCAAAAAAGAAATATATATGTTGGAAAAGATTTGGGAAAATTGGAACACTAATGCATTGTTAGTGGAGTTGTGAACTGATCCAACCATCCTGGAGAGCAATTTGGAACTATGCCCAAAGAGCTATAAAATTATGCACACCCTTTGACCCAACAATACCACTTCTGGGTCTATATCCCAAAGAGATTATAAAAATGGGAAAAGGATCCACATGTGCAAAGATATTTATAGCAGCTCTTTTTGTAGTGGCCAAGAATTGGAAATTGAGGGGATGCCCATCCATTGGGGAATGGCTGAAGTAGTTGTGGTATATGAATGTAATGGAATGCTATCGTACTATAAGAAATGATGAGCAAGCAGACTTCAGAAAAACCTGGAAAGACTTATATGTACTGATGCCGAGTGAAGTGAATGGAACCAGGAGAACATCATACACAGTTAACAGCCGCACTGTGTGATGACTGACTTTGATAGACTTGGCTATTCTCAGCAATGCAAGGATCTAAGACAACTCTAAAGGATTCAGGATGGAAAATGCTATCTACATCTAGAGAAAGATGGAATAGGAATGCAGATGAAAGCATACTCTTTGCTCTCCTTTTCTTTTGTTTTATTGCTTCATTCTCATGGTTCCTTCCATTAGTTCTAATTTTTCTTTACATCATGACTAATGGGAAAATATGCTTAATATGAATGTATATAAGTAGAGCCTGTATCAGATTGCACACCATCTTGGGAGGAGAGAGGGAGCAGGAGAAAATTTAAAACTCAAAACCTTATGGAAGTGAATGTTGAAAACTAAAAATATTTTAAAAAATACAGTTTTGTTTATTGCCTTGTAGACTTTGCCCACTGGCTCTCTTCTTTTCCATTATATAACTCATTCTTAGAAATATCAGTTTCTACAGGTGAGAAGATATTGTCCCATGGTAGGAATCTTCCACAGTTCATTATTCACCTTTGGCTTTGTCTTGGTCATTTTTTCCCCCAATTTACCTCAAGACATCTTCCTTGAGTCTATACCCTCCTACTCTTCTGGGTTTCAATTGCTTCCAGGAGCTCTGAGTTTCCTCTTGAGGCAGGATAAGTGGTCTAAGCACTTAATCCCTGCTCATAAGACCCACTGGAAAGTCTCCAACTCCTTTTATGAAATCTCTGCCTTTTCCCATAGAATAATTCCCATCAGTAAAACAAGGTTCCTTGTTCTTTTTTAACTCCTTTTTTACAGAGAAGGGTTATTCCTTCTAGTTACATGTTCAATATGGCTAGGGACCAGTGAGTGTCTCAGGAAAACAAAGACTCTGTTAATGGTCACAGTTAATATTTGAAAAGTTAATTGTGAAATTGGTTGTGAAGAGGGAATTGTGAAAGAAAGTGTAAGGTTTGGTGTAAGGCTCTTGCTTGTTCTGGAACATTTGTCCTACTACACAGGCCAGCCCTGGTTAATGTTAAGGACATAGCACAAAAAGCCATCAATGGACTACAAATCTGAAGACCTGGTATCTGCCACTCATTAGTTAGTCCCCTTATTAGTCAGACCAGGCAAATCTTCACATGTCCAAGTTTCAGTTCAGCTTCCAAATGTCTAAAATCAGATCATACATCCCTTGCTTACTTCAAAAGGTTATTATGAGAATAATTATTATCTTATATTCTCATATTATTATTATGAGAATGATTATTAATATTATGAGAATAAAAGGGAATAATTTATGTGAAAGAACTTTAAAAATGTCACTACATGCATCTAGATATCTTACTCAAAAGAGCATCATTTTAAATTCACATTAACTTGAAGCCTTAGTCAGATGACAGTCTCAGGAGTGTCATAGGGTGTTAGGGAGTCAAATAAAGAGCCACTTATTCTTTCCCTAATTAGTCAATATTAGAGAAAATGTGGTCTCCCCCCCAACACCCCACTACCACCATCCCCAATTATATTTTGTATACTGCAATTCATGGAGTATTCAGGGTATATTGCAATTCTGGGAGCCAGTTGAAAGGTGTCTTAGCACAAGTAGCCTTGTGGCTCCATGGAAAGGTGGGCTACAAAGGCTAAATGGCAAAACATAGGAGTGGTTTCTGATCTCATGAAGAAATTATAGATCGTTGCATGGTCAACCAGATCTTGTGTCACTGGGCCATCACTGTAAAGGGTAAAAGGAAAGCTACTTACATTAAAAAGTTCCTATTACACTTTGCTACCTTATTTATGTCCTTATAAGACCCAAGTGCATAAGATCCATCCACCAGAAACCTTTCCTCCTCCAACTACTTTCTCCTTTTTCTAGCTTAAAAGAGTGGACTTCTTAAGCTGGTTACTTAAAGAATGGCATAGAAGAAGAGTTATGGTCTGCAAATAACATGCTCAAGATTTACTAAGAGCTTTCCTGGGGAACAGGATCAGAAAAAAGAAAGTGGTACCAGTTGCCCTTCATTTATTCAAACTTCATTTAACAAAAATAGTTTAAGTGTTCATGTCCATATTGACATCGAACCTATCTGCAACTTTTGCCTTTCTCAGAATGGGAGGGGATAGAGCTGAGAAAAAAAAGGAACAAGAATTTATTAAGCCTAAAAACCTACTACTTGCCAGGCACTAAGCACTTTTTTTTTTTACACTTTACAAATGTTATCTTATTTGTTTCTCACAGCAACCCTGGGAAATAACTAGGTTTATACTACAGCTGAAGAAAGAAACAGAAATGACTTGCCTAGGGTTACAAAGCTCACAAGGCTAGATTTGAACTCAGGTCTTTCTGTTTTCAGGTCCAGTGCTGTATCAACTGCACCATCTTGTTGCCTCCTAAGGCAACTTCAGAAGATAAATGTCTTTGATCGGTATTGATATGCCTCATATAAACTTGTATGCAGTTGAGAACTATCAGTAAAATTCCACCATTGGGCTTGAGATACCCCATCTCTAGAGGAAATCATTTAATTGTCCAATTCTGTTCTTCATGGCCCCCAGACCACTCAGCCAGATTCATGACCACCACTCAGCAATCAATGCAAATGATCGTATTCAACCCATCCCTCAAGATTCCTTTATACACCAGCCATGTAACTTGAAGCTCCACCTTCTAGGAGCACTTTTCAGGACCCCTATACCTCAGGATAATCCCTGTAACTATTTTAATGATCACTGAAGTCTAACAGCACATTCATCTCTTGGTTGCAGGCAGAGTTGTTGATGAATCAGGCAAATAAGCATTCATCAGGCAGCAAAGGTTTAACAAGGCTCTCTGGGCTTTATGAAGATGTAGGATGCTGCAACTGGGACTAGAGGTTTCAGCCTCTGGAAGAGTTGTGACTTGTTTGTGAAGGGTAATAAAACCTGAGTGACCTAGCTGATTGTCATTTCAAATGTTCCATTTCCATTTAACAATAGAAGTCGCCTGTGTTCTACTCATCTTGTTATAAAGGCCATCTTGTTTCAGCCAACTCATGAGAAGTAATCCTAAACAATCTACTATTGAGAAATAAAAATAAATTATGCTTATAGAAATAGCAAAGAAATATGACCTCATAAATGTTAAAGTAAAAATATCAAAGTTATAAAACTATGTGCTAAGCACATAACACAAAATTACATATCCCAAAAATCTGACAATTTGAAAATTGGGAAATTTACTTCATAGACAAACAAAATTTAAAATAAAATTAGATAAATACAAATCTATAACTAAAACTAATGTCAGTATTAAGGTTTAGAGGATTAGGGGTGCTGAGGACCCCAAAATCACAACAAGCAGGTCGTGCCCAAAAGAATTTGATCCAAGCCTTCCTTCAGCCAAAGACAAAGTTTATTAGAACATCCGTCATGTTGGCCAGACTCTTAAAGAATCTAAGCATTTGTATCATTAATGCAAGTGGGCCAGATCTTAAGAATCTGAGCAGTGGCTAGATTTTAAGAATCTGAGACCCTTTAATAGAGACGAGATGGACCTTATATACAGAAAGACTGCGGGAGGGATCTAGGAGTGGTCAAGTAGTTTGGGGTGATTGGAGGAGGGGTCTAAGGAGGATCTGGTTGGGAGTGGCCAGTAAATTGGGATGAACAAAACACTAGGAACCTGGACGTTAATCCTATATAGACTCCATTCTCTCTTGGCATTTTTCATCATAATCCTTCAGAATTGTCTTGTATCCTTGTATTGCTCAGAACAGCTAAGTAATTTATAAGTGATCACTATACAATATTGCTGTTATGGTGTATAATGTTCTCTTGGCTCTGCTCACTTCATTTTGCATCAGTTCATATACACCTTCCCAGTTTCCTGTTCATCATTTTCTTGTAGGGCAAAAATATTAAATCACAATCATATACCATAACTTGTTCAGCCATTCTCAGACTGATGTGCATTCCCTCAATTTCTAATTCCTTGCCACACAAAAAGAGCTGCTATAAATATTTTTGTACATAGATGTCATTTTTCTTTATAAAAAACCTCTATGGGATAAAGACCTAGTAGTTGTATTGCTAGGTCAAAGAATCTGAAGAGTTTCTTAGTCCTTTAGACATAGTTCCAAATTGCTCTCCAGAATGATATTTGTTCACAATTCCACTAAAAGTGCTTTAGAGCCTAATTTTCCCACATAAAGTCAAACATGTCATTTTCCTTTTCTGTCATTTAGCTGGTCTGATAGGTTTGAGATGGTACCTCAGAGGTGTATTTATTTGCATTTCTCTAATTAATAGTGATTTAGGCCATTTTTTCATATGACTATAGATAATTTTGATTTCTTCTTCTGAAAACTGCCTATTCATATTCTTTGACCGTTTGTCAACTGGGGAATGACTCATATTCTTATAAATTTGGCTCAGTTCTCTATATACTTGAGAAATGAGGCCTTTATCAGAGAAACTTGCTGTAAATTTTTTTCCCCTAGTTTTCTGCTTTCCTTGTAATCTTTTGTAATCTTGGCTACATTGGTTTTGTTTGTGCAAAATCTTTTAAATTTAATGTAACCAAAACTATGTATTTTATATCCTATAGTGCTCTCTATCTTATTTTGTCCTAAATTCTTCCCCTATCCATAGAATTGACAGATAAAATATTCCATGCTTCCCTAATCTGCTTTATAATATCATCGTTTATCTAAATCATGTGTACATTTGGAGCTTATTATCTATGGTGTGAGATGTTGGTCTATCCCAAGTTTCTGCCAAGTTACTTTCCAGTTTTCCCAGTAATTTTTCTCAAATAGTGAGTTCTCATCCTAAAAGTTTGGACTTTTGCATTTATCAAACACTAGATTACTATGGTCACTATTGTTCATTGCTTTCAGAAAATTTTATTGTAAGAATATTTAATTTGATCAAAATTTTGAGGTTTATTTATAATATACCATACAACTTCCAGTTAAAAATAAGCTAGAGTGACAATATTCAAGGAATTCAATTAAAAATATTGAATGAAACAAATGAGGACATTACATAATTGGTATAAGGAAAAATAGAAAAAAAATGAACAATTTTCAATCCAATATCCACAAAAGTTTGACAGTTAAACTCATGAAAGCAAATATTTCATGCATATTTTCAAAGAATAACTTTATTCTACAGGAAATAATAATCCTTTGAGACTATCACTTACTTAACATATTTAAGCAAGAATCGTTATATAACATATCATGTAAGATAAAACTAAAAAGAGAAACTGTGCCAATGTGTCTATTAGCCACTCCTCTCATCCTGTTACTTTCTCCATGGCTACCCTAACAGGCCTAAATGAGAATGATACCTTTTTCTTTCTCAATATCATGTTTTTAAATGGCTTCCACACTCTGATGTTATACACTTCCAACATAAATGATACAAAAATGAATCCCCACAGTACTACAGCTGTTGAAGTGGCAATAAGAATTCTTCCTGGAAATGGAAGTGGTACATCATCTACATAAATCTGAAACAGAAAGAAAAGGTCTTTAGGATCACTAACTCTAATTATTAAAGCTATTGCTTTCCAGTAGTTTTCCACTTAACCTGATGTAATAATAATAGATGACAATGATATAGCTAGTAATTTTTTTTAATAGATCTTTACATACAATCTCATTTGAGCTTCAAACAGCCCTGTGGAGGGACTTTGGGTATATTTGTCTATGACATTACCCCTAGGTTCCTATAAATCTCTCTGCTACACAAGGACAGGCTATAAGGGACAAGATTTGTGCTTTCTGGACTCTTCTAGAGCCTACAGAGAAACTGTATCTGGTGGTTGAGAGACCTGAAAGCAACAGGTGCTGACCAGGTACCATTCTAGGTGTTGGGGTACTCAGTCTGTAAAGAAGGCAATGATTCTCTCCACATTTCCCTATTCGTAAGTCAAAGGAATGAAATCTTAATCTCTCCTTCCTTTCCTTTTGAGGAGTCTTGTGCATACTGGAGAAAAAGGAGAGTAGGGAGGAATTTTCCATCCACAGGGAAGCTCAGGAAGAGAAGGGGACTGGAGAGGGAGGGAGAGAGATTGCAAGACTATCTTACCAAGAGTGGTTTTGCGAGTTTTATTTTATTTTTCTAAAATATAATGCTGCAGCATTAATTATATAAATGTGTGTATATATATATGTATATATATACACATATACATATACGTACACATATACATACTCATACACATATACATATACATATATACATATACATATATATATACATATACATATATATATATATACATATATCAGTGTTTGGATCAATACTGATAAGGAGGGAAGAGTAAGAAAGTGTACTATATAAAATGGAGTAGAAGTAGTATCAATGCAGTAATTTCCATTTTTCACATGGAATCCTGGATAGGATTCAGGGTATCAGTAGTGCTTCTGAGCCAAATGTTTTGTGCAGCTCCGCCTCACTTACAAGTCAAGACATCACTCCCATGATGTCATTGGTCTGATTCGACAATGAAGGACCACCGCCACCAACTCCAACAACAACGTGCCAAACAAAATAGGAGAGCAGCTCAGGCATTTGTAACTTTAGGCTGTGGTATCTTTTCCCTCAAACTCTCCACGAAATTCCCTCAAACCCTGAACTTCCCTATTACTGCAAAGGGAACCACCATCATCCCAGATTCTCAGGCCCACAATCTCAATATATTTCTAGATTCCTCTCACTCTTGCCATATATGTAATTTGATAATAAATCTTGTAATTTCTACCCTCACAATGTCTCTCCCAATCATCCTCTTCTCTATGTATACGCAGCCTAATGCTAATATAGTATCATCATCTCTTATCTGGATTCCTGCAATAGCCTTCTAACTGATCACCCAGCCTCATGTCTTTTCCCAATCTGATATATCCTCTACTCTGTTGTCAAGATTTTTTTTTTCCTAATGCTTAGGTCTGACCACGCCACTAACCCTGTTCAAGGTGCTCCAAAGGCCTTTTGTTATCTCCAGTATCAAATATATAATGTCTTCTCTTTAATATTTCCAGTTCTTCATAGTATGGTCTTTTCTTACCGTTCTATCCTAATTTACTCCACATGCTTTACAATCCAACTAAATGGTCTACACAAAATTCCTCAAATACAATAATCTTGTTTCCCACCTCCATGCATTTGTATTAAGTGCATCTCATGTCTTGGATGCTTTGCCCCCTTGCCTCTTGCTATTAAGTTTCTGAGGCTTCTGTCAAAACTCAGATCAAATTCCATCTTCTGTAAGAGGTCTTTCCTGTTTCCTCCCACACCTCCACCCCATTTCCTCCCACCCCTACACGTACATTCAGTTACTGGTGCAATATCTTTTCAGATTATCTTCATCTACTTTGTATTGTATGTTTCTAGTTATTTACAATTATCTTGAAATTACATTCTTAAGATCTCTATTATGTGTTCTTTTGAGTAATTTATCTAATTGAAGATAGGACGATCAGCCCTCATTTCTTTTAAATTCTCAGTTTTCCTAGGATGTTCTACTCAATGTTGACAACTCTTTTTTTCTTCTTTGCTGTGATATTGTCGTGTTCATTTTTAATTTTAATAATTTGATCTCTCTCTTTTTGATAGGATTAGCAAAAGTTTTAACAATTTCCATAGTCCTTTCAAATAACAAGCATTTAGTTTCTGTAAATCAGTTTATTTTCCAACTCATTGTTTCCACTAATTTCTAAGATTTTCAGTTTTGTGCTTCTTTGGGGTTTGTTTTTGTGTTTATTTGAAAATTTTAATTTGACATGATTTTAATATGTTTCAATTTCATGTAAATTCATTAATATTCCCTCTTCATATTTCATTAATGTGCATTTCAACTGGCAAAGAAGTCAAAAGCTTCAAACAGTAATTTTTAGGGAGGCTTTAGAAAGACAGGCCCACTGATACATTGTTGGTGAACCTGTGAGTTGACTAACCATTCTGGAAAGTGACTTGGAATTAATGCTAAGAAAGTGATTATGTCTACATCGTTTGAGACGGCGAAGCTACCATTAGATAAATAGACTAAGAATATCAAAAGCCGAGTAAAAGGTCCCGTGTACATCAAACATTCTTGGAAGTACTTTTTTGTAATAGCAAAAATTAGAAACAAAGTAGATACCCATTAATTATGAAGAAATAATGAGTGACACTTGGAAAGATTGACAGAACAAAGTCAAGGTGTGAAGTCAAATAACCAGGAAAAGAATATACACAATGATTACAACAATGTTCAACAACAAAACAACTCAGAAAATGATATGTGTGTATGTGTGTGTAACACACAGACTAGAACAACATATGACGATAAGGCAAATTGAAATCTGAATAATTATAATGATCAAGTTTGTCTCTGTAGAAAAGAAGAGAAAAAATAAACCTTCCTCCTTTCTTTATGGAGGTGGTAAAATATGGGCATGGAATTTTGTGCATACTCCCACACTTGGTGGATGTGATGGACAGTTTTGCTAAACTACTTTAAAAAATAAACCTCTTTTAAAAACATTTTTAGGAGAATTAGAAGGCATTGGCCACTGGAGGGTGGGGAGGGATGCATTTAGAAAAGAAGACAATGTAAAAATTAAGAATATCCATAATTTTTTAAAAGATCATTAATTCACAATATAAGTGACAGGCATGGAGGAACTATTCAACTTTGGATACTATGCGGTGGATAACTGAGAAAGCATATTCTAGGTTAATGCAAAATCTCTGACTAAATATTTTCCTCCCTTACAAGATATTACCTACAGTACAAAGACAAAAATAAAAGCAAGTAAAGACCAATATATCACAGCAACAGTAAGTGATAGCAGGCTAAAAGTTTAGATTCATCTTAAGCACAACAGATGACCTTACCTTCAAATTTCTATCCCAGAAGAGGAATGTATGGTGGAGGGAGGAAGAAATTAGGCAACTTAAAATAGGGAAAGGAAGGCAGGTCAAATATTTGCAGTTACAATCAAAGGTTTTGTATATCCTGGGTTTATTTATATGGCTATGTCAACTAGGGGTGTAAGTATTCCTATAGTTCCCTTTCATTTCAATGTAGTTTAATGGATAGAGGGCTAGATTTGGAATAATGTTCAAATCCCACTTGAGACGATTCTCAAGCTGATTGCTCATCAGTAAAATGAGGATTGTTGCTTTTGTTGATTAGTCATTTCTGACTCTTTGTCACCCATTTGGGATTTTCTTAGCAAAGATATTGGAGTGATTTGCCATTTCCTTCTCCAGTTCATTTTATAGATTAGGAAACTGAGGCACACAGGGTTAAGTGACTTGCCCAAGGTTATACAACTGTAAGTGTCTGAAGCCAGATTTGATTCTCAGGTCCTCCTGACTCCAGGGCCAGCACTCTATGCTGGCTATACCACCAAGCTGCCTGCAAATGAAAATATGGGATTATAATGCCTGTAGCACATACCCTCACAGAATGGTTGTAGGAGTCAAGTATGTAAAGTGAACACAATTATTCAGTAATTTGAGCATTCTTTGGCATTGTCCTTACTTAAGATTGGTTTGTATTTAATGGAGTGCCTTGTAAATAGGAGAAATAAAATACATACATGATGGATTTTGTTTTGCTTTGTTTCATGGGTTACCGTGGCCAAATACTCAATGGCAGTGGGAAAAGTGTAAAGGTGTGGGCTATAGCAGAGGTGTCAATCATGTGACCTGTGGATGCCTTATGGCCCATACAACTCCTGAGTATGGCCTGAACAGAAAACTGATTTATAAAAACTTATAGACATCAAAACTTACACTACTTTTGACTCAGAGTCAATATGTAGCCTGCAGGGATCCTTACGTATGGATTGGTGGCACCTGTTTCTATTTAAGTTTGATTCTAGTGGATAGTTGTATTTTAAACAGGATGCAAGACCTAGACTCAAAGATTTAAGAGATTTATTGCAATCTGAGGAAAGATTTATACTCGTGTCCCCAGGGCAAATAATTTATTTCTATTTTCTTCCATATTTTTATTAATGACATATAAAGGTATATATGCCATGCTTATTAAGTGAATACGTAATCTAAGTAATAGCATCAGAGCTCAAAAAAATCTTACTTGACTAGGAGTGGGGAACCTGTGGCCTCAAGGTCACATGTGGCCTAGGTCCTACATGTGGCCCTTTGACTGAATTCAGACCGCACAGAACAAATCCCCTTAATAAAAGGATTTGTTCTGTAAAACTTGGACTCAGTCACAAGGCAGCAGTCAAGGACTTAGATGGCCACATGTGGCCTTAAGGCAACAGGTTCACCACCCATGGACCAGACTAATGGGTCAACTACATTACGATAAATTTTAATAGAAATATATAAAATCTCATCTAAACATACATATCCCCCAGCACATGGAAAAATATTCTGCAAATAGTAGGCCCTGAATAAATGTTTGCTGTATTTTTGTATATTATTTTACTTTCGGTTTCAAAATGTCACTTTTCCTTTGGAAAAAATCTGGGATTTTAGTAAATTTCAAACACAATGCAAGTCAAAAGTGTTCCATAGCAGACTCCCAAAATGAATGTGACCCTAGGCTGCCTTAATATATCATCCATGACTAAGAACATGACAGTACCACTGTGCTATGCCTCAGTCCACATGTGGAATATTGTACTTTGTGCTGTTCCTCATTAATATATAATAATCCTTTAAATTTTATACTAGAATGACCCTTTAGGCAAGAAAAGATGATAGTGAAAGGAAAAGTTAGGAGCAGAAGGAGTTTGTTTATGTTATGAATTAGATTTGAAGACAAGAGACTGAGATTTCAATACTGGCTCTGATACTTGCCAGCCATGTGACGTAGGAAAGTGACATTGCTTCTACGAGTTTCAATTTTCCTGTCTTTAAATTTGTGAAATAATATTTTCATGGCCTTCCTCACAGGGTAGTTGAAGGTTACCTTATAAATCTTAAACTTCTATATAAGTATGAGGAATTATACATATATGTAATTATTAATTATAAAATAATTATTATATATAATAATTATTAATAGAAACCCAAATGCCTGCTTACCAGCTTTGTGCTCATCTGTGAACACAATAGTAGCAAAGGGATCATCATTGTCCTAGTGTCCAGAATCACAATTATCGTTACTTTACCTCTTTCTCAAAGGGAGTAAGGGGACTCATGTCAATATTCCTTTTAAATGTAACATAATAAGCAATCACTCCTGCCCCTAAGACCCAGAACATATACCATACCTGAAACTCATCATAAAAGTTACAATAGGTGACTCCAGGGATAACCACTACTCTGAAATGGAAGAGTTCAGCACCCTAGAGAAAAATAAACAGAATAATTAGCAATAAATTGTATCACCAGCATTTAAATACATTTGTAATGAAAGAGTCAAATATTAATAATATTTCAAGCATTGAATTATTACACTAAATATTCTAAAATTAAAGGAGAACCTAACTGTAGGGTCTATTAAATCAGAGCTTATGTTGTATAATAACAAATAACAATTAATGATGATGATGATAACTCCCAAAGTCCAACTTATCATTTATGTAATGAAGGAGAATTCATTCTGCTTTTTCTCAACAATGATCTCATCTTCAAATCATACCATGGTGCATTACTGGATAGTCTTAAAAATGAAAAAAAAAAAGAGACTGACAGCTAATAATAGGAGTCTGTGAAGGCCTGGAAGTATCTTGATGCATTAGTCGATTGGGTCCAGGCTACACATTGCAGACTGGCTTATCTCCTCAGCCAATATGATGAAACTATTCACATGAATTTATCTGGGATGACAAGAGATTGCAGGCTTTCGGAACGATTGTAGTAATCAGCATGACACTGAGGGTCACAGAGAAAGAGAATCCATTTATGTGTTCTGGTACCATGTAAAGGCAAACTACATCAGGACAATTTAGGAATACCAATACTCTACCTGGTAGAAATTTTTCATTGTGAGTGGTACTTCCACCTAAGGTGGGCAAGCCACAAATACATGTGAAATGGAGCAGACATGATACTTTCTCTATGCACCAATACCGTAACATGGCAAAACTAGAAACAGATCTCACAAGTTACAGTCAAGGATCTCAGCTCCAAGTCACACCACTATGTATTGCTAACCAACATAGAATAACAGAAGTGGGGAGCTGATGAAATCTATTGAGGGAAAAGTTGCAAAGGCTGAGGTCATTAAAAGGCTTCACTTTGGACTTCTTTGTCATGTGACCACCAAGATGGTAGCTTAATCATGTTTGCTAAATCCTTAACTAACCTAGCAAAGGGTATCGACCCCCAGACAAAAAGGACTCAGGATGAAAAATTCTTTATCTACAAATGAGAGGAGTCTGAGGTAGATTTTCAGTTCTACCTGAGAATAATATGCTCCCTGTCAGAGGTAGATGGGGCAGAAAATGAGCAATGGGGGAATATAAAAAACGTGGAAAGACTAAAGAGCAAGGAGAAAACTCTCAATAAAGGCAAGCAAAAATAGAAAAATCAGTCAAGCTGATTCTAAAACAATAGGAAATATGAGTGAATACCCAAAGAGTATAAAAACTCACTTAACATATATTAAGACAAGTGAAAGAGAACCAATAAAAGAACAAGGAACAATACTATGAAACTCAAGAATGATTCAAAAGAGAAATCCATTTAAAAAGGGAATCAACATCAGAACTTAGGTATTCAATACAAAATTCAAAACAAAGAAACATTTATTACATTAGAAAAAAGTAAATTCTTGATGGAGAATTTCTACAAATAAGAGAAAACTAGATTAACTGGTATGGAATTCAAGTGTATCAAACGTGGAGGGAAATATGACAGAAGAGAAAGAAATGATAGCAACATTTAAAAAAAACATGTGATTGTAGAGAAAACAAGTGCCTGAGCTTTTGGAGAAGAAGCACAGAGATAACAATGATCATAATTCTTCCAAAAGAAAAAAATCTGCCCCCCCTCAAAAAAAAGCTCATAAATACCATAATATAGCACATGGTAGAAAATAACTGCCCAGACTTTTTGAACATAAAATGTATAATGTTAAAGTTTATATGATATTAATAAACATGGAAACGGTCACTTCAAGGAAGCTATAGAAATACAAACACTTCATGCAAAAGGAGAAAGATAATAAACATTTTTAGAATATATGACAAACAGGAAAATGTATGGAAATAATTTTAAAAGCAGGCATGATTTTCACTAAGCAACTGCAAAGGCCAAAAACAAGTGTATGCTGCTGGATTTGTTTCATGTAAAAGTGAAAGTGATTTACTTCTAAATTTGTCATATGAAACGATTAAGATCCAAAGGTATAACCTGAAAGTCTTACACAGGAAATATCCTCATGAATTCAGTCATAACATATAGACAAAGAATAGTGAAACAAATTGTGAGTTATGTAAATGTGTTTGTGTAAATAGAGAGATTCATAGTGGTGATTAAGGACCAATTCAATGTTTTGGGGGCAGCTAGGGGGCACTGTAAATAGACTGTTGGGCCTGGAGTCAGAAAGATTCTTCTTTGAGAGTTCAAACAGACACTTAACTAGCTGTGTGACCCTAGGTAAGTCACTTAACCCTATTATCCTCAGTTTTCTCATCTGTAAAATGAATTAGAGAAGGAAATGGCAAACCACTCCCATATGTTTACCAAGAAAACCCCAAATGGGGTCATGAAGAGACAGACACGACTGAACATAATGAGAAACACTATGTTTATCTCTGATAATAGATACAGAAAAGAAAGATCTACCTGCCCTCAAAGATCTCACATTCTAACGGGCAGAAACATCACATATAGAGAAAAGTTCACATGTACGTCAAATATAAAGGCCCAGTGGTCCTGAGTGTGCTGCGGCAAGGCAGAGAGAAATTTATCTTCTTTTGTGTCATTTCCATTGATACAATTGTAGCACCTTGTTACAATAATTAGGTTGTTACAAGCTTGGGATGAATACTGTGGTAGAAAAGGTCCCGGTGGTTTACTCTGTGACTTTAGGAAGTTTGTTGTAGATGAATAGTACCATCATAATCAAGCCATCATCAACGTACTCTGAATACATTCTCCACAGCCAGGCCCTCAGCTGGAGGAAGCTGTAACTGAGCCCCTAAGTTAGGAAAATCCCTTACATTTAGGCAGAGTTTTGGTACTGGCTTAATTTACCTTTGTTTTAAGCTTTAGTTAACCCTTGGCCTCTTCATTTCCCACTTGGTTACACTCCTCTGGACATCTTCATCACGTCCTGGCTGGGCACTATACTTTCCCCAAACCCCTTTCAGCTTTATCTTCTGTGTTGTATCTTTCCCCCGCCCCATTAATTGTAAGATATTGAGGCCAGGCAATGTCTTTTTCATATTTGTATCCCAGACCCTTATAACAGTACTTGGGATATAGGAACTTCATGAATACTTATTGATCGACTGACTTATTCAGGAAATATTCCAGTTGCTGGAACCATTTGGACAACAATCCCCCCCACCCCACCCCCAAAAAACCCAGATAAATAATGGGATGGGAAGCTGGGAAAAGAACAGACATTTTTCTTGGAACTTCCCTCAGTCCTCAAGTAAATGGGTACATTTGGTGGCATCAACCTGAGTCTTCTGCTCCAAAATTGCCTGCGGGCTGATGGCCCTCAGCATCTCTTTTCTCTGCCATAGCTCAGTCTTCTCTCTCCCCTTTCATTGGTTGCCTCTGGTATGCTGGTTGTTTTTGCATCAGTTTTGTATTAATCCATTCTTTCTCTGCTTTCTGACACTTAAAATATTTATCTGTCTTTGAGGTAGTTCCTATAAAAGTTTCTCAGATCTCATAGTAAGATTTGATTGATTTAAAAAGGTGTGCAGGCTCTATTCACACTATTCTGATTAGTTCAGTTAAGACATTTTCTTACCAAATAAAGTGAATTACTTTTACTATAGGATGGGATAATTAGCAGAGTCCTCCCTTAGTGCTACAATATTTGTTTCTGATATTGAACTGGCAGTGTCTAGGACTTTAGTGGGGAGAAGATTATTTTCTGGGCCTTTGGTCACTGAAGCTGCCTATAGTAGTTTCAAAGTACATTTTCTATTATATGCCCCCATGATACCTGGAGTCAGTGGTGGGGGGAGAGCTAGAAATAGGGATGGAGTGGAAGTACTCTTCTGTTTTGAAGCCTCTTGGACACAGAATCCTGGGCTGCTTCCACTGGTGTCTTAGGGAAGATGGTGGCAGTGATTTGACAGGTCTAGCTAATGCTACTTCTTATATCTTCCTCAGAGCACCTTGTTTTTGCTAGGCAAGCTTGCCTATTCCTCAGTGGTTTCTGCTGGTGATATCAGGGTTGACAGAGTTATGTCCACTAAAGTTTCTTCCTTGGACAGCGACTCAGAGCTGGGCTAGATGGTGCTGGTGGCATGAGGGAAGGTGTCTGGTGAATAGGGCCCCAAGCTACTATTCTGTGGTATAATGCTTGTAAGAGAGGTTATATAATCTAAGAGCTGGGCTTGGAGACAAGATGGTCTCAGTTCAAGCTCTGCTTACACTGACTGTATATGATTGGACAAGTCACTTGCACGACTCCTCTAAGACTATAACACACACTAGAGAAGGAACTCACCTGCATTGGTAGAATGATTTTCCTAATACTAATAAAGTCACTATCCTTACCTTAAATACCCATAATTCCCAAGTTATGTGGGGCCTTTCAAATAGGGACCTACAAAGGAAATCAAAACCATGGGGCAACACGATGACATAAGTATCAGCCAATGTCTGTTTACTACTGGAGTTATATTGAAGATACCTTCAATAAACTGACAGAAGATTTTCATTAAACTGCAAAAAGCGGTTTTGAAGAATATAGAAGACTAAAAGTAAGATATGAGCCCAGGACGATTGTTATCTGAATTCTCTGAAGAATATGAAAATTATCTATAATAATAATAACACTGATAATAGCAATAATGATAATGATGATATCTCCAGAGGGACTCTATTAAATGACTAAGTCTGAAAAATGGAATACAAAGACCCTCGGTGAATGATATCTATATGAATACAACTAAAATTATGTAGTATAAGAAGCTTTTGACAAATGGCTGAATCATATAAATTATTTTTTTATAGATGCAGAGGGATTTAGGTTACAATTCAGGATCAATTCATTGCTACCAGAAATTATATAAAATTTACCCTTAAGGATTTAATTAATTCAATTAATGGACTTATTGTTGAATTCAGGGAAATAGTAGGAATTATGCAAAATGTTGTACGTTCCAGAAGTTTAGTACCTATGAGATACCTAGAAAGACACAAACTGGTCAGAATTATACCACATAAATTCACTGTCTTTCAGAAACAGAAAAAGCCTTCATCCTATAAAGACAAACTAAGCTATCCTTGAGAATTTGAACAACACACTATGCTGGAAACAAAGCAGTATTACAAATAAAATGTCTATGATTGCCCATTCATAACACTGGGGCATAAAATTTTAAGAATAACATTTTAATTTGGTGTTGCCATACCAACCACTCCAAATCTACAAACTACATGGAATGAAAAGCTTTTAAAATGTAGAAATCTCAAAAAAGAAATCCAAACCATGTGGGAATAGGCTGAAGCACATGTCACTCCCATCATCCTATCTGTTATCTGTTCTGAAGATGCTCTCAGTAAACCTATAGAAGGTGCTTAACCATGATACTTTTTTTTAGTTATAAAAAGCAGTTTGTCCCCTTTTGAAATTGTTTACAAAATACTAAATATAAAAGAATAACAAAAAAGCCACTTGTAATAGGATCACTACTGACCTCCACCAAAAAAGAACATTATTATAATGCTCTCCTATATTATATTTCACATAGTAATACATTGTTATAGCAATAATGGTTTTATTGTTCAGTTGTTTTAGTCATGTACAACTTTCTGTGACCCCATTTTTGTTTTGTTTTGTTTTGTTTTGTTTTTTGGCAAAGATACTGGAGTGGTTTGCCATTTCATTCTCCAGCTCATTTTACAGATGAGAAAACTGAGGCAAATGGGTTTAAGTGATTTGCCAATAGTCACACAGCTAGTAAGTGTCTGAGGCCAGATTTAAACTCATAAAGATGAGTCTCACTGACTTTAAACCCCATACTCTATTCATTGAACCACCTAGCTGCCCTGAATAAAATAATAACTCATGAATGATTCCTGTAGTTTCTCAAATAAAATACTTCCTTCACAAAACTCTCTTATGTAGGTAATACAAGTATTATCATTCTCATTTTACCCAAAAGATTTTGTTGGTAGTCTTGGATTCCAGTATAATCTCCTTCTCTTGTTACTTTTATCACCTTAATTTTAAGTCATGTAGCCTTGCTGAGCCTTAGTTTCTTCATCCGTACAATGGGTTAATAACTATAATATATTACCTGTGCTTCAGGGTTGTAGTGGAGAACAATTAAGATAACATGTGAACTTTAAAGCATTATGTAAATATCAGTTATTATTAATATGAAATCAGATAATGTATTTAAAATTAATTTTAACCCATGAGAACCAATACAAGTGTCACTCAACATTATTAATAATAAAGCAATATAGGATTTATACATGCACTTGGCACAGGGCAACAATTAAAAATTAATTCTTATGATTATGAAAACCACTCATTTATTAAAAAAAAAATTTGTCAGCCAGATCCTTAACTGTACCCTGAACACCGTGGAGAAACGGAAGCTTCTGGTATTCACCTCTTGATATAATTGTCTCCCCTTCAAAAAATATAATGGTGAACTAGCTCCTTCCATAACAAATATCAATCAGGAATTATAGAGTGGGCCTATTAGATTCTTAGCCTGCCCCTGATTCCTAGATAAACACCACAGACTGGTGTGGATTATTTGTATTGTTCAGAATCTTTTTGATCTGCCTTGTTTACAGGTTCACGTGACATGATTTAAGTCCTTTTCTGTCTTGGCTCTCTGACCCCCATGGTACTTTGCTATCTGTTGCGGTATATCACATAAATACATCTTTTCCAGTAGGCCCTTAGATAATTTTCTTCTAAATGATCCATTTTCTTGCCAATTTGCAGGAGAAAAGCTTCTTATTTTTGGCCTTCCTCTGACCTTCTCTCAGGAAAAGAGCCAGAATAGAGGGGGATATTGAAAAAGAGACATAATGATTCCTGAGGAAACAGGAAGGTAGGGGCTCAAGTGGTCAACAAGAAAGTTTTTCATTGTAAGACAGGAGGGCTACATTTTTCTTTATAAATTAAGCAAAGGGGGATAGAATATATACATTGTGGAAGAGGGAAATAGAAGGTGTTCTATTCAGACTTCCAATATTTTCATTAAAGCAGGAAAATGTATCATATTTTGAGAGAGATGTGATTTAGGGATGAGCATGGGAGTGTTAAATAGAGACGACAAAAATCCATCATGAGGTTTTGGTAGGGATTTAATCAAAGATATATAGAAGGATGGTTGTGCAGCTATGAAAGTCAAGTTGATCTAAAACAGAAAGAATTAGTAGTGGAATCAACCAGTGAATTTTCACAGCATACTTTAGGAGCTGGGAAGAATAGTAGAAATTATTTAATCTGAGAGGAATGATTAGGAATAGCTAATTATGGGGGAGATCCAGGCTTTTTCCCTGTCCTATTTTCTTATTTGAAGCCTAGACTATGAAGGACATTAATGACCTCTGCCAAAAATTCATACCACCCAGACCATCTTATCCAAAGTGAATTCATTGTGTTCCACTCAAGCAAGTTTGGTTGGAGGTAGATCCCCAGCCCAAGGCTGGGGGTGTCTGAGTTTAGAGATAGTCTCTTTGTCCAGGAGTGACATGATGTCATTTTCTCAGCCCCCATTGGAGTGAGCCTACTTCTCATTGTAATATTCATTCTCTCACTAATTGTTAACTAACAGGAGTTGATTGCCACCCTCAGGAACACCTACTCTTCCAAGAGCATATAAACTGTGAGCCCACTGCCATGAGTCATGTTTGGTCCAAAAGAGAGAGGGCCAAATGACCATTCCTTTTATTAATAAAATGATTAATTACCCACAAACTGTGTCTCGAACTTTTTAAACATCACAAGTCCAACACCTTCATTTTACAGATAAAGAAACTGAGGTCCAAAGAAGTTAGATTACTTGTCCAAGTTCACATGTTAATAAATAGCAGTACCATGGTCTGTTTTTTGACTCATTGGTATGGCTCTGGACAAGTGACAGGATTTGGGATCAGCAAGTTGGGCACATTGCAGAACAATTCATAAGGGGAGATCCATTCTTGAAATGGGTAACTATAGGGTCAAAAGTATCCAAGGAGAAAGGTGGGAATGAGTCAGTAGGATAAGTCAATGATCTGAAGGAGGTAGAAGGGTCAAAAGAAGCCAGAAGAAGGAGAGATTTACTTCTAAAAAGAGGAAATGTTAGATAGGGAAATCTTGAATGAGGTGGAAAAGGATTATATGTTGGGCACAAGCAGAGGGATTAAACATCTACTGAGACTGGGTTAGATTATGTAGATTAGGTAAAGCATTTATTATGAGTTCACTATGTGTCAGGAACTGTGCTAAGCACTGGATTTTTTTTTTAACACAAAAAACAAGACAGTTCTTACACCTCATAAGATAAAACTGGAAAGTGTAGAAAGATGAATGAAGTTTTTGAAGTAACAAGAAAGGAAATGAAAGAGTTCATAAGAGCTCATTTTAATTTCGGCAAAAAGAAGGTGAAGTAATCTGCTGATATAGATAGCATAGGAATGAAGCTGAGAAGCTAAGAAATATGAATGATACTCAATCAGAGTAGAATCAAAATATTGCCACACAGCAGTAAAATATTAAAAAAATTTAAATACCACAGTAAAAATTCCCAATTAAGTGAATCTTTGCGAGGACCATTTTGTGACTTTCTGTAGTTGTACAGAGGAGCAGAAACAAGGAAGGAAGGGGTTACGAGGAGGGAGGGGAGAAAGAGGAGAGCCAGGGCTGAGGACTTATTGGACAGGAAAAGGATAAGGAAAAGAAGGCATGGAATTCATGAACAGATGAAAGTGTATTAGAATGGTTAGGAGGAAAGAAGTAAGGAAAGAAGGTAGAAAGGAAATAGAAAGGAAGGAAGGAGGGAGGGAAGGAAGTTTTCTCTCTTTCCCTCTCTGTTTCTATCTTTCTCTTTCTTTTCCTCCTTCTTCATTACTTCCTTCCCTCCCTCCTTCCTTCCTTTCTACTTTCCTTTCTACCTTCCTTCCTTACTACTTTCCTCGTTACCTTCTCCTGCCCTCTCTCACCTATCTTTCATTTTTTTTTTAATTTTTTTGAGAATGAGTATAACTATCTCATCCAAAATGAAAGAAGTTCTGTGGCCATCCCAGGGCTGATCTCAGTATTGATTGGCTCGGAAGTTTTAACCTCTTCTATTTTTCTGACCTAAGCCAGTTCACCCCAACTTAGGCAGCCTGATGGCCATTGGCTGCCAGGAGTTCAGAATATTTGTGCTGAAATTAATGTGGACACTAGAATAGCTTTAGTCTTACTGCAGCTCAGAAGTTGCAAACTCAGGTGATATGCCAGGCTCAGCCTCCTTAGCAAGGCACAAAGGCATGTTGACCACACCAAGCCCCTTAATTGTTCATATTTGAAGGAGACAAGAGCACAAGCCAGTTTGCACTGGGCTTGTGCTAAGTGCCACTAGAGATGGCCCTGCATAGTGATAGTGGTAAATATGAGGTTATACACATTGGAAGAGACAATTTTCTATGAGTAAAAACAGATAAACTTACTGTTATGCTTAAGTTGAGGTCCTTTGGATTATAGACAGGAAGAAAAATCTTACTTTCTACATAATTCTTCAGTTTCATCATAGTTTCTGGCATATGTTGTTCTATAACATACAAAAGAATCTTTCAGGCAAATGTTTTCCCATCAAAACACCATGGTGGTTATGATGTTTAAGAGCTCACATTTATATTGGGTAACAAAGTACTTTCCATATAATAGCAGTTGTTTTCATTTTATAGATAAGATAGTGAGATCAATGAGGTAGAAAGTTTACCTAAAGTCACAGAGTACTGTTAATGCAGTGCTCTGCTTCAAATAGACTGTGGATTCAAAAGACCTATTGACTGGCCTGAAAATGTGTCAAGTATCAATAATGCTTCTATAGGAAAATGTGTTCCAGGTTCCAATCAACTGACTCATGACTGACTTTTCATAAGTTAGGGTCACTTGCACTTGTGTTCAAAGCTAGCTAAATTATCAGCTCCAACCTTGAGAATCTGCAGAATATCTAGCATGCTAAAACTCAAAGAATAGGGTTGGAAACCTAACAAGAATAATAAAAGTAACCCACAAGGTTGTCAGTAAGTATAATGAAATCATAAAATGGCAGAAACCTTAGGAATCATCCCTCTAACCCCATCAATTCATAGATGAAGAAACTTAATCACTGAGAAGAAATGTGAATTGCAAATATATTTACATAAATATCAACTACAAGATTACCATATTGTATTTGCTGTAAGAATTCTAATTTCTACCCATATACACTATGACTGTACTAATAACTTCAGGTGCTACTGGGAGCCTTATAATCTTAGATTTGTTTGAGTTTGAGAAAAGTATCTGAGGCAAGCAAAATGTACAATACAAAGAATCAAAATAGCCCAGCTCTCACACTATCTAGGAAAAAACATGAGACTAAGTAATGATTCAGAAATCCAAGGAAAACCACAGTCTAATATCACAAATTCAGGCTACATGCAAATGACCCAAACAAAGACTTTGGAACAGTAGTAAGCTGGCTTTTTAAAAATCACTTTCAACCCATAATAAGATCTAATATTCATCTGTGGGGCACAAGCCAAAGCTCAATGGGCAGTGAGCTCTGTTGGTCTCATACCAAAGACTCAGACTCAGTTTGGGTTACCTCAGTTTAAACTGGCTTTTCCATCTCAGCCTCAAAGTGACTCTCAATCCTAAGATGTGTACATCTTAATGTCTCTGACAGTTGGTTTTTTTTCTGGACCATTGTGGCAATGGGTGCTTCAGTCAGAGTGAGGCAACATGATATTGTAGAAAGTGCTCTGGACCTAGTTTTTAATTCCAGTTTTGTCACCTTGAGAAAAATCACTTCACCAGACCAGTTCCTTCATTATAAAATGAGAGCATGGGGCTAGATCTGGCAGCTAGGTGGTACAGTGGATAGAGCACTGGGCTTGGAATCAGGAAGACTTATGTTTATGAGTACAAATCTGGTCTCAGACTCTTACTAGCTGTGTGACCCTGGGCAAGTTATTTAATTCTGTTTGCCTCAGTTTCCTCATATGTAAAATGAGCTGGAGAAGGAAATGGCAAACCATTTCAGTATCTCTGACAAGAAAACCTCAAATGGGGTCACAAAGAGTTAGACATGACTGAGAAGAGACAACAATAACAATAACAACCTTGGGCTTGTTCAATCAATTTGGTTGTGTCTGACTCTTCATGACCCCAGGCAGAGAGGGAAGGGAAGCTAGAGAATACTGATATACCAGAAGTAATGAATCTAAGAAGGATGAGCATAGGGAATCTTGTGGAAGAATACTCCAATGGGTAGGAGGAATGTGCCTATAAAAGGAGATAGGAACTTCAAGAAGGGTTTAATCTTTACATAAATATCTGTCTTAGGAATGATCCTTCTCTGATATAATATGTTAAGTCTCTCAGAAGTATCTCAGATCCAGGAGAAGGGTTACATAAGCTCCTAAGAGCAGATGGCACCAAGAAATGTAGAGGGAGAGAGAACAAGACAGAGTTGGAGATGAGATGGCTAGTCTTCAGGAAGGGGAAATGGATCCTCGCAAGGGCTGGAAGTAGGATAAGACCTCATAAGGACACAGAATAATTTCTCCCATAGAGCCTTGCTTCTTCTCAACACTGCTTTCCTCACAAATTGAAAAATTGTATGTGAGGCATAGCAGAAAAAAAGTATGATAGGGTAAAAACCCATCTTGTTTTTGTGAACTTGGTTCATTTGAGTTCTAAAACTGCATTAAGGTCCACAAGGACGTCAATCCATGCTGGAACTACTCCACTGATATACAATATGATGGAATTTAATGGAATTTAATGCCTTTTAATAATCCAACCAATATCATATATCCAGTGGTATAGCATCCGTATTCTTAGAAGAGAAGTTAAAGGAGTTACAGGAAGAAATAAATAACAAAACTGTACTAGTGGAAGACCTCAACCTCCCCCTCTCAGGATTAGATAAATCTAACCACAAAATAAACAAGAAAGAAGCTAAGGAGCTGAGTAGAATTTTAGAAAAGTTAGACATGGTTGACCTCTGGAGAAAACTGAATGGGGATAGAAAAGAATATGCCTTTTTTTCTTGACAGTATGTGGCACATACACAAAAATTGACCACATAAGATACACATAAAAACCTCACAATCCAATGTAGAAAGGCAGAAATATTAAATGCATCCTTTTAAAATCATGATGCAATAAAATTACATGTAATGAAGGGCCATGGGAGAACAGAATAAAAATTAATTGGAAACTAAATAATCTAATCCTAAAGAATGAGTGAGTCAAACAACAAATCATAGAATCAATAACTTTATTCAAGAAAATGACAATGAGACAAGATGTAAACCATCATATCATCAGCATATAGGTATAGCGTTTTATGATCTCAGACAAAGTAAAAGGGAAAATAGTCATAATTAAAAGAGATAATCAGGGGTACCATACACAATAAGGTAATACCACAAATTTTTAGGGAAAGTTTCTCTTGATAAAGGCATCATTTCTCAAATATATAATGCGAAAAAAACTGAGTCAAATTTATAAATGTAAGAGCCATTTGTAACTCAACACTTAAAAAAGAAAAGAATGTTAAAAATAAATAACATTTTTAAATTAAGTTAAATTAATAATGTGGGGCATCTATGGTTAGAGGGCATGATCTGGAGGACAACGCAGCAGAAAAGACTGAGGAGTAGTCAGATAGGTAAGAGGAGAACCAGGATAGAGTAGTCCTAAAAACCTACAGAGAAGAGAGTATCAAGGAGGAGAGTGATGAACAGTGTCAAAGGCCCCAGAGAGGTCTAGGAGAAAGCCTTTAGATCTGGCAACTAAGAGAGAGATCATTAGTAACCTTGGGGAAAGCGCTTTTGGTGGAATGATAAGGCCAGAAGCCAGATTGTAAGGGGTTAAGAAGAGACTGAGAGGAGAGAGAATGGAGGCACCTATTATATGTGGCCTTTTCAACTCATCTCCTCTTCCTGGCTTCCCTGGCTTCCTTCAAGTTCTACCTAAAATCCCAGGAGAAGACTTCCTCTTAATTCTAGTGCCTTTCTTCTGTTGGTTATTTCCTACCTATGGGTGTACACAGTTTATTTGCACATAATTGTTTGCATGTTGTCTTGCCCTTTAGACTTGTGAGCTCTTTGAGGGCTTCTTTTCCCTTTCTTTATATCCCCAGGGCTTAGCATGGTGTGTGGGTATTTAGTAGGCCCCTAACAAATGCTTAACAATCTGACTTTCCATGAGAGGATAAGTTGGTCAATTACTAGACTCTTAGCCCTAAAGGCTAAGCTCTTTTGAAACAGAAACCAGCCTGTCAACTAATTAGTGTCTTTGAAGGGACTTTCCCTTGCTAATTTGTCTCTGAAGGGACTTTCCCTTGCTAAGGAGGATGATAAATTTAACCAGTTCTGAAGCAACAGCTAATTCTGTCCAGGTATGTGACTTCTTACACAGGTAGCTGAGCAAGAAAAGGCTCAAATTGTTTATGATTATCTAATTTCCCTTGCAAAATTGACCATCTGCTGGCACTGGAATGAATCTGCATGACCCCAGGCCCTATCCTTTCAACGAGATTTCTACTGATGGGGTACTCGGACCCCACCCCAAAGACCATATCTCACCCTAGGACAAAGATTACATCTCTGGCAGTAAGCCAGGAGTGCACCCCAGTGAAGCAAACTGTCTCTCTCTGTTACAAGAACAAGCTGACCTCTGTAGAATTTCCCTTGTATAAACAGGACCATATTGTACCAGCAGAACTATTAAGTACTGACTCCCTCATTACCATATACATTCCAAAAGTCAAGATATATGGCCACTCCCCAAGCTATCCTCTCTAACAGGACATTGATTGATAATAGACAGGACGGCCATGATCTTCAGTTGACTTAGTGACGTTGCAGGCCTAAAAACACAAAACACACCTCCCTTAAGGTCACCCTCAAAAAACCCGTCTAGGCTTCTCGTGGTGAACTCTAGGTAAACCACCTGTGTAGTAGATACAAAAATTGCATGTTCCTTTGAGAACTGACCACTCCCCAACCACACCCTATTCCTGCCCCTACAATGCCAAGGCAGAGTGAGAGGTGCATTCCTGTCATGGGAGAGCACTAATACAAAAGTACAGATGTGGCATAACATGCATGGAGTACAGCTTCCTCTAATGATTGTAAAGGTTTTGTTTTTAAAATTTTTAATACATTTTTAAATGTTGTAAAAAAGTCAGCCTCACTATAACTTTTACTCACTCTTCTTGGTTCTGTCATCTGGAGCCAAGCATAAGTCTTTTCTTCACCAGGTCTTTACAATCCTGGTCACTTCTCTTCTGAATGGGCCCAAGCTTATCAATGGCCATTCTAAAACGTGGCGTTCCAAACTGAACCTACCTTCTTTAAATGTGTTACAGAATTCATCAAGCTCGTCACTTTCCTGTATCAGGACATAATATTTCTAGATATCCCAAGCTCATTTACCTTTTTAACTGCCATATCACACAACTGACTCATACTGAGAATATATTCCAATAGCCACCCTATGTCTTTTTGACATGAATTGTGTTCTTACCAAACATTCCTCTACTCTATATTTATGCAATTAATTTTTTGAACTCAGGTGCAAGATTTTACGTGTATCCCCATTAAAGATTATCTTCTAAGCATCAGCTTTCTATCCTAACTGGTCAAGATCTTTTGAGGTCTTGATATCATCAGTCAATGTATTAGCTTTCTGTCTTCCATCAATTTGATAGTGATCTTATCCTCAGTTCTTATGGAAAATTGTATTGCATTATTAAGCAAACAATTTGAGGTTAGTAAGAAAGCAAGCAGAGACAATCCATTCTACCATATTTAGACAAACTGGAACCAGAGGTTACTAAACTTATGATTATGACATCAAGGAAACAGTCTTCAAATTCTGTGGGGCCAAAATCCTGAAATCTTTTTAAGTAATAGAATACACTTCACTGGATTAATGTTAGAATAGGGTAGATAGAAGCAAGACAAACATAAACATGCCTGCCATTTCTAACTATTTTCCATTATAGACCCATAAGATTTCCCTTATGGACCTCCATCTGTAACCTACTGGTTGAAATGATTCAGTATTTTGTGATCAAGTAGAAATTGTCCAGAAATAAGCAAGCCTTACTGATTTTCCAGTTTTCCTTTGATTCACTTCAGTTACAGTAACCAAAAATGGAGGCTCCATCTTGAGTTCTTTGTAATCTTCACTGCGGATGTTCAAGGAGATGGGATATTGGGTAACTGGAAACTTATACCGGGGGACCTAAAATAAACATTAGAAGAGGGCTTAGAATCTGGACAAAAATCATTCATATTACTTTAAAAATTATGGTAACTACAGTTGTAGAATTTAAGTGCCAAGGAATAAGAGTCAGGGTTATACATAATACTAGATGTGTAGTCAGTAAAACTAGATTTGAGTCCTAGATATGCCACTTATTAGATATTTGGTATTGCTATGTACCGGTCATAAACTAGTCCAACCATTTGGAAAGCATTTTCAAAGTATATCAAAAAATTCCTTAACTTTACCTCTGACCAAATAATACTATCATTGTGGGTATATGCCCCCACAGTGGATGGACAGAAGGGAAACATCCAAATATGCTAAAATTTCTATAGCAACACTTCTTGTTGCAGCAAAGAACTAGAAATAAAGTAGGTGCCCATCATTTGGGTAATGATTGAATATATATGGTTATTAATATAACGGAATAAAATTGTAACAGAAAAAAGAACAAATGATGAATTCAGGGAAACTTGGGAAGACATGTATGAACTAGCGCAGAGTGAAATGAACAGAACCAGAACAATTTACATGATAAAGAATGAAAACTCAGAAAGACTTCGGAACTCTCTTCTCAAATCAGGCTATAAGAAATGATGAGCTCAATGATTTTAGAAAAACGTGGAAGACTTGTACAAAATGATGAAGAGAAATCACTCATAGTTTAAAAAGACTGATACCTCCCACATATGGGCAGAGATCTGATGGACTAAAGGCACACAATAGGACATGTATTTTCAAATGTGATCAGTGTCTTGACTTGTTTTGCTTAATTATTTATTTGTATTTTGCTGATTTATCATAATGGAAGGCTTCTGGGGGAGGGGAAAAATAATGAGTGAGAGAATAGTGATAGATATGCAAAAAATTGAAAAACAAAACATAGAGGACCTGAACTGGCTATGGCACATTTCCAACAATGTCCAACTTGTCTACAAGAAGTGACATAAAACATTGAAGAAATCAGTATTTGGGAAAGAAGCCAGGCTTGTCGTATAACTCGAGTGAGGCTAGAGATTTTGTACTATGCTGCTATTTACATGGTGTAAGGAAATCTAGAGAAAGGCCTCCAGGAGGTTAGCTTTATCTCTATGGGGAATTTATGTGAGGATATAGAAAAGATACATATAGGATCAAGAGATGTGGGTAGGTTATAGCCTGTATTTTTGGATAAATATTTTTGGAGAAATTTATAGGCAGGAATTGAATGGTGCTGCAGTGGATGGAGCACTGGCCTGGGGTCAGGGAGATATGAGTTCAAATCTGGCCTCAGACACTTACTAGCAGTGTAACCTTAGGCAAGTCACTTAACCCCTATTTGCCTCAGTTGCTCCTCTATAAAACAGGGACATGCTGGAGAAGGAAATAGCAAACCACTCTAGTGTCTTTGCCAAGAACACTCCATGGACAAGTCCATGGAATCATACAGAGTTGGACATACTGAATGACAATAACCCATATGGGCAAAATAACACATGCAATGAAATATTTAAGATACTTTTGTCAAGTTGAGATGTGAAGTGTTACCCCCAAGTTCATTTTATTTTCATTTTTCTAATTATTAGTTTGGTTGAACACTTTTAATTCTTTTCAAAAGACTTTACACCAATGGTGTCAAACTCAAAAAGAAAAGGGGCCATTAAACCATACATAACAATCCCTGATGGCTACATGTTGACTTGGAAAACCACATATTAACATTATTTATGTTCTATCATATTTTCATTTATTTTGTTAAGTATGTCCCAATTACTTTTATTTTGGTTCCAGTCATACCTGGGAGTGTGTTGGAGTAGTAGCATTGTGCCCTTGTGTTTGACTCAGCTGTGGTTTATAAGATGTCTATCTATGGTTTTAAGTGGACGCTCAAACCCTTGATGATATAGATCCAATGGTAACTAGATTTTTCCTTTTAACATTTGAATAAGTTCTCCACAAATATGAGGAGTTATTTCAACCTTTGTATTTGTTTCAAATATTTTTCTAATCTTAGGTTTTTAAAAATCTTTTTATATTTCTAACCAAATCTACCATACCCTGATACCACTGACCTCTTTCATTAGTCCCAAATGCATTTCATTTAAGGATGCTAATAAGTTCATAACTGTCTAAGGCTTTAATCAAAATGGTAGAGATAAATCAAAGTAGATTGATATGTGTCCAGTGTGTGTTCCTAGTTCAAAACCCTTCTAGTTCCCTGCATTATTGTGCCCTCTATGCTACTCCAAGGAGCAGGAAGTCCATCATTCAGCTATGAGATCCATCAATATAATTAATCACTTCTAACCAACACATGTGTTTATATGTCGCTTATAGATTTGGATAATATTTTCATTAACTGTGCATAGAAAATACTGGGGAAATCAGAGTGCTCTGATGATGTTACTAACAAAGTCAGAACCACTCACTAATCAAGCATGCCTGTACCAGGTGGTTTGCTTTCAGGTGACTGTAATTCCATGCCTTGATGTCCAACTCCTTTGCTTAAGCTACATGAACCTAATTTAATTTGTACCTCTTTGATATCATATGTATCAAACCTGAGGAAGTTTTCCTTAATGGCAACCAAGCTTCCTCGTTGTCAAACTTCTATCAAGGGAAATAAAGAAGAAAGTAGATATAGTCTGCCATAAACTGGGTGCCATTTTCCCAACCTCTTTCCTAATACTAAGGCAGTCTCTAAGTTCCCCATCCTGGCTTCTTCTTTCATCAGTGACATGCTACCTATGGTTCATTTAAGGGCTTTATAGAGAGGAATGCAATTATTATGCTCAACAACCCTGTGAAGTAAGCAATGAAAATAATCTCATTTCCATTTAAAATGTATGAAATAATATAATTTTATATGTAATTATATATAATCATACTATATATAACATTTTGTAAATACACACACATATATGCACATACGTGTGTATATATGAATGTAATCACATACCTGTAGATCACTGAGATTCTGAGAAACCAAATGACTTGCTCATGATCACACAACTAGGTTTCTATTGTACGCAAACCCAGGTTTCTTGACTCCAGGTCCAACAAGCTATTTAGACTCAAGTCTTACTGTGACATGTGGTATATTGGAGAGAAGATAAAAGGGAGGAAGGAAAGAAGTTAGGAAAGAAGGAAGGAACATAGAAAAGGAGGAAGGAATGGATTTTCCTATCGATAGAAGGGGCCTCTTTTTCCCCCCTTGACAGGAGTAACCTTGTTTTAGAATAAGCTTCCATTTCAGGGAAAATGGGGCAGTCATATCTAACCCCCAGGTTTTCATTTTCCATTTCTTAATTTATAACGAAAGGCCAACCAAAAGAGAGAGTTCAGCCTATCTTTGACCCTGAAGCTAATGATAGAATAACCAAGAAGTTTCTATTTTCACTCCTGGTACAAAATAACCCACATCCTTGCCAATAGTAGATCATTTGTGAACCTAGCCTGACTATATGCTTTATTTATACTCCAAATACCTGTGTAAAATAACTCATATTTAGAAACCTCCCTGTCCCAAAGAAATTTCCCTTCTCTATGGGCCAACAAGTCATGACTTTAATAATGATTAAAGTTTTTGTTGCCTTGTTCCATAAATAGTAAACAGTGAATCTTATTTTCTTGATATGCCAGATAGACTATGTTTTGTTTTTGCCCAAAAGAGTATTTTTTAGTATCTTGGATTTAAGTAATTGGTTTTCAGGTTACCAGATTCTCTCACCTTTTCCCTGCAGTCTGAGAAATCAATACTGTAAGACAACTTCTCTGTAGTGGAGCAATTACACTCTGCTCGAGTGGACTTGTTGAAACACTTCTTGTACTTTCCAGTTACCTAGAAAGCAAATAAGGGTGAGAGAATGTTTTCTTTTGGAGGACCCCCGCCTGTGTACCAGCAGCAAGGAAAACCTCAGAAAAGCTGTCATCAGCTTCTTGTTCACTTCTGGAGACTTCATCCTGTTTTGTCACCACCTCTATCATATATTAGGTAGCTTTTATATAGCCCTTTAAGGTTTGCAAAGAGTTTTGCAAATATTATCTCCTTTGATCTCTGCAACAAACCTGGGAAGTAGAAGTTACTATTATTATCCCTATTTTACATATGAGAATGCTGAGGCAGGTGAAATGACTTCCCCAGGGTCATACCTACTAAGTGTCTAAGGCTGGATTTGAACTCAGATCCAGGTTCAACGTTTTATCCATTGCCCCATCTAGCTACATTTAACCACCATATGATGCTACCAGCTCAATTTAGCCACTATTTTACCCTTCTTGCCTACAGATTGATGCAGACTAATAGACTTGAGGAATATATTGTCTTTGAGGCGCATAAAACTGAGAACATTTCAACCTGAGTCAGTAGTAGCACAGGCCCACAGTTGAGACTTAGATGCTACAGCTAGGTAATAGCTGAGTTGGCTATTCTCTTCAAGGTCAGATCAGGGAGAGGGTAGGGGGGAGGGGAAATTAAACTGATGAGATTTTTATTCTCCACGTAGACCTGATCTATTGAGTAAAATACTGGGTAAAACATATTGAGTAAAAAGTTCAAACTTTTCATTGTGGTCTATCAAAATACTGTAGTTCTCGTATGAAAATAGCAATGTAGGAGCCAAGATAATGGAGTAAGGCAAAAACTTGCCTGAGTTCTTCCTAATGCTCCTCCAAACAACTCAAAACGAATTCTGGAGTGGCAGAACCAATAAAAAGATAGGGTGAAACATATTTCCAGCTTAAGACAACTTAGAAGGTCTATTTCACTGAGATGAGGGTGAAATGCCACTCAGCAGCTGGCCTCCCCCCAGCAAGCCATTTCCCAGTTGATAAATAGTCAAAGGGTATGAACAGGCAGTTTTCAGACAAAAAAATCAAAGCTGTCTATAGTCATATGAAAAAAAATGCTCTCAATCCCTATTGATTAGACAAATGCAAACTAAGCTACTCTGAGGCACCACCTCACATGTATCCGATGGGCTAATATGACAGAAAAGGAAAATGACAAATGTAGGCGGGGATATGGGAAAATTAGGACACTAATGAACTATTGGTAGTGTTGTGAACTGATCCAGTCATTTTGGAGAGCAATGTGGAACTCTGCCTAAAGGGCTATAAAACTGTGCATACCCTTTGATCCAGTGATACCTCTACTAGGTCTGTATCCCGAAGAGATCAAAGAAAAAGGAAGAGGACCTATTTGTACAAAAATATTTCTAGCACTTTTTTTGTGGTGGCAAAGGACTATAAATTTAGGGGATGCCCATCAACTTGTGGTATATGATTGTGATGGAATATTATTGTGCTATAAGAAATGACAAGCAGGATGATTTCCGAAAAAACCTGGAAAAACTTACAAGAACTGAAAAATAGTGAAGTGAACAGAACCGGGAGAACATTATACATGGTAACGGCAATATTGTACAATGATCAACTGTAAATGACAGCAATTCTGAGCTAACTGTCAATGACTTAGCTATTCTGAGCAATACCAAGGGATTCAAGGTGAAAAATGCTATCCACCTCCAGAACTGATAAAATCTGAATGCAGATCAAAGTGTACTATTTTTCTTTATTTCATCTGTGTTTTCTTTCACAACATTAATAATACAGAAATATGTTTATAAGACTGCACATGTATAACATATCACACTGCTTACCGTCTCAGGAGGGGAGAGGGGAGGAAGGCATCAAGAAAGATTAGAACTCAAATTTTAAAAACAAATCAAGTATTAAAGATTGTCTTTCCTTGCAACTAGAAAAAAAAATTTTTTAAAGTAACACAGTGTAGTAGAGTGTGGGATCCCTTTTCTGGCATTTGCTGCACTGCGATGATGACAAAGTTACTCAACAGGTCTGAGGTTCAGTTTCCTCATCTGAAAAAAGGGATAATTCTTGAACTACCTATCTCATAAGGTTGCTGTGAGGAAAGTACTTTACATGAAACTTAGAGTGTCCTAGATATGTTGACTATTATTTTCCTTTTCTTGTTTCTTGTGCCTAATAAATTCACATTTTTCTTTCTTTGCTTTTGTGCTCTATATTTAACCAAATTTTTCTGTTCGCTACTGATTTCAGTACTATACTTAACTGCCTTTCTTTGTAACAATACCAAGAACCTCATCACATCTTTTTAAAAAGGTTTCTGATTTTTTTTTTATTTCACCATTTTGGGTAGTATTAGCTCTTGGTTTTACATATGAACTCTTGGTCATATTAAAGAAAACTCTTCCACATCCATGATTTACAGAGATATTAACCTAAATATATGCTGTAGTTTCTCAATTTTTTCTATGTCTCTTGTATAGCTATATAATTTCTGTTGTTCACATGATGACTTCTGCTCATTTCAAATATTCATCAATACTTGAATCCAAGGTTTAAATCCAACTTGCTCATAATTAATACCTTTTATATTTTGCTATATAGAAACTTGTTAAATCTTGTTAAAAGTTTTTGCAATAAAATTTTTTAGTGAGAATGGTCTATAGCTCTCTTTCCTCTATATACCCTACTGGTTCAGTTATCAGGGCACTATCTTATAAAAGGTTCTTTGTAGGGTGTCTTATTTTGGATTATTGAGAACAAATTTTGTAATGAGTTGCATTATCATTTAAATGTCTAGGGGAATTAATTTATAAATCTGGGTACAAGACCATGAGATTGAAACATTCTTAGAGGTAACAGAGAGACTAACTGACTCACAGACAATCGGAGAGATAGACAATAACAGAAAATCATTGCCCAAGAAAAATAATTTCTTCGTGGTCATAGGAAGGTTGTTATTGTTGTTCTTGTTCTTGTTCATCCTTTGTTCTCGAGGACCAATGCTATCAGGAGGGTGATATCTTGATTTTTAAAAAATTTTATTAATTTATTTTGATTTATCAACAATCACTTCCATAAGCTTTTGAGTTTAACATTTTTCTCTGCCTCCCTCCCCACCTCTCCTCCCAAGACGGCACACAATCTGATATAGGATATACATGTACATTCCTATTAAACATATTTTTACATTAGTGATGTTGTAAGTAAGAATTAGAATCAATAGGAAGAACTACCAGAAAGGGGACACAAAACACAATGAAAGAAAACAATAGCAAATAGTATGCTTCGATCTGCATTCAAACTCCATAGTTCTTTCTTTGGATGTGGATGGCATTTTCCATCATGAGGCTTTTGGAGATGTCTTAGATCCTCGCATTGTTGAGAAGGGCTAAGCCTATCAATATTTACCATCACACAACATGGCCGTGGCTGTTACTGTGTAAAACATTCCCCTGGTTCTGCTTACTTCACTCTGCATCAAACCATACAAAGCTTACCAGGTTTTTCTGAAGTCTTCCTGCTTGATGTCTTGATTTGCAAATGAATTGGATTTGAGTGAGGCAGGGCTGCGCAAAATCATCAGCCTCATTCTCTGCCACAGAGACATCTGGGCCCAGTGGCAAGACAGTAGAGAACAATGGGCAACAGCCCTGGATGCAGGGGGAGACATTGACCTTTTTACGTTCAGGTTTTTCCCCTGTCTCAGTTTGTCTGAGATAACACTCATCCTGTGATTAAAGGCTAGGCAAGAACTGAGAGAAAAGATGGTCTAGTTTGCCTTCCCAAAAGAATCAATCTGGGAGGGGAAGAACCTCAGAATTTCTGGCCAGAACAGAAACAGTCGCTATTTACATTCACTCAGAGCCATCAAAACCCAAACAATGAGCAAGTGAGGCTCAAGCTGGGAAGGAAGAAAGGAAGGAAGGGAGGGGGGAAGGAAGGAAAGAAAGAAGGAAGGGAAGGAAGAAAATAAGGAAGGAGGGAAGGAAGGAAATAATGAAGGAGGAAGGAGGGAGGGAAGAAAGGAAGGAAGGAAGGGAGGGAGGGAGGGAGAAAGAGAGGGAATATAGAAGAGAGAGGGAATATAGAAGAACTTGAGATAATGTACCATGAATGAGACAAGAAATGTAATATCCAGGGAGTGATGTTTCATTGAGAACAAGATAATCACAGGGAAAATAAGAATAGTATACTTTATATATATATATATATATATATATATATATATATATATATATGAATAGTATACTTCATATACTTTAGTTTTGTTTTTAATTTCTCCCCTTCCTAGACCAAAGATATACAGAACACTGTGGACTAAGAGGAGCTGAAAATATTTTCTAACAAAAATGCCTTATATTTCATTTGTGGTACAGTCTTTCTTTTTGAAATCAAATGGCAATGAAAAAAGTTTCAAATGTAATACATCATCAATAATGTATTGTCGATTTTCATGACATTTGGCAGTAGTTACAGAGAATTTTTTTATATGGTTACACTGAAGGTATCCTAGAGTCCATTTAAAAAAAAAAACACTGTGTGACCATAGGAAATGACTTACTTTTGATTCAGGAAATAAATTTCTTGGCTTAGGTTTGCTGGGATCAGCATTATAAAAGTTGTTTGTGAGTGGGATAGCTATTCCCAAGTGGGATGGAGGCCTGTAGTTTTCCTGGATGGAATTAAACATAATCATACAAATGGGCTTAGAAGGTAAGCATATGCTTAAGTCACATTGACATTTTTATTAGACTTACTTAGGTATTCTTATTTTCTTTATTATTCTTTCTTTTCTCTGTCTAGGAGCTGTCATCACTGTTTTAACTCTACCAACTAGACTCCCTCACCCCTAGTTTGTTGGCCCACATTTTCTGTTAGCTCAGTTTCCTGGAAACAGGAAATCTAAGTACAGCACATGATAGGCCCTTTTACTAGGACTTCACTAGGATTGAGGTTCCAATGCACTTTCACTTGAGATAAAGGTCACAGTTCCAGGAGTCCCAAATATGGGTACTATTTAGAAATTTTTGAGGGAATTTACTTCAAAATAAGTGAACAATAGGGATGAGGGTAAAAGGAGAACAAAATATTGTTAGCTCAGAGATAAGATTTAGGCACAGGAGTTAATAATACTTTGCTGTTAATGTATGAAAATATCTGAAAAGTAGTTTATCATTTTTCATTTGTAGTCAATGCTTCGTTATTCATGAGATTAATGAATTGTAGCTTTACAAAATAAAATCTTGCTTTAAATTTGTTGATATTGCAAATATATTTAATTGTTTTTCATTGATCTACCTGTTCCAGTCAAATGTAAGCATCACAAGAGCAGAGATAGTTTCCTCTGTTTTGCTTCATTTTATCTCATTTTGTTTTAATAGCCTGAGCAACAAGCACAATGCCTTGCACATAAGAGGTGCAAGACATTGTGCTTGTTGATGAAAACATAAATTATCATTAGCAAATATGTTAGAAAATATAAATTATTATTAGAAAATTTCAATTAAATTGAAGTATATTATTTAATTCTCTCTTAAGAATCAAGTCAAACAAATTGTTTAAAATAACTCCCTTGATCAACAATGGCCCAGGGAAGATCTGACAGAGGGCAAACTTTTTGTTAGTTGGAAAAAGCTTATTAATCCCATAGTACAGGAACGCTCTATTTAGACTTCTGACAACAATGACAACTAAACAGGAGGGGGAGGACTAATAAAACACTGTAAATAGGAGTCAGTCGATTTAGGGACAAGGGGACACACTCATCTGAAAATGCCCTTTTAGAACCTCACTGTATTATAACCAAGTCGCAATCAATAACGATCATACTTTCTTGAGAACAGATCTTATTTCTTATTAGTTTTTGTTTGCCCCCTAGTGACCAGTACTGAGAATTGCATGTAGTATATCAGTTATTTTAAAAAATAAATAAATGGCAAAGGATGTTCATAATGATACTGATGATGTTTAGTCATCAAGAAAAGGTTGAATAATGTCCAAAAGACACTATTGAAGAAGACAGGGCTGTGAATAATACATTTTATAAATACTTCCATCTGAACCCATCCTGTGCCTCTACAACACTGACTTCTTAGAGTATTTTTCCTATAAACACATCATATCCCTGCTTGAAGATTGCAAGCTCCTATAAAAGCAGGGATCTGGGCTACTTTTCGTCTCTCCATCTCTGACACCTAGCACGTTATCTTTCTAGTTTGCACTTAAATCTTTATTGAATTGATAATTATCTGAAAGAAAAGACAAAGGTTTGACACTTAGAGAGATACACATCCATTATTTGGAAAATTTGCATATATGGACTATTTTAATTTGCAAGGTTGCAGGATAAATGTGAAGTTGAAGATATTCACTGAGGTCAGAAATAAAACCTATTAGTCCTCAGATTACCTGTTTAAATTGCATCAGTAAAAGTTAGAGTTCAGGCTTTCTCTTGCCATGTGATGATTTTTTCTAATCAGCTTCTCTTTCAACTGAATCTTATATAAACTAACCACTAAAAGCAAACTTAAATAAACTTCTAATGAACTTGATAATAAACTCAAAGCATATACTAATTGAACCTTGCAATCCTCTACTCCCTTTGTAATATGAATGCAGTGTTTGGGAAAGGGTGAACTATTAGAAAAAGATACTTTGGCAAATTCTCTCCATTACAGAAAATATTATTAATGAGAAGAGATTTCTTACTGAGTCAACAAGAGCACATTGAGTTTGGAATTTTCGATGAAAATCAATATTCATGGTATATATTGGAATTCAGATGAATAAGATCAGAGTCATAGCTAGCACAGGGCTATAAAGCAGGAAACCAATATTTGGACACTGGAAAAAACTTAGTGATTGTCAAAGATCATCAAATTTTAAAGTTTACTATATTTAAGGATTAAAAGGACTTTCAATTCATTAGGAGCTAGTGACATTTTCCTAGGTAAACTAAGAATCTTCCAAGTGATTCTTTTTCCTCCCCAGTGACTCAGGAGGTGACAGAAGGTGAGCTTTGATTTGGCCTGGGCCAAGCCCATTCCCTACAATCCAAATAGTACCCTCAGTGACTACATGGAGCCCTGAGGTATGCCTTCCCATTTAATAAAAGTTTTATTTATGCCTTACATTATTTTCACCATAAGGATTATAGAGTTGATTGTTCACACTGATTATATGAATCGTTAATTCTGATTCTAAAATGAGACAATTTGAAAGTTGCTGTTCTAGAAAATTTACTTATTCCAGTTTTCTATCCAAATTCATTAGTGCCTTTTCTAAATGACAGTACCCCCAAGATAAAACAATAATAAAGGGTTTTGAGCATCTCAGAAAGATGCCTGAACTAAAAGCTGGTTATCTATGTATTAGTAAAAGAGTATGGTTGCTCTTCTTAGTACAATCTCTCCTTACCGGCAAGGTTTTGATCATATTGAAACCACGTTTATTTCTATATGTTCCATTTCCCCAAGCAGACATGGAAATTTCCTGATTAGGAATAAGATACATTGTTTTGATACAACTACAGCTGCCCTTCAGTGTTAATATAATTGTCGTCATATAGCAAAATATTGATGCTTGCCAAACTACGAATGAAATTGAAGTCATTCCCTAGGAGAGAGTCATATAATTTATGTCCAGTTAATAAGATCAAAAGAAGAAAAAGGTCAATACTTAAAGGTTAACAACCATAGGAAGCTCTTTAAGAATATGTCATAACAAAAGCATTATACCATTCTTTCTAGGAAAAATGACTATCAGCATAGTTGATTAGTGGCAAAAAATTACTAGCAGTAGGTATACCTTATTTTAACAAAAGCTTTTTGAGGTCAATACAACAAACCCTGAAACAATGCCCCAGCTAACAGACTTATTGCTTTGAAAATGATGATAACAATACAAATAATTAAAAGCTTCCAAAGAGATTTACCTATTTTGAATTATTTGATTTTCATAATTATCCTGCAAGATCAGTACTATTATTATCTCCATTTAATAAATGGAGAAAATGAGGCTAAGCGACCAATTCGGGGTTACATAACTAGTAAGTCCTGAAGCAGGATTTTCACTCAGGTCTTCCTGACAGCAGGATCAGTGTTCTATGCACTGAACCTCCTAGATATGATAGATTATATTGACCTAGAAATTCAGGTCTATTGAGGCAATGCAAGGAGAGAAACTATGGGAGTTTGCTTTTATTCTCCTCCTCCTCAAACAAAACAAAACAAAACAAAACACTTTCTCCAATCCTAAATTCTGATGTGTTATTGACCCCCATCAACAATGTTGAATGCTTTTGACTTGTCCAGCAATAACTCCACCTGGGCCTCTGACTCCACAGTAATGATCTCAGGCCCCCTACTAGTATTTGTATTTGGATATGCTCTATCTTTTCTTAGATTGCTTACTCAAGATGTCCTTGGAACTGATTCATGGGCCATCTATAAAAAGGTAGAGAAATGGAGCTGGCTATAGAAATAGATCTAGACACAGATGCCTAAAACTGGATCTAAAAATGGATGTACCACAGAAAGGGAGATTTGTATTTTGTGATACAAAAAGTATTAGCACTTTTTTCTCTAATGTGAAAAAGAGCATATGAAACAGTTCAATATGTATGCTGTCTTTGGCTTTTCAAAGACTATTAAGTTTCGGTTTAAAAATCTGTTAATGGGAAATTCTATCTTACTTGTCGTAAGTATCTATTGACTGCAGTAATTTCAATTGTATAACTGTCAGTGTCATCCCAATAGCCACGAGAATTTATTTCCATCAGTGTTGGACGTCCAATGAATACTTCTAAATGCGGCATTTGAAATATCTGTGCACCTATGGAACACAGAACCATAATTCATCAACTACTGATTTGAAAAGCATTTCAAAATTAAAAGTACCAAGATTAATGTGTGCCTACGGTAACTGTGAAGGAAAGGAATTGCAAATCCGTTATCCAAATACAACTGCTTATTTGATTAATCCATTTTGCTTTTATAATCTACCCTTAGAGACCATGTTCCTTTCTTTCCAATTAGCTTTCTCCTCTCTCCCCATTCCCTTCTTCATTTTGGGTATGTGATAGGAATTTTATACCTCTACATTTATTTAATTTTGATTTGGTTAATCTTGAAGTGGTAAGACTAGATTTAGAGTCATCTGAGGAAGAAATGCACTTCTTTCAAGGGCACTTAACATCTAGACAGTCACCCAAGTTGACAACCTTAGAGTCATGGTTGACTCCTTACTTTTCCTCATCCCCTAGGGCTAATCAGTGGCCACACCTCCCTCACTGTATCTCTGCAACAATGCTTGCATCTCTCTCTTGTCTCTACTTACACAGCCACTACCCTAACTCAAGTACTCAAGTATCTTCACCATCGCAACACCTGCTAATGCCTGCCAACAGTCTCTTTCCTCTCCAATCCATTTTCCACAGTTTTTAAAGTCAAATACCTACTGCATGTCTGACTATACTGCTGGCCTGTTAAAGAAGCTTCACCATCTGTTTATTGTCTCCAGGACGAAATAACTCCCCCTCACCCCCAACCCTTAATGGGCGTTCATAACACCTCACAATAGGATTTCATATCACCTTTACAAACTGATTTCACTTTACTTGCCTCAAAGTTATGGCCCAAGAGGCCTACTTCCTGTTCTCTATACATGACATTCTTTCTCCCACCTGATGTCTTTTGATAGGCTGTCTTATAGGCCTGTAATACTTCCTTGCTTCCGTCTCTTGGTATTTTTTGCATCCTCCAGGGATAGCCACTTCCTACATGAGCCTTTTCCTAATGCTCTTATTTTGTAGAACTTTCTCTCTTTCTTTGTTTTTACTTCATATGGATTTACTATTTATTTATTTGTATCTCCCTCTGTCTCTCCATATATGTATAATGTGTGTGTGTGTGTGTGTGTGTAGGTGTGTATGTGTGCGTGTGTGTTCCTCCCAATAAAATATCCCTTGAGGGCTTGAATGCAGGGACTGGTTTTTTTTTTTTTTGGTCTTTTTAATTCCAGCATCTAGCAGTGTTTGACTCTCAAACACATTTTCATCAATGCCTATTTAATTTAAATGACTATAAAATTTCATAAATGGCTATTGCATTAAAGTAGATTGAACTGAATTTAAAGAAATCAACAAAGAAAAGAGATGATGGGAAAGAAATTCCCAGGGATAATTTCTTCTTTACTCCCTAACCCCCAAATATATATATATATATATATATATATATATATATATACATATATATGTGTATGTGTATATGTGTGTGTGTGTGTGTGTGTGTGTGTGTGTGTGTGTGTATGTAAAACAAAGTACCATGGTATGCTCTCTAAATTACAGCCACTTTGTTCTGAGCTGAGCTGAAGAGCTCCCATCGAGGTTAGCAGGAGAGGTTAGAGCCCAGGGACTACAAACTCCAACTTAGCTATCTCTCTAGGACTGTGAGATAGTAGTGGGGCAGGGTCCAGAGTATTTACTCCCCAGGTACAGATTCCCATCTCAGCTGATGAGAGAAAGAAAGGATTATGAACCCCAATTCCCAGTTTGGTAGATGACTGTGGGAAGGGGAAGGCCCAGAAAATACAACTTTATCATCTAGACTTTTGGGGTACCTGATTCCAGACTGAGTACTGAGAGAGGCTCATAACATCCATTCTCTTTAACCGTAAGCCCAATGCTAAGGAATTGACATGATAGTAATCTCTCAAATTGCAGAGCCAAAAAAATCAGAGAAGTCAAGAGAAATATCTTTACCAGTCATCCATAATAGAGACTAGAAATGAGCAATTAATTATAAGAAAACCCCTGATATAATGAAGAAATACCACGTTAAGATAATTCAAGTCTAAAAATCCAGAAAGGAATAACTCAGACATAATTTCAAAAGAATATTAAAAAAAAAGAATGGATTGACAAGAGGTAAAAGATGATATAAGAAGACAAATAAGAGCTCTTGAGGAAAAATTTTGGAAGAAAATAAAGAGGTATGACGAATAATTGCCAAATTTTATCAAAGATATAAATTATCTGAAAAATAGAATGGAGAAAGAGAGTTCACAAATTTAGTGAAATAACAACAAACGAATAAAGGGAAAATACAAAAAAAGAAAAAGAAAATGTGTGAGATATTTATTTTTTTTAAAAACTGACCTAGAAAATATAACAGGAAAATACAATTTTAGAGCAATTAGACTCCAGGAAAAGAGTTATAAAACAAAAATTCTGGACTTAATATGTTAAGGAATTATTGTAGAGAATTGCCCAGAACTATTAGAAACAGAGGGCAAATCAAAAACAAGCAGAATTCATAAATCACCTGAAAGAAACACCAAATTACCCATTCAGAAATATGATTACCAAACTCCAGAGCCAGCATCACATATACACATGTAGTACACACACATATATACTATATGTGGACATATATATATATATATATATATATATGAATATATGTGACTGTGTATATGAATATAGTACAATCACCCAGGAAGAGACTTATTACATACCAAAGAGACTTATCAGAGTTGTAATTACATAGTTTTAAACAGCAAATATAATAAAGAAAAATTTGGAATTCAATATGTAAAAGGTAAAAGATAAAAGCCTACAGTCAATAATATCATCCTGAAAGAGATAAAAGATGCTACTATTCCTTCAGAAACCTCATAACTAAGGGTCAATGAAAAGAGAAAGAAAGGGGGGAGGTGGAGGGAGAGTGTGAGAGAAGGATAGGGGGAGGCATGAAGGCAGACAATGAACAAGAGAGAGACAGAGAGAAAGAGAAATCTTTTTCTATACACCTTTTTTCTTTTTCCTCATAAAGGGAAGCATCAGACAAAAAGAAATGAAATATAACTATAATCATAAATGTGGAGATGGTCAAATGAATCAGAATCAAGCATATAGAATTATATAGAAATAAATTAATGGGTTGGAATAGAATCTTTTATTCTCAGCTAACATGGGCTTTGTAATGTTTATACTAACCTGTTAGAGTTACACAATAATCAGCCAATCAGAAAGGTTTTTGAAGCCCAAAACTGCTTGATATACCAGTGATCCTTTGCAGGTGAAATCTAGCCACATTTGGAGATGCCTGTAGCAGCCAAAAACTACTGGACAGCCTTGACCAGCTCAAGAGCAACTTCGAACGGCAGCTGCGGGCTCAAAACCTTGCTCAGGACTTTCCAAATATCCAGCTGCCTGGCTTATTATGTCTTACAGAAGTCTTTACCCTCAACTCGTCACTCCCCAGCTGAAAGCCTCTAGAAATTATACTATCTCACCTGTTTTCCACTCCCCTTTGAGCAACTGAGAACTCTCTCTCCTCTCTACTCCCATGAAGGATTTTCTCTCCCCTGTAAGCTCTTCTCAGACAATAAACACTTTCATATGGTGGGATCAGACTCTTTTTGGGCCTCTCATCTTCCTTTAACAGTTCATTGCTGTCACAAACAGGATTAGGCTGAGGACGTAGCCTGTTGAGGTACATTTTTGAATAGGGGTGTCAGGCACCAATTGGATGATTGGCCCAGCCCCCTCCATCTGCTAATTGTAAGTGTCCCTGCCTCGTAAGATCTTTGGACTCTCTCTTTTGATTGAGTCCTCTCCAAGCCTTTCTTTTCTGAGATTCTATTGGGCCCCTTTGAAGACCCTCTTCATGAGGTGTCTGACAGGTGTCTGACAGGTAAGAGATCTCTCTAGTCTTAGGTTTAGTTTCTGGTATGCCCTGGTCTCAGTTTTGTGACTAGTTTCTGGTTCTTTGGTTGCTCTGTTTTATTTGGGATTCTGTTTTACTGTTGCTTGTTTGTTTGTATTAAGACCATGGGTAACACTCAGTCACAGCTCAAGGAGGTACTGCTCCAACTAATGGCAACCCACTACATAGCTAGAAATTATGGTCTAGACTATTGTCAGTTCTGTTAAAAACAGTTAGATCTTACTGTTTTATTGTGAATCCAGGTGAATCCAGGAATATGGTTTTAGACCAGAGAAATTTCTTCTAATATGAACAAACCCCAGGACTAAGTCCTGGGGCCATTTGGCTCACAGGCGAGGGATTGATTAGAGGGCTTCTTAGAAGTTCCAACACATTGTGGATGGGAGGAGATTTCACATATATATTGGTTGGGACCTACACTTTCATTTTTTCCCTGAGATGACTGGAACCTTCCAGAGGACTCATAATTTACTTACTCAAATCTTAGTGTTTTATGGAAGGCTTGAAGTAGAGAAATTACCCTCAATATTGTACCAGGGTTTGAGACTTTAAAACAAGCCACAGGTGAAATTTTGTTGATACTTACCTGAGTGCCAAAAACATAGAGAAAGTGACTCCTAGGATGGAATACCATTCCAAGAGCAAGAGAAAAACTCTTAGGGAAGTTGAAACTTGGAAATTTCATTTTAATGTGTGGTATATACCTCTTCTGCAAAGTCCTTACAACAACAGAAATCCTATCCTAAAAAAAAAAAAAAAGGAAAATTTATACATAAATACATAAAATTGCATGGTCAAAGGGATTTTTCCATTATCACCAATTTGCTCTTCCATTCAAAATTGCTAGTGCCTGACAATGGTGCAAAAGTGATTCCAGGGTGTTAAAGAAAGTGCCAATAAAAAAATTATTGGCAACCCTGCCAACCTGGAAATCCTTTGAGCATGAATTCACTGATTCACCCATCGTTGAAAGACAAACTTGGTTAAATATGCAAAGGCTCATCTCCAGAAGGCTGATATATTTTTCAGCTACAGAAATACACACAAATCCATCTTCTGAGTATCAGAGAGGTTGACATCTATGTCAGCGCAGGGTAAATCCATATCAAAGAAATCAGAGATTATTGAACTTCTATCATTTCCAGAACAGTTCACTCTTCTTAAGTTAGTGATATACCTAATTCAATCCACTGTTTTTTATATTTATAGCCCTGTATGGCGCATGATTTGGATTACCTATTTCTTATCTAAAAACATAATTAAAAAATATCTGGGGATTGTATAATTCTTCTTACTTTCATCCCCATTCCCTCGTAATGCTGACCCCTAGCAAAATAACAAACAAAAAACCTTACTAGAACAAAAAATTGCCGAACATCTATACCAATATGAATCTAAAATCAAAGACATACTGGTTCTGTGGTTTCTCCATTTCTTGTAGACATTTGCCACTAATATCACTTCAATAACTGCTAACATTTATCTAACATTTAAGATTTACAGAATACTTTACATACATCCTTTTTCACTCCATAATGCAGGGTGGTAGGAAGTGCAGACATCATTTTCTTTATTTTGCGGATGAGGAACCTGAGGTTCAGAGAGGTTGTGATTTGCCACGGTCATAGAGTTTATACGTATGGGAGCTGGTGTTGGAACCTAGGTCTCACTAGGCAATAGGCCTTTGCTGTTAACTATGGCTTTATTAAGTATAGACACCCTTTATGGGTGATGTTTTCAGGGGACAAGCCACTGTGACCTAGGTACTTTTACAGCTATCTCCCCCTCCTTTAATTTTCATCTCCTCCTGATGGTCTGGACTCTGGTTCCTCATGATAACTCTAGTAATAAGAGTTATTTTATAAGTGTTAAAAATAGAAAGGACCACATTGGGGACAATGAATTCTAACAAAAGGGTAATGAGTGTCAGGGTTGCTTTAAATTGAAGACATATTTGGATTAGAAATTGGACTAGATGACCTTTGTAGTCTCTTACAAATCTGTAATTCTTTGATGCTATGATTCTAGACAGAGGCTTTCTAAGCTTATTTTTCCCTCTTCCTTAATTCCTGTATTCTCCTGATATTCTGAACCCTGGTGCCCTATGATAACTCTAATAATATAAGTTATTTTAGAACTGTTAAAAATAGCAACGGTTTTATCAAGGAATAGTGAATCCTAAGACAGGTGAAGTGAGTGTTTTCTGGGGATGTTGAAACTGAAATAATATTTGGGTTAGGGATCACATTAGATGACTTTTTCAGTCCCTTCCAAATCTATAATTCTTTGATGTCGTGTGATTCTAAACAGGGACTATCTAAAATACTTTGTACTGGACTATATATCTGAAACCACTTTGCATTGTTAGTACTACTATGTAATGATGCCATGCCACTTCAAATTGGACATTCATATTTCCGTTGTATTCGACTGGCAACAAAACCACCTAACCACCTTCAAGTGACAGAACATACCTGGGTCTTAATAAGGTAGATTGCAGTTTTTTGCTCAGGGTCAAAAAGAAATGACACAATTTTCTGACTGATTATTTTTGTCTTTTTTGAAAATTTGGGGAAGCAAGGCTTCCAAATAATAAATGGTTCTATACCAAAGAAACAAGTGGATACCTATAAAAAAAAGAAATGAAAAAATTTAATTAAAGATACCCTTCATCCAAGACACATTTTGGGTTCCTCTAAACATAACAGCCTATGAGATTTTGTGTTCTTCTGTCTTGATTTGGTTTTTAAGGCATGTTGCTATCAGGTTTAACTAGGTCACTCTTGATTATATCTTGAAGCTCATTTCTAGGACTGCTCATTCATAAAATTTTGAAGATTCCGTGAAGTGCATTCATTAGTAAATCTGGAATGACTAGGACAATTACGTTGTCTATTAGAAAGATTGCCACTTTGAAAAAATGATTAGCAATTTTTCAATAATCATTCCACAATCATATCTCTTACCTTCTTTAAATGCAACAATTTACCTGGCTCAAAGTCTTGTTTTTATTGAAAGTGATAGCAATAACTTCATCTAAAAATCACAAATTACAAAAGTTAAAGCATTATTGGCATTTACATACAAGTTTCAAGCAGTTAATGAAGTTGCATTTTAAAAGTATAAATTTGTCTTTTGATGATTAATGAATAATGCTTTAAGATAGTAGATTTTGTAGAAAATTATTAGCTCAAGATAGTAAATAATATATCATGCTACTTTATTCTTAATTTTGTTTAAGTAGTGATGCTCATTCAAATATATTTAAGTAAAATTTACCTTCAAATTGTTCTCTGTTAGCTAAACATCTTTCATGATACCACAGTTTTGCTTGCTTATAATCTTCCTATTAAAAACAGAAAGACATTATCTAATAGCTCATTGAATAGAAAGAAAATATTCACAGAAAAGAGTAAATCATACAGTCCTGAAAAGATGAAATGGAAAGTTAACAAGTTAATGCTTGAGGGGAAAGGGAGAAAATGAAGAAATTAGTGATAAAATTAATAGAAAAAAATGTAGGAAAATCCAGATCAAACATTTTCCAGGGATGCTAGCAGCTAACAACATTCCATGATTTACTGAAGACAGTCAAAATGTGCATTTTTCTCCTTTAATTTAAAATGGTAAGTACCCTTTCTCACATTTTTCAAATTTAGACCAGCTTTGGGGGGGGGGGGTCCAAGACCATTTAATGTTAGAATCAACCACAATTTCTCTGGCAAGCTCTCCCAGAACAATGTATGATATAGTTCCCATTTTTTTGTTCTTCTCCATGAAGTCACAACGTGTTTTTAAAAGTCTTTAATATTTATAAGGGAAATTTCTCAACACAACCCTGTGAGGTAGATAGTACAAATATTTCTATTTTGCAGATGAGAAAACCATCTCTGAGGGATCAAGTAACTTGCCCATGTCACTCAAGCTAACAAATGCTAGAAGCAAGATTTGAATGTAGGTTTCCAAACTCCAGGTCCTATGCTCTTTTCACTATGACAGGTTTCCCTCATCCTCTCAAAAGAAAGTAATCTTACTGCTTCTGGATCCTCACAACAGTTTGTTCTGTTCTTAATACGCAAGACACATAGCTTTGCACTCAATATTTTAACATCTATAACATCTTGGGGTGAGCTCTGAATTTGAACTTGGAAGATCTCAGTTCAAGTGCCATTTCCATCATATGCCAGTTGTGTGACCTTGGGCAAAATGCTTAAACTCCATGAGACTCAGGTTCCTCATAAATCAACAATGATATTTTCCAAGCCTAAATAAGAAGGTTGTTGTGATGGTAGAATATGACCATGTGGGTAAATGTATTATTTAACTAAAGTACTATACAAAGGTAAGTGATTCCTTGGTCCACATCTGGAATTTCATTGGTGTAGAGAATTCCAGGAAGGAAACTCCCTGTTCAAAGGTACATTAGTAATTCTTCAGCAACGTGGGATTTGCAGAGAGACATCCAGGGGAAATGAGTGGTTAAATGAAATGGTCTGAGGCCCAAAAAGCCTTCTTAGAAGAACTCAAAGAATTTTAAAAGTCAAATGAGAGAGGTAGAAGAATCCTTGAAAAATACAATTGCCCAAATGGAAAAAAAGTGCATTGAAGAAAACAAGTCTCTAAAAAATACAATTGGCCAAATGGGGAAGGAGGTACAAAATCCAATAGAAGAAAACAATTTGTTAAAAATTAGAATTGGGCAAATGGAAGCTAATGACTCTATGAGAGAGCAAGAATCAATCAAACAGAAACAAAAAATGAAAAAAAAGATGAAAATGTAAAATACCTGATTGGTTAAAAAAAATACCTGGAAAATTGATCCAGGAAGGCAATTTAAAAATTATTGGTCTACCTAAAAATCGTGATGAAAAAAAGAGCCTGGACAGTTTCTTTCAGGAAACCATCAAGGAAAACTGCCCTGAGGTCCTAAAACCAGAGGGTAAAATAGCCATAGAAAAAAATCCACCAATCACCTCTTGAAAGAGATCCCAAATTGAAAACACCAAGGAATATAGTAGCCAACTTCCAAAATTATCAGGTCAAAGAGAAAATACTACAAGCTGTCAGAAAGAAACAGTTTAAATATCATGGAACCACAGTCACGATTACACAGGACCTTGCAGCTTCTACATTAAAAGACTGTACGGCATGGAACATGATATTCCATAAGGCAAAGAAGCTTGGATTACAACCAAGGATCCACTACCCAGCAAAAATGAGCATGATCTTTCAGGGGAGGAGATGGATATTCAATGAAATAGGGAACTTCCAAACCTTCCTGATAAAAAGACTAGAATTCAAAAGAAAATTTGATCTTCAAGTACAAGATTCAAGAGAGACATAAAAAAGGAAATGGTACAGGAAGATAATATGTTGTTAATAAGGGCAAACGGTTTACATCCCTACAAGGGAAGATGACAAATGTAGTTCTTGAGAATTGTATTGTTATTATACCATGTTAAAGGAGTATACATAAAGGGGATGGATATAAGTTGACTTTTATGTAATGATAAAAAAAAATCTAATCAAGTGGATTAAATGGATGCAAGTAAGAGGATTAATCTGATCTAAGAAAATGTACTGAGAAAGGAGAAGGCAGACAATGGTAGATTGTCTTATAGGAAAAGACGCAAAAACCTATTACAGCAGAGGGAAAGAAGGGAGGGAGATGAGTATTGTCTGAACCTTACTCTCATCAGAGTTGGCTCAAGAAGGGCATAACATAATAAGATATAGAAATCTAACTTGCCCTATAGGAAGTAGGAGAGAAAAGGGGAAAGAAAAGGGAGCAGGGATAGAAGAGAGGGAAGAAGCAGTAAGGGTAAGAGGGGAAAAAAAGGGAAAGGGCTAATAAAGGGAGGAGGGACTGAGAGAGTCATGGTCAAAAGCAAAACACTAGTGAGGTGGGAAAAGGAGAAAGGAGAAAGAAAAGCATAAACAGGGGGAGAGAAAGGATAGAAAGACATGGATAGTAATCATAACTGTGAATGTGAATGGAATGAACTCTCCCCTAAAATGGAAGCAGATAGCAGAATGGATTAAAAACTATAATCCTACAATATGTTGTGTGCAGGAAACACATTTGAAAAAGAGGGACACATACAGGGTAAAGGTAAAAGGCTGGAGCAGAATATATTATGCTTGAGCTGAAGTAAAAAAAAAATAGGCCAATATATTAAAATGACAATTCTACCTAAATTTATTTATTCAGTGCCATGCTGATCAAACTATGAAAATATTTTATAGACCTAGAAAAAAAATCATAACAAAATTCATCTGGAAGAACAAAAAGGTCAAGAATATCAAGAAGATCAATGAAAAAATATGAAGGAAGGTGGCCCACCAGTACCATAACTGAAACTCTATTACAAAGTGGTAATCATTAAAACAATCTGGCACTGGCTAAGAAACAGATTGGGGTGAAAGGGAGGCAGAGCCAAGATGGCAGAGTAAAAGCAGTGACTTGCTTGAGTTCTCTCCCCTCCAAATACCTATAAAAAATGGCTCTAAACAAATTTAAAGCAGCAGAATCCACAACAAGACAGAGTGAATCAAATTTTCAGACTAAGACAATTTGGATGATTGATCAGAAAGGTATATCATGCCAGGTGGGGAGAGGACCGCAGTGTGGGGTGGAGGCACAGGCTGAAGTGAACCTGGAGCAGGCCTCAGAGGACTGAATCGTGGACATCTGTGGTGGTTTCCAGACTTCTCAACCCAGGAATGCCAAAGACAACTTAGAAGGTCAGTGGGAAAAGTCTGTTTCTGCAGTAAGACAGGAGCTAGGTCTCACAGCCAGTTCCAGAGCACAGATGCTGGGGTGGTGGCTGCATCCTGAGCTTCCGGACCACAGACTGAGGGGGAATCGAGTGGCTGATCAGAGGGGGATTTGAGGGATCCCTTTGCCAGTGCTGAGGCACGAATCTCTTGCTTTGCCTATGCTTGGATCTGGGTCACAGTTCTGGGCAGCGGTCCTGGGGCAAGGAGGAGTGCTGGCGTGGAGAAGCTTGTAGTGGCTGTGAAGAGGAGAGCCCTTCCTCACAGTTACAGGACAGAAAGGAGTGCTTGTGGTCACTAATAGACCAGAGCACAGGCCAGGAAAGAATTAAACACCTTGCCCCTTATCATACCACCTTGGAAGAACTGAAAATTTACAGGTCCCTACAAGTATCTCTGAAAACAGCTGTATAAACCCCCGAAGCTTCAGACAGTACATTTTCCACATTGGAAGCAGATTTTTACCTTAACAAAGAGTTTAAAACTCAAGTAATTGGCCAGGATCATGAGCAAGCAGTGCAAAAAGACTCAGACTATATTATCTTACTTTGGTGAAAAAGATTAAAACATACAACCAGAAGTGGGCAACAAAGTCAAAGCTCCCACATCCAAAGCCTCCAAGAAAAATATGGATCAGTTCCCAGGCCTTGGAAGAGCTCAAAAGGGATTTTGAGAAGCAAGTAAGAGAAGTAGAGGAAAAACCAGGAGAAATGAGAGTGATGCAAGAAAATCATGAAAAACAAGCCAACAGCTCGCTAAAGGAGACCCCAAAAAATACTGAAGAAAATAACACCTTAAAAAATAGCCTAACCCAAATGGCAAAAGAGGTCCAAAAAGCCAATGAGGAGAAGAATGACCTGAAAAGAAAAAATGGCCAAATGGAAAAGGAAGTCCAAAAGATTACTGAAGAAAGTTCTTCCTTAAAAATTAGAATAGAGCAATTGGAAGCTAGTGACTTTATGAGAAATCAAAACAAATCCAAAAGAATGAAAAACCTAGAAAACAATGTGAAATGTCTCTTTGGGAAAACAACTGACCTGGAAAATAGATCCGGGAGAGAGAATTTAAAAATTATTGGACTATCTGAAAGCCATGATCAAAAAAAGAGCCCAGACATCACCTTTCAAGAAATTATCAGGAAAACTGCCTTGATATTTTAGAACCAGAGGGCAATATAGAAATTAAAAGAATCCATTGATCTCCTCCTGAAAGAGATCCCCAAAGGAAAATTCCTAGGGCTATTGTAGCCAAATTCCAGAGTTCTGAGGTCAAGGAGAAAATATTACAAGCACCCAGAAAGAAACAATTCAAGTATTATGGAAACACAATCAGGATAACACAAGATTTAGCAGCTTCTACATTAAGGGGCCACAGGCCATGGAATGTAATATTCCAGAAGGCAAAAGAGATAGGATAACAACCAAAAATCACCTACCCAGCAAAACTGAGTATAATCCTTCAGGGGAAAAAATGGTCATTCAGTGAAATAGAGGACATTCAAGCATTCTTGATGAAAAGACCAGAACTGAATAGAAAATTTGACTTTCAAATACAAGACTGAAGTGGAACATGAAGAGGTAAACAAGAAAGAGAAATTATAAGAGATTTATTAAGGTTGAACTCTTTACATTCGTACATGGAAAGATGATATTTATAACACATGAGACCTTTGTCAGTATTAGGGTAGTTGGAGGGAAAAAAATATATGCATGTATATATAGATAGATAGATTGGCAGAGATAGATAGATAGATAGATAGATAGATAGATAGATAGATAGATAGATTGATAGATAGATGGCACAGGATGAGTTGAAGATAAAGGGGTCATATCTGGAGAATAAAAATAACGGGTGAGAGAGGATTATACTGGGAGAAGGAGAAAGGGAGAGGTAGAACTGGGTAAATTATCTCATAAACAGAAAAGAAAAGTCTAATATTGATAGAGTTAACCCTTCTCAGCAATACAAGGATCTAAGATGTCTCCAAAAGAGTCATGGTCGAAATTGTTATCCACATCCAGAGAAAGAACTATGGAGTCTGAGTGCAGATGCAAGCACACTATTTGCTCTCCTTTTCTTTTGTTGTCTTGTTTTATTGCTTCATTCTTGTGATTTGTCCCATTATTCTATTTGCTCTTTATATCATGACTAATGGGAAAATATAGGCTGTACTTATACATTCATTTTAAGCATATCAGATGACATGCTGTCTTGGGACAGGGAGAGGAGTGGGAGGGAGAGAAAATTTAAAACTCAAAATATTATGGAAGTGAGTGTTGAAAACTGAAAAATAAATAAATTATCAAGAATAAAAAAAGAAAATGACCAAAAAAATATAGGAGAGTTCAGCATCATGAAGAATGGAGTGACCAAGTTATCCTTACTGGTGATAGGAAGACCCAGGAGTCTATATGTTTTGAAAGCTGATCAGATGTTAAGGCCACATCGTATGGACAATACAACCCAGTAGCAGGTGGTAAGATATGAAGGTTCTTAATATTAGAATCCATGCTCAGAAATTAATCTAAGGGCAAAATAAACGTGAACCAAATAGTGCAGGTTTAAATTATAAATGATGCCAAGTGGATTCAGTGACCAAGTCAAGCACCTGCAATTAGTTTCTCTTAGTACAGATCTTGTACCACCTTCTCCACCCTCAGTGACATTGACTAATGTAGAAAATTGATTCCATAATTATTATCCTAAAGTATTAGATACTTATTCATATGCACATATAAGTATATATGTGCATATGTGTATATACATACACATGTTTGTGTTTATATATATATATATACATACACACACGTGGGTGTGCACTTGTCTCTGTGTGTGTGTGTGTATGTGTGTATATATATACACACATACACACACACACATATAATATGTGTGTGTTACTAAAAGTTAGCAATAGTATAGTGAAAATACCAGATGGAGTCAAAACAATTTAAGAGTACATATTAAAAGAGGTCTTTAAGTTCTGCTTCTAAGATTTACCAAATATATAATCTTGGTCAAGTCTCCCTGTCTCTCTGAACCTCCATTTCCTTATCTTTGAAGTGATAATAATCTTTACATCATCATCTATAAAATGATGACAATAATCCTTATACTACCTTAGACCACAAGACATTGTGAAGAAATTGTCTCATAAATTACTGAATGCTCTAAAAATGTGAACTATATATATTCTATTACAGTACATAACTGGTTTCACAATGTTACTAAATAGAGGACACAGCAGTTATTTGCTGGGTCTTTGGTCTGTACCCCGTACTAGCCTAAGTGAGGCTAAAAATGACATGTAGAACATAGTGCTATTCTTTTAGGATCATTTGTGCCTAAAGAAGCAACTTATGGCATATGAGATAATAAATACACTTTGTTTCTTTCTTTAATGTCTTTTCACAAGCCTAAAGGATGAGATTTAGGCTCATGGCATAAAGGCATTTTCTACCTCAAAATTTATTGATACACAGATGATATAAGTGCGCCACTTCCTTCTCACCAAAGACAACTTTGTTGAAAGCACAAACAGAAAGCCATTGACATCTAGTTGGGAAAATGTCTACTCTTCAAGGTGTTCTGATAATTGTCCAAGTTTCTCTCCTGGAACAAAGCTTCAGTTGAATTCTTTATTGTTTGTGTGTAGCAACAGGGTTATAATTAATTTTATAGGAATTCTGTGTTGGAATTACAAAGACTAAGTAGTCTTCTAAACCTACTACATTTATTCCCTCAGTAAACATTTCTTCTGAACCTTTTGCTACCTAGTTTCTATCACTTGAGTGGTAGTGGTTTCCCAAAGATCATAATTTATACAATCAGAGACAATTGGGTAGAAACCAACATGTTATCCCACTCCAAATCCTTCACTTTATAGATGATGAAGTGAAGGCCCAAAGAGGAGATAATGGTATGATCTATACACATCTAGTTAGTGCCAGAGTTGGGACTACATCTCAGGTATCTTGACTCCCAGTTACTGTTGACTTCTTTAGTAAGTTAAGTTACCTTATTTCTGTTCTCATGTTCATTGATGTCTCTGCAGTATTTGACACCGTGGACCCTTTTGCAACTCTCATACCCAGACTTCCCTGGAAGCACTGGAAGCTCTGTGTAGCTACCAGCCTAATATTCCTGAAACAGCGTTCATCATGTAGTTCTTCTTTTTCGCAAATAAAAGCTCCCCACAGCTTATCAAAGTAAGATTATTTCCTCTCTAATTCTCTCTAAAATCTGGCTATCCCTCATCTATCCAGCAAGTGTGTCAGAAGCACTATAGACTGACTGCATGCTTTCTCAATGTTTCCTAAACTCATAGTGTTTATTCTTTCTTTCTATTTATATAATTCCTATAGCTGGAATGCTGCTATCAACTTATCTTCTCGACATGCCTGTTATAGTTGTTCAGTCATTTTTTAGTTGTGTTTGACTTTTTGTGACCCTATTTGAGGTTTTCTTGGCAAAGATACTGGAGTGGTTTGCCATTTCCTCCTCCAGCTCATTTTACAGATGAGGAACTGAGGCAAACAGAATTAAGTTACTTTCCCAGGGTCACATAGCTAATAAGCTTCTTCAGGACAGATCTAAATTTGGGAAGATGAGTTTTCCTGACTGTAGACCCAGCACTCTATTTTCTGTACCACCTAGCTGTCCTCCAACATTCCCACTACCAATCTAAATCCTACCAATAGATTAAAACCCACATCAGGTGCCACATTGTCCACAGACCTTTTCCCAGTGTTCTCTCGAGTTACTGGTCTCTTTCCTTTCAGACTGTCTACTTCACTTATCATCTGCTCCATACATTCTGAAATTGGATTGTTGCATTTAAAAAAAGAAACTAAGCTATAGAATTCTACTAAAATGAAGGTGATTCTAATGTTTCTCTCTTCATGTAATCATATATGATAAAAATCCATCTTTAGCACCCATGTTTCCCTCCATTGACTAGTCTGCAATCCCCTTATTAATTTGTGCTCTTACCCTTTCAAAACCACAAAAGTTGGCTCTTGAAAACTGGAAGGAAAAAAGAAGAAAATGATTATGTCTTCAAATGAGAGAATATAACAATAAGTGTGCTAAAGTTTTAACAGGACATATAGGCTGGAGCAATCTCAAGGTGAGGTTTCTCAGGCACTGAAGTTAACTTCTGGGGTATCTCCCCTACTCTAGTTTGCTCAACTATCTCACTCTGGCTAGCCCTGTGAGAATCTATTAAGAAAATTTTTTTAATTTTTTAAAATTTTTAGGCAATTGGGGTTAAGTGACTTGCCCAGGATCATACAGCTAGTAGTGTTCAGTGTTTGGTCTGAAGCTGAATTTGAACTCAGGTCCTCTTGACTTCAGGACTGGTGCTCTATCCACTGCTCCTCCTAGATGCCCCCATCAAGAAAATTATTAAAATGGTACCTAACAAGTGCATCTCTAGGCATCTTTTTCTTCCTTCTAACTCTTCTTCCTTCCCATTACTCAATGTAGTTCTTATTCCATCTGAAACAACGAATATACCATTTTTTTTCCTGATTTCTATCCTGTTTTCTATTCCCCTGAAGTTAATATGCTTCATATCCCTTTCACAGAGTTTACTTTCCCAAAACAGAAGTGTTTGCATTCAATTGTGAGGCACAACTGAATGAAAACAACAAAATAATAATAGGATCTCAGAATTGGAAAGGACTTCAGTTAACTTCTAACTCAACTACTATATGATTGAGAATCCTTTCTACAGTAGCCATAGGGGTCATCTGCCCCCAAAGGAAAATCTCCAGTAACAGGGAATCTAATATCCCCAAAAAAGGCACTTTTGAAGATTCTAATTCTTAGAAGAGCCAAAATCAAGTCAAAATTCCTTCCCCCATGATTTCATGTTCTCCCCATCTTTGTGCCCCACTGTTGTCTTTCTGTCCTTTGGGACCAAGTTTAATTCCCCATTCCATTTAACAGTCTTTCAAATATTGGACTCTAGAGATCCTGTTCACTCTAAATCTTCCCATCCTCAAGTCAAACAGTTGTAGTCCATTCAGCTAATCCCTCCTTCATTTTCTCTCTTATTCTTTATCTTGCCCCTTGTGGTTCTCAATTTATTTTCTTGCATTTTTTTCATACTACAGTAAAGACCAATTCCATTGTCAACAATGGGAATGTTTTATATGTCTTCTTAATTTTTTTTTTCTCAGTGAGTCAGAATCAGTTCTGTTCTATGAGATACGATGTATATCAAGTATGTATTGGCTTGATAATGGAGAGATATTTAAGATCAATGGCTAACATTTGAAACACATACCATTAATGTCTTTCTTGGATATCGAAGATCACCACTTACAAAAAGACCCAATGAGGTGAGAAGTATTAAATGATGATTTGTTAAAACAACATTTACAAGTAAACAGTCCAGGAAGTCTAAAAGAGGAAAAAATAGCATAGAAGTCATTATAAATTCACTTATGAATGGACAGCATTTTTATAGAAATTGAGACTTGGTGTCAGAGCATTTGAGCTTAAATCCTGACTTAGCTATTTATTAGTCTTGTGACCTTGAACAAATCAGTTAACCTCTCAAGGTCTTAGTTTCCTGATCTCTGAAATGAGGGTGTTGGACTAAATGTCATGTATGTCCCTTGAAAATCTCAATCCTGGATCCTATAATTTCCTTAATAATTCTTGGCTCTCAGAGGACCCTGTTATCATTATGCCTATGAGAAAAGGTAATTTGGGGTAACTGTTCTCTAGAGATGTTAGCGTAGTGCAATCCTAGGGATCAAATTCTAATTCTACCACTGATTTACTGTCGAGCACTAAAGAATCACAATGTGTCTTGTCCTTTACTTATTTCTTCATGAAATTTGAGGTCAAGAAACTGTTCAGAGATACTATGTGACTTTGTAAATGCACAAGATCCCATACCCTTTGTAATTTAGGATCATAGGATTTAGAAGTAAGCCACCTCCGAGAACATCTAATATAATCCCTCATTTTACATATGGAGAAATTGAGGCCAGAGAGAGGAAGGGTTTTGTCCAAGTTTGTCTCAAAAGATAGGGATGGAGGAGATGCTTCCTACAGACTTGGTCAGAAGAAAAAAAAATCACCTTCTTTAAATGCAGAGCAAATATTTTCTGTCAAATTGTACCATGAAGTACCATTGTCATCCCAAAATCCAGACATAGTCAAGCCTAGGTAAACACCTAGATAAGAGGGGGAAAAAATAACAAAAAAGACCAAAAAAAGACAAAAGACAAAGATTTAAATGAGCCAAACATTTAAAAATTTAAAAGGAATAAGCAAGATTAATTAGCTCTGAATTGATTTTAGATAAATTTATGTTGTTGGGTCTTTAGGCAGAGACCATTCCATTTTTATTATACTCCTCCATCTTTGGGGGGTAAAGCAAAAAAAAAAATCTTCTTTCAGCTTTCCTAACCATCTTATTTTATGGATTAATATCTGATTGTCTTCTGTTATAGACTGACTCTGGGACACTATAATCATTGTTCACATTTCCATAGTGCTTTACAGTTTACAAAATGCTTCCCTCACAACAACACTCAAGACAATGAGATAGGGCAAATGTCATTATACTGCCTTTGCACATGCAGAAATTGATGATACCAGAACTTAACTGAACTACCCATAGTCACAAAACTGACAAGCAGCTGAGCTGGTACTTAACCTCTGATCTTCTCTTCAGTTATAATGGATCTTTGATCTTGTTGAGGTAAATATGCTTTCCATTAGTACCACTTGTCTTCTCCCCTACCCCCCCCTTTTCCAATGCATTCTCAGAGATCTCCCACAAAAGAATTGGGAAAGATAGGCAACTTTTTTTTGGTTGGGCAATGGGGATTAAGTGACTTGCCCAGGGTCACACAGCTAGTAAGTGTTATGTGTCTGAGGCTGCATTTGAACTCAGGTCCTCCTGAATCCAGGTCTGGTGCTCTATCCACTGTGCCACCTAGCTGCTCCATATATAAGCTTCTTTTTCTTTTTTGGGGGGGGCTAGGCAATAGGGTTAAGTGACTTGCCCAGGGTCACACAGCTAGTAAGCATTATGTGTCTGAGGCTGGATTTGAACTCAGGTCCTCCTGACTCCAAGGCTGGAGCTCTATCGATTGCACCACCTAGCTGCCTGATAGGCAACTTTCTAAACTCCTTAAGAAAGCCTTCACTTACTCTCTTCTCATTCTTTTAAACCATTTGTAAACTGTATTCTGATCTCATCATTCAGGTGAAACTTCTATTTCTACACTTGCCAGTGATCTCTTAAATACCAAAAAATAATGTTTTCTCAGTCATGATCCTTCTTAATCTCTCTGCACTATTTGATATAGTTGATCTGCTGGATATTATTTCCACTCAAAGTTGTTATACTACTATTCTCCTGGTTCTCCCCCTGTATGTCCGACCACTTCTCAATTTCCTTTGTTGCTGTTATTGTTGTTTTATCCATGTCACTAACACTAACAACTACGAACTACTTACAATTAAAAAGCATAAACTTACCATCAAGAGTGTCATCACAGACGATACCAATTATTACCACATCATTAGCACAGGGGCATTTTGCTATCTTAATTTTTTTCACATGTGGAATCATCTCAATAAATTGACTATTATTTATTGGTTTCCCAAGGTTCCACTGAAGAATAGGTTCTGTGGAATAATTACATTTTGATGTTAAAATTTATACTTGTGTTTGTAAAAAGGAAGTATTTCACCACCTACTTTTAAAAGCTTTTAAGGGGCAATACATTAATGCCCACAGGGCATGTTCCATTGATGTTCCATTGATTCTTCATATTTAATGTATCCAAATCTGAGCTTTTCATTGTAAGTCTACTACTCCCTTGCTGATTCCATTATTTATGTCAGTGGAATAGAAGTCTGTATTTTTACCAGCAACATTCTTCCAGTGATGTTATATGACTTTGAGTTAACAAACAATACAGTCTCTGAAGAACTCAAATTGAGAATCAATCAAAGGGAAATCAAGGAAAGCAAGCTGGATGTAAGCAGGCTATGACATGCTATAATCATATGCAGACAGTGCCTGACATGAGAAGTGCTCAATAATTGTTGACTTAACGTTACAAGAGTTGAGAAAAGGTAATGATGTCATATAGTGTTGGAAACAGGGAGAGATAAATTTAATTATTTGTCCTATCAGGACAAAAACCATTTCATGCCACGGCTGTGACTTAGCAGAAGTCATTCACAGCTATCTTGTCAGAATTGTTGAAACATGCTTGATATGATTGTTTTTATACTGACAAGTTTTCAAATTTCCTGTTCTGAATGCCCTAAACTATTGAGAAGTCAGCTGGTTTTCCTATGAAGAAGAGCAGAATTAGCATCCTAAATGGGGATCCTAGGCAGAACCTTCTTCATTATTTGGAACTTATCATTGATACTTCAATTTACATAAATACAATAATTTAATGAGGTAGCTATATTACTTCTATCAAGTCACTTTCCCTTTGTAAAAAGAATGTGAGAAGGGGGAAGGGGAAGTTGAATTAGATTATATTGAATTCCCTTCCCACTTTAACATCCTATGAGCCCTTAAGTCTAGTCCAGGCATGGAGAACCTACAGCCTAGGGTCCACATATGGCCTTCTAGGTCCTCAAAAGCGTCCCTTTGACTGAATCCAAACCAGACAGAACAAATACCCTTAATAAAAAGATTTGCTCTGTAAAATTTGAGTCAGTCAAAAGGCCCCACCCAAGTTCCTAGAAGGCTAGGTGTGACCTTGAGGCTGCAGGTTCTCCATACCTGATCTAGTCTATATTTAAAGGGAACTGATTTTCATACTCAGAGATGGCATAATGGATAGAATACTAGGTCTCAAGACAGGAAGAACTGAGTTGAAATCTAGCTTCAGACACTAGCAATGCATGATTCAGGGAAAATCACTTAATCTTTGCCTGCCTTTGTTTCCTCATTTGTCAAGGGGTTTCAAAAAAAGGAATTAACTCATAAGGTTTATTGTGAGGATTAAATGAGTTAACATATAAAGTACTTTGCTAATCCTAAAAGTGCTTTGTAAAATGTTAGCTTTTATTGTTTTGATGCTACTACTACTTAGAGGAATATAAATAGCACTGCACCTCATTACTACTCTCACTAATGGAGTTTGACACTGTTACTTTTGTCACATTTTTAACTCTGATAAGATCCAAAAGTGTTCCTTCAGTAGCATAAGTAGTTAATCCATCTTGTAGTGAGATACTTATAAACCACTGCTCTATTGGTGCAATATCTATATGTAAACAAAGAGTAAAAAATCAATTAATTCATATAAGCAATGGCAACAAATGAGACAGTATATGGTATGGAAACTTACTAAATGTCCCAATTCAGATATCAACCTCATTATTAAAGGAATCTTATGATCACAATATTTTCAAGCTGGAAGAAGTTTTGTATAAGATACAGCACAATTCCACCTTCTTATACATGATGAAATTAAGATATAGAGAACTTCAGGGACTTTTTACAAGCTGTCACAGATAGTAAGTAGTAAAGCCAGGATTTGAACCAAGGTTCTATTATTCCAAATCCATTGCTCCTTCCATTAGACCACAGTATCTTTTCCCACAGATTTTTACTAATAGAATGATGGGAAGATAGGAGCAAATATGATGTGATGTTAATCCCAGAACTCTGATATCTGAAATTTGGTCATTATTTCCCCTCTGGGGCTCCTCTGATTGTCGACAGTATCAGTATTTTTCATAGAGGAACACTTCAATGCTTGATAAAATCATTTGAAAAGGTATATGAGAAGTGCTTATTTTCATAGAATTACAGAATCCTGGTATGGCAAGTCCAACCTTGTGTATAACTGCTACCTGAAGCACCAATCTCTTCTACAACCTTCCTGACAAGGGGTACTCCAGTCATAACTGGAATATCTCCAGAAATCAGAAAATCACCCCCTAAGAAGACTGTCCATAACACTTTTGTACAGCTCTAATAAGAGTTTATTTCCATAGAATTTTCATTTATTGGTCCTAATTCTGACATTTGTGGTCAAGTAAAATATGATAATTTCATCTTCTAAATTAAAACCGTTCACATACCATATTCTGCCCCCACCTATGCTTTATAATACTGTCATTTGGCAGTCTACATTCCTTCCAGATTCTTTCTTTTGCTCTTATATATTTGACTGAACTTTCTCACATGCCTGGAATGAAATCCTTTTTCATTTACACCTTTCAGAGTCTTTATCTTCTTCCAGTGTGAAGCCTCTGTTGGTATAACACAGGCCTCTCACTTTCCTCATTAGTATTCTATTCCTTTTGAAATTTGCTCATATAATTTTCTCTAACACCTCACTTGGCCTTTTCCTTTTCCTTTCTGTATTTTTTGGCTCTTTAGACCACTCATCCAGCATTTTCTAGTGGATAGATAATCTGAAAAGCCAGGAAAAACTGGATTAAAGTCCTGTTTCTAACATATATCCCTGCATAATAGGGTCCTTGAGTGAAGAAACTGCTTGACTTTTGGTTCCTGCCTCAGTGCCTAGCACATATTATTAACATAATCACAGATTCTGAATTAGATGAGCCCTCAGAGGACATTCTAGTCCAACCCATACTTGAATAAAAATATCTGCTAGTAATAATAATTAATAACAATAATGCTTCCTCCAGGCAAGCTAGATTCACCAAAAATATATGAAAGAAGACTGTCGCTGAATATTAAGACATTTACTGGCATCTTGAAATAAAAGCCGAAAAGGAAAAAAAAATTACAAAACAAAACCTACTCAATGCCAGTATAAGTATTTGTCCTCAGAGCTATAAAATAGTTATCTAACAAGAATCTTTGCTCCTATAGAAGCCTTTGAGGGTTACACAGTATTAAGAATGGATATTGGTTATGGATGATAATTGGGGGAGGGTTAAAAATGGAAAGTTTTTTTAAAAAAAGATTTTAAATAATATTTTATTTTTCCCAATTACAAGTAAAATCAATTTCTAAAATTCTTTTTTTTTAAGCTTTTTAAACTTTGAAAGGTCCAAATTCTGTCCTTCCCTTCATCCCCAACAGTAAACAATTTGATATAGGTTATATATATACATTATGAAAAACAAATTTCCATATTAATTGTGTTTAAAAAGAAGACAGGTTAAAAAAAACAAAAATAAAGAAAGTAAAAAATAGTATACTTTAATCTGCATTCAGATTCCATTGGTTCTTTCTTTGGAGGTGGATAGAATTTTTCATTATGAGTCCTTTGGAATCATCTTAGATGATTGCATTTCTGTGAATAACTAAGTCATTCACAGTTGATCATCATAAAATATTCCAATTACTGTGTATAATATTCTCCTGTTCTGCTCACTTCACTTTATCAGTTCATGTAAGTCATTCTAGGTGTTTTTGAAATCATCCTGTTCATCATTTCTTATACCACAATAGTATTCCATGAACAAATTGTTCAACTATGGCCCAATTGATAGATGTCCTCTATAATTTCAAATTCTTTGCAACTACAAAACAGCTGCTATAAATATTTTACACAAATATGTTCTTTTCCATTCTTTTTTGGTCTCATTGGTATACAGACCTAAAAGTGTTATTGCTGGATCAAAGGATATGCACAATTTCACAGCCATTTGGGCACAGTCCCAAATTATTCACCAGAATGGGCTGGATCAATTCAGAACTCCACCAGCAGTGCATTAGTGCCCCAATTTTCCCACATATTTTACAACATTTATCATTTTCCTTTTCTGTCATATTAGCCAATCTGATAGATGTGAGGTGGTACCTCAGAGTTGTTTTAATTTTCATTTCTCTAATCAATAATAATTTAGAGCATTTTTTTCATGACTCCAGATATCTTTGATTTCTTTATCTGAAAACTACCTGTTCATATCTTTTCACCTTTTATCATTTGGGGAATGACTTGTATTCTTATTAAATTTGACTAAGTTCTCTATATTTTTGAGAAATGAGGTCTTTATCTGACAAACTTGTTGGAAAAAAAATTTCCCCAGTTTTCTGCTTTCCTTCTAATCTTGGCTGTATTGTTTTTGCTTGTGTAAAAGCTTTTAATTTTAAAATTATCTGTTTTACATACTGTAATGCTCTCTCTTTCCTTCCTGTTTGATCATAAATTCTTCCCTACTCCACAGATCTGACAAGGAAACAATACCTTGTTCTCCTAATTGATTTATGGTATCAACCATTAAAAATACCCATTTTGACCTTATCTTGGTATACAGGATGAAATGTTGGTCTATATCAAGCTTCTACCATACTGCTTTCCTGGCAGTTTTGGCCAAATAATGAGTCCTTGTCTCAAAATCTAGGATCTTTGGCTTTAACAAACACTGGATTGCTATGGCCATTTGCTATTGTGTATTGTATATCTAATCTATTCCACTGATCCACCACTCTATTTCTTAACCAGTATCCGATTGTTTTGACCAATATTGTTTGAGATCTGGCACAGCTAGGTCACCTTCTTTCAATTTTTTTTCATTAATTCCATTAATATTCTTGACCTTTTGTTCTTCCAGATGGATTTGGTATAGAAATTGCCAAGATTAACAATAGAGGAAATAGAATACTTAAGTAATCCAATTTTAGAAAAGGAAATTGAACAAGCCATCAATAAATTTCCTAAGAAAAAATCCCCAGGGACAGATGGATTCACAAATGAATTCTACCCAATATGTGAAGAACAATTAGTTTTAATACTTCATAAAGTTCTTGGAAAAATAGGTAGAGTCCTGCCAAATTATTTTTATGACACAAATATGGTGCTGATATCTAAATCAGGAAGAACCAAAACAGAGAAAGAAAACTATAGACCAATCTCTCTAATGAACATCGATGCAAAAATTTTTTTAAAATGCTGCAAGGAGATTACACCAATATATAACCAGAATCGTACACTATGACTGGGTGGGATTTATATCATTAATGAAGGACTCATTCAGTGTTAATAATTGACCATATCAATAGCAAAATGAAAAGAAATCATAATTATCTCAACAAATGCAGAAAATGCTTTTTAACAAAATGCAGTACCCATTCCTATTAAAACACTAAAAAGTATAGGAATAAATGAAGTTTTTATTAAAAAAAAATAAGTAATATCTATCTAAAAGCCATTAACAAGCATTACATGTAGTGGGAATAAGCTAGAAGCTTTCCTAATAAGATCAGGGGTAAAGCAAGGATGTCCAGTATTATTCAATACTGTACTAGAAATGGTAGCTATGGCAATAAGAGAAAGAAAGAAGAAATTGAAGGAATCAGAATAGGCAGGGAGGAAACAAAACTATCAATCTTTGCAGATGATATGATGGAATGCTTAGAGAATCCTAGAGAATCAACCAAAAAACTAGTTGAAACAATTAACAACTTCAGTCAATTTAGAGGATATAAAATGAATTCACATAAATCATCAGCATTTCTGTGTGTTACCAATAAAGTCCATTAGCAAGAAATAGAAAGAGAAATTTCACTTAAAATACTTGTAGACAATATAAAATACTTGAGATTCTGCCTGCCAAGACAAACCCAGGGACTGGGTTACAATTACAGTTACAAAACCTTTTTCACACAAGTCTGATCTAAATAACTAAGAAAATAGAGTAGGATGAGCCAAATAATAAAAATGACAGTTCTACCTTAATTATTTACTTATTTCTTGCCATACCAATCAAACTATCAAAATTATTTCATAAAGCTAGAAAAAATAATAAATTCATTGGGAAGAACAAAAAGGTCAACAATATCAAGGGAATTAATGAAAAAAAAAATCAAAGGAAGGTGACCTAGCTGTGCCAGACCTCAAACTACATTCATCACAACAATCTGGTACTAGCTAAGAAATATAGTTTTACTGTCTATTTCCTCCTGTAACTCATTTAACCTTTCCCTGAAGAATTTAGATGCTATACCATTTGGTGCATATATGTTTACTATTGTTATTACTTTATTATCTATGTACCTTTAACAAAATTAGGTTTCATTCCTTATCTTTTTTTATTTATATCCATTTTAGCTTTTGCTTTGTCTGAAATCATGATTTCTATACCTGCTTTTTTTTTAACTTCAGTTGAAGCATAATAGATTCTGTTATAGCCCCTTATCTCTTCTCTGGGTGTCTCTCTCTCTCTGTTTGCCTCAGATATGTTTCTTGTAAACAACACATTGCAGAATTCTGGTTTTTAATCCATTCTGCTATTCATTTTCCTTTTATGAATCAGTTCATCCCATTCACATTGATGGTTATAATTACAGTGTATTTCCCTCCTTCCTATTTTCCCTCTATTTGTCTCTGTCTCTCTCATGTTTTGTTTTTGTCCACCATCTTCCCCAAACTAATCTCTCTTCAATCAGTCCCACCATGTGCCTTGGCATTCTACAGCAGCCAGCTCTTCCAGTGCCTCAGCAAAACTAAGGGAAGCACAGCGCCAAGGGGTCCCAGGTGGATAAACACCCTACAACATCCATCTGAAAGGAGCTGAAGAAAGCAAAAGGAAGGAAAGGCCTGGGGGAGCAGGAAATTTCCAGGAGCCACACTACCCAATCCTACCCCTAGAGTTCCAGTGTTGCTGATTCCAGCCAAACACCAAGTAAGCTGCCAGAATCCTACAGCCTCCAACCGCCAACATTGGAGGCCCCAGCACACAAAGCCATTGACCAGGCCCCAGGCTCCCAACACAAAAAGCTTGGGTCAGCGCCCTCTGCTCCCCAGCAGGAGAGCTCAATCTCTTTATAGGCCAGGGAATAAAGAAACACCATGACAAAAAGGAACATACCACAGATTCATATTATGAGAAGAGTGAAAATCAAGATAGAAATTCTGAAGAGGAAAACATTGTCAACAAACCCACATCTGGAATCTCAAAAGGGAATATGAACTGGTCTGAAGTGCAGAAAGCCTCCTTAGAGGAGCTCAAGAAGAATTTTAAAAGTCAAATGAGAGAGTAGAAGAAAAGATGGGGAAAAAAATGAGAGGTATGCAAGAGAGGGTCAATAGCTTGGAAAAGGAAGAACAAAAATTAACTGTAGAAAACAAGTCCTTAAAAAATACAATTGGTCAACTGGAAAAAAAGTACACTGAGGAAAACAAGTCCTTTAAAAATACAATTGGCCAAATGGGGAAGGAGGTACAAAATCTAATAGAAGAAAACAATTTGTTAAAAATTAGAATTGGGCAAATGGAAGCTAATGACTCTATAACAGAGCAAGAATCGGTCAAACAGAAACAAAAAAAATGAAAAAAAAATTGATTAAAATGTAAAATACCTCGTGGGTAAAACAACCGACCTGGAAAATCAATCCAGGAAGGCAACTTAAAAATTACTGGTAGACCTGAAAATCATGATGAAAAAAAGAGCCTGGACAGTATCTTTCAGGAAATCATAAAGGAAAACTGCCCTGAAGTCCTAGAACCAGAGGATAAAATAGCCATAGAAAGAATCCACCAATCACCTCCTGAAAGAGATCCCAAATTGAAAAAGCCAAGGAATATAGTAGCCAAATTCCAAAATTACCAGATCAAAGAGAAAATACTGCAAACAGCCAGAAAGAAACAATTTAAATATCATGGAACCACAGTCACGATTACACAGGACCTTGCAGCTTCTACATTAAAAGACTGTAGGTCATGAAGCATGATATTCCATAAGGCAAAGGAGCCTGAATTACAACCAAGGATCAACTACCCAGCAAAAATGAGCATGATTTTCAGGGGAGGAGATGGATATTCAATGAAATAGAGGACTTCAACATCTTCCTGATAAAAAGACCAAAACTCAACAGAAAATTTTTTTTAATTTTTTCAATTTTGTTTTATTCTTTCTCCATGTTTCTTGGAGTCATTAGTTTCCATTTACCCAATTCTAATTTTTAGGAAATCATTTTCTTTAGTGAATTTTTGTACTTCCTTTTCTATTTAGCCAATACTAATTTTTAAGGACTTCTTTTCTTCAGTGAATTTTTATGCATTTTCTCTTTTTGCTTCCTTTTTCTGAGTCCTTTTTCATGATTCTCTTGAATGACTTGCATTTCTTTTCCCAATTTTTTCTTTTCCCTCTCTTGTCTGATTTTTTAAATCTTTTTTGAACTGTTTTAGGAGTTCTTTTTGGGCCTGAGACCAATACTTTTTTTTTTTTTGAGGCTTCACACATAGCCATTTTGACATTGTTGTCCTCTTCTGAGTTTGTGTTTTTATCTTTCCTGTCACCATATATAATTTCTATGGTCAGATCCTGTTTGTTTGTTTGCTCATTTTCCAGCCTATTTTTAATTTTTAATTCCAAGTTGAGCCTGACTTTTAATTTTCCTATTTTTATATTTCATCCCATCCTTTTGCTGCTTCTGCTGCACCAGAATTCATTGTCAAGCTTTATTTTACAAGCATTTTGAGGTGAATTTGGGAGAGTTCAGGCAAGTTCTTGCCTTACTCTACTATCTTGGCTCCATGAAATGCTTTAACTAAATTGATCAAGATTGTGGCTGAAAGACATATCTCTCTCCAATTCAAAGGGAGAGGAAGGAGAACAGAAAGTTTGTAAGTATTGAGAGATGAGTGAGCATGGCATAGGCAAGGTGTCTGTTTCTGCTGCCATGAGCTGCATCTGGTTCCACAGCAACCCAGAGAGAAAATTGTCCCAGCTCAACAGCCAAGCATGTTCCACCTCCATACATCTGCTTGAACTGGGGTTTCAAATGGAGATGCAGATTATTTTTTGTCTTTGTTTTAGAATTTTATTTTATCTCTTTTAGGAGGTGCATTATTGAATTATTTATAATAATTACCATTTAACTGTTGTTTGAATTATTACCTTCATGTTTCTTTTAAACAGGATTTCTCAGCATTACTACTGATATCAGAGATATCTTCATAATGAAATTTTACTATTCAATTTTTCTATTATTTTTATTCTGTTTATATTATTTAAATTCATTTTGAAGCTTTTATTTTAGAGTTAGATTCAACTTTAATATCTGCTACTCTTGGGGAACATTGCTGCTTGTTGAGTTCTATAATTTTTATATTCAGGTTTTCTATTTGAAATGAATGTTTCTTCTTGGAATATAGATTTTTTTTTTCTGAAATTCTTTAGAATTTTATTTTATCTCTTCTTTGGAGCTTGAATTACTTAATTACAGTCTTTTTTACTTAATTACTATTTTAATTAATTCTTTTATATTTCTTTCAAGAAGAATTTTCAATATTATTACAACAAACATTGGAAATACCCTTGGTATGAAATTCCATTTTATTATTTAATTTTTCTACAATGTATATTCATTCTTTTTATACTATTTTAATTTATTTTTATGCTTTGATTTTAGAGTTTAATTTAACTTATCATGTCTGCTACTCTTGTGAACTTTTTCAATTTTACAATTATGATACAGGATAATGTTTTCTATATGAAATGTACTTGCCCTAGGTCACACAGATAGTAAGTAATAGAGCTGGAACCTATACCCTGCTCCTCTAATTCTGAATTCAATGATCTTTCCATGATATTAATGGATCAGTGATCTCATTGCTGTGAGTACTCCTTCCAGCCCATCCATACCCTTTTGTTCCATTGTCTTTATTGTTTATGATCTTACATAAATTTTCCTTAGTAGGTTCATCCAATGTTCCAGAAGCTTTCTTCTGGTTCTCTTAATGCATGGGTATCTATGGCAGGAGTGCTATCTGTTTTATGTAGTTTGGGCTTTTTCTTAAAGGCATAGGGAGACCATTCTTGAAACTATCATTGGTCTGGCTCCCTTGACACCTGAGGCATTAATAAAGATGACATGAAAGGTTTTATAATCCTAATTATGAAGCTTAATTTGATATGTTTGATACTATAATTACATAAAAGAAACTTTAAACAACTCGGTACCTAAACATTCTATTTTTAGTTAGTCAATAATAGAATGTTAACTCTGCTAAACCAGTAAAGGAAGAAAGATAAATGAAAAAAAAAGGATGAGCTCACAAATGAATTAATCCAAAATTTGTCTCCTCAACAATAATTAAAATATTGTATGGTACACAATAATGACACTTCAGTGGATTTTTTATTTTTCCAGTGTTGGCAATTGTGATGTGGATCAGAATCTAACTATGCCTTCCTCCCCTTGTGGTTCTTGTACATGTCCTCACATAAATCTCTCGAAAGGGGCCTATCCAAAATGGCAAGGCAGAGGGTTCCTATACTTCTTTTGATATTGCACAGTTTCAATGGAGGACACAGGCTACGTTTCAGTTATCCTTCAAATCACTATTTTTATAGTTTAAGTAACAGAGGCTGAGAGGATATGTGATTTAAGCATCACTATGTGTGTGTGAGTGTGAGAGTTAGAAGTAGAACCCAATTTGCCTAACTCCAAGTTAGTATTCGTTCCACATACCATGGATGTATACCTAACACCCAGTTTTCACCATGGGCATTGCAATCATTAAGCTTAATGTGCCAACATGATAGTTTTGCACCATTAAAAAAAAAAAGCCTGATTTGAACCAAATGTTCCCTCAAACTAGATCTTGTTTCATCAATTAATTCTTAGAAAATTGTCTATACTGATTGCCTCTACTTTATTGCCTCTCATCCACTTCTCAACCTCTTGTAGTGTGTCTTCTGATTTCATCACACCAGAAACTTCTCTCCCTAACGTTAACAATGATCACTTGATTGCTAAATCTGATGATTTTTGTTTAATCCACATTATTAACTAAACTCTTTGCATTATTTAACCTCTCTGACACCCCTTTCTTACCAGATACTCTTATCCTCTCTAGGATTTTGTGACATGGCTTTTTCTTGCTTTTCCTTGATAGAGCCTTCCCTCTGTTCATTATCTCCTGTTTTTCCTATATCTTGTTGTTCTTCTTCTCCCCCAAACTTTGAGCTCCTTGACAGCAGGCTCTGTTTTTTTAATTTTTTTTTTTATAGTCCCAGCACTTAACACCATGTCTGGCAGATAGTAGGTGCTTAATAAATGCTTATTGATTGACTGACTCCTTATAAGACCATTTATAAGACCATTCCTATTGAGTTGGTCAGTCAGTAAACATTTATTAAGCATCTATTATATTCCAGGCACTGTGCTAAGCATTGGATATCATCTATATTAGACCTCCTAACTAGATGTATACCTCAAGGTTCTGTATTAGGACATCTCAAATTTAAGTATTCATTATCTTACCCCAAAAACTCATCCTTCTACCAAATTTTTCTGTTCCTGTCCTTCATACTCTGCACTCTATTGACATTAACCTCCTTGCTATTCCTTTGATGAGAAACTCCATCTCTCAACTTTAGGAATTTCCACCAACTGTCATCCATTGGCACCCTTTAAGTACTAGCTAAATTCTTGCCTTCTATAGGAAACCTCTCCCAGTTTCCCTCAATTTTAGTACCTTTCCTCTGTTGATTGTTTCCAATTTATCCTGTATGTAGAGTATTTGTACATAGTTGCTTATATGTTTTCTTCCCCTTCAGACTGTGAGCTCCTGAAAACAAGAACTTTACATGTCTTTGTATGTTCAGGACTTAGCACAGTTACTCGTAAATAATAGGTGCTTAATAAATGTTTATGGACTGACTGACTTTCAAGAGCACCGGCTTCCTTCCAGTCATTCAGGCTTGTGATCTTCAAGTCATCATCAACTCCAAACTCTCCCTTACACTGTGAATCTATTTAGCTACCATTGATGATGTTTCCATAACGTCTCTCACATCTGTTCTCTCTATTCACATGGTCACAATAGTAAGTCATGCCTTTGTGACCTTCTACCTGGACTATTACAATAGTTTCCTAATTGGTCACCCTTTTTCAATATTCTCCCCTATCCTATCCATCCTCCACTCAGCTGCCAAAGTGATATTTCTAGACACAGCCTTGACTGTGTCATTACTCTTCTCAAGAACTTCTAGTGGCTTCCAGTTGCCTTGAGGATAAAATAAAGTCATCTTTGCAAGCATTAGAGCCCTTCACAACCTGGTTCCAATCTACTTTGCCAGGCTTGTTATAAATTATACATTCCACAATCCATCTGAACTGATATTCTTATTGTTCTTTACACATGGCAAAACACCTCCCACCTTTGTGTCTTTATACAGGCAGTTATACGTGCCCGGAATGAACATTTTCCTCACTTACACCTCATAGAATCCATAGCTTCTTTGAAAATTCACCTTATAAGCTATCTGTTACAAGAGACCTTTCTTGTTAGCAACTATTAGTGCCTGTTCCTAAAATATAACCTTGTATTAGTTTTTAAATTTTCTTTATGTACTTACATGAATGTAATGAATGTATGCTTCTTGAGGAAGAGGGCCATTTCATTTTTGTGTTTATATTACCAGTGCTTAGCTCATGCCTGGCACACTACCATCATGTAATAAATAATTATTAACTGATTATCAAGTGCAAAGAATCCTCATTTTTGGTATCAGATCAGCTCTTCAGGTGGTCAGGAAAAAATATTACATTGCCTTAGAATATAAGTTCCAAATGGATTGCTATAAGTCACCTGAGTTTTCCATGTTGAGCTTTGATAAGCATGTTTATCAAATAGTTGGATTGTATGACTACTTGATTACCAACAACTCAAGTGGCCATTGTTCTGCAAAGCTATGCAAAAAGCAAGCACAAATGTACCACCACCAAATTCTACTATAGGAGGTGGATATTTCATTGATCCCAACTTAGGGAAGTGGACTTCCTTCCATTTAGATTCTGTTATTTACTATTCAGGTTGGGCTCATTTCTTTATTATTATCCTTACCTAAATAATCTATTTCTAATAATAATTCCTGTCTTTCTTCCTGCTTACTCTTCCATTCCTTTTCATTTCTTTCCCTCCCCTTTTAGTAACAACATACTCTTCTAACAACAAAAACATTATCAAACTTCCCCTTAAAAGAAAAAAAAACACATCATGTTAATCCTACAGAATATGTTCACTGCTAAAAAAAATATTACAGAGAAAGGTATTTTTGAAATTACCATAGATAAATTGAAGTGAAAGACGCCAGAATAAGTACTATTCATGATTCTAAAAGTGGGAGCAAGTCCTCTTGATGTAAACAGTTTTATAAGGTTCTCTTTGATATCCAAAGATCTGTCTTTAGTGAGAAATAACATTCAACTACCTTTAAAAAAGAAAAATCAAAATATTAAATCTCTGTGTGGATAGAAAGGTTAGAGGAAAGAAGCACATCAAATTCATCTATTAATAAGTGATAGGTAAGGATAAGAAGGTAATCTAGAATAGAGTTCTTTTAAAATTCTTTAATAGAATCAATAGGATAACATTAGATAATAATTTTACTTGTGGAGATTGGCATCCAGAGATCAGAGCAATCTTAGCTTACCACCAGAAGGATCAAGCATGTCAACTGATGCGAATATTTTTTAGACACTTGAAACTTGATTAGGCTTAAATATTTCTGCTTCATACTTGATGACCTTTTTCTCCATTTAGAACACTAATATTCATTAGTGTTCTAAAGGCTTTTCAAATAATGTGATAAAAAAAATGTGTTGTTCTAACTTTAAGGACCAAATGTGTCAAATGATGCTGCTTGGTTCTTTCCATATTCTTAAATTCTGGTCTTTCTTTAAATCAAGTTCAATATCTAACTAAAGGAAATTGCTATAGATAAAGTGGGTCACTCTTTTATGAAAAAACTCAAACTCTGAATTAATCAAAATGAAAAATCAAATTTAGCATACTACTTTTGTACAAGTTATGAGCATACAAGGAGACTGGATAAATATTCTGTGGCCCAATGTAAGTAGGTATACCTAATGTTGTTGGTCCTAGTATGATTTCACAATAATTGTGTTAATATGTCACAATCAAATCCTGCCATGAATTTGCAAAACAATGTTGTAACATTGTTTGGCCAATTGTCCATTGTACCTACGAAACTTAACCACAACATCCTTTTCCCTAGCAGTCTTGTTTTCATGCAACTTATTCCTAACATAGGATCCTAGGAAGTAGAGAATGGATCTCAAATATAATGTAGTTCAAATTCCTCATTTATATATGAGGAAACTGAGTCATAGAGGTAAGTGGCCTACCGAAGGCTTCACGTAAAACAAATAGTAGAGCTATGACCTGAACATAGGCTCCATAACTCTAAATAAGCATTCTTCTACTAGGGAGTGATGTACATACCTATAGAATATTGGAACATAGAATATTGGCTCATGTCCAAGCCATTGAAATAAGTTAGTTTGACTCTAAATCCAGAGCCCTTCCTACTTCACCATGCTGTCTCACAAATAATTGAATATTTTTCACACCTTCATTTTATCTTTCTGTTTCTTTGTGTATTTCAAACTAGGTATATCTTATGGACAATATTGTGCTTTTTGTGATAATTAAAGCTATAAGATAGGAGAGGGTACATAAGCCAAGGAAAATTTTCATTCATTCATTCATTCATTCATTCATTCATTCACAATCTCTTTTCCAGACCCTGAAAATGGTTGAATAGAGTTGAATAGAAAGTAATCCTATTGATTATAACTCTAGATATCCAAAAGGGGAAGAATAATTAATATATTCTGTGATTGTAACTTACCAAGTTCCCTGAGGTAAGAAACAACTTGATTGTATCATTCCCTTCCAAATGACCAGGGGAATAGCAAGAAAAAAGTGAAGTAAGATCTCCTGAAAGATAATAATTGTATATGAAAATAATAATTGTATATAAACACATGTGTTTATGTAAAATTTCCATTAAGAACATAAATATTTTTAGGGGCAGCTAAGTGGTGCAGTGGATAGACACTGGCCTTGGAGTCAGGAGGGCCTGATTTCAGATCCAGCCTCAGACACGTAACACTAACTAGCTGTGTGACTCTGGGCAAGTCACATAACCCCAATTGCCTCACCAAAAACAGAACATAAATATTTTTTAAATGTTGATGTGGGCTGATTGTGGTAGGATGGGGAATCAGTGTATCTTCCTCTCCCCACACCAAAAAAAGTAGAATTTCATAGGCATAGTGGAAAGTTATTTCCTTCCTTCTCATTGAAGGGAACTTGTCCTCAGGGAATAGCTACCAAGCCTACAGTAAGACAGCAAACATTTTTTAATAATATCTCACTTCTCCATCAAGCTTTAGAAAACACTTTCATAACAAAAACGCTGTGGAGAAAAGGGAATGCATTTTTGCAGATAAGAAAATTGAACCTGAGTAAGTTGATGTGACTCACTCCAAGTCACACAGCTTGTAAGTGGAAAAACAAGAAACTGGACTAAAGTGTTTTGCATATTGTTACCATGAAGAAGAATAGAAATAATACTATCAAAGTGCGGGAAAGAGCACCTCCCCCTCCCTGTCCACCTACTCAATGACCAATAGTCAGATGGATTTTCACATCTCTCAACCAAGATTCCCAGAAAGGCTAATAGTCAGTTATGGAACTGAAAAAGAAAAATATTTTGATCCAGAAATAACACTACTGTGTTTGTATCCTAAAGAGATCAAAGAAGAGTAAAAGTACTCATACATACAAAAATATTTATAACAGGTCTTTTTGTGGTGGTAAAGAATTAGAATAGAGGGGAATGTTTATCAATTGGGGAATGGCTGAACAAGCTGTAATTTATGATTATAATAGAATAATGTTGTATTACAAGAAATGACAAGCAGGATGATTTCAGAAAAAAAAAACCTTTGAAGACATGTATGAACTCATGCAAAGTGAAGTAAACAGAACCAGGAGAACATTGTACACAGAAACAGATCTATTGTAAGTTTGCTTAATTGTGAAAGACTTAGCCACCCTGATCAAGACAATGATCCAAGACAATTACAAAGGACATTATGAAAAATTCCATCCACCTCTAGAGAAAGAACTGATGAACTTTGAGTACAGATTGAAGTATATCTTTCTTTTATTTTCCTTATTTTCTTGTTTTTGTGCATTCTTTTGCAATATGGCTCATATGGAAATGTTTCAGATGACTTCATATTTATAATTGATATCAAATTCCTTGCCTTCTCAAGTGGAGGGGGAGGGCTAGAGAGGAGGGAAAGAATTTGGAGCTCAAAACTTTTAAAAATCAATGTTAAGGTTTTTTTTAATGTAATTGGGAAATATTTAATGAAATAAATTAAAATGTTTTGAAAAATAAACCGAGTATAGCCTTAGAATAAGTGATATCATTGCTAAATCTATATCCTAAAGAGATTAAAGAAAGAGGAAAAGGATCAATGTGTACAAAGATATTTATAACAACTGTCATTGTGATGTAAAATCATTGGAAATTAAAGCAGTGCCCATCAAGTGGGCAATGGCCAAACAAGTTATGATACACACACATATGATGAAATATTATTGTGTCATAAACTGGAAAGCCTTATATTAAATGATGTAGAGTGAGATGAACAGAACTAGGAGAACAATTTATACAATAAAATCAATATTGGAAGGACAAACAACTTTGAAATACTAAGAACTCTATAGTCAACACAATTTCCAATCACAGTATCAAAGGACTCAAGATGAAACAAGATGAACACTTAGATTGAGACCATTTTTTTGGATATAGCTCATCAGGAAATTTGTTTAGCTTCACTTTACATATTTGTGATAAGTGTTTTGTTTTTGTTGCTTTTTCAATTGAAGGTTGGGGTAGTAGAAGAGAGATTATGCAGATTAAAATAAAATGATATTTAGGTTTGTTTTTTTTTAAAGCAGTGATAAGCTAGTATGTATTTTCTATTGCATATGCTGACTAGAGCACAGAACCAGGAGTCAGAAAAGCCCTAGTTCAAATACAGCTTCAGATAATTACTGGCTGTGTGATCATGGGCAAAGCCACTTAACCTCTGTCTGCCTCTGTTTCTTCATTTGTAAAATGAAGATAATGATAGCATTTACTACTCAAGGTTATTGTGAGGATAAAATGAGATATTTGTAAAAAAAACATTTTGCAAACCTCTAATGCTATATAAATGCTGTTATCATCATTTATTTTATGCCTGTATTTTAATGTAATTGGTTTCTTTTTCAGTATTATGTATTCTATTTTGATATCTTAAAATATTTTTTCTATAGCTTGTCTATAGGGTCTATAGGCTTCACCAGGCTCTCAAATGTGTCCATAACATATGCAAAAAAAATTTAGAATTACTATTCAATTGGCAACTGAGCTAACTACTAACATCAGGGTTTTTTCCTTCCTCCTAATTTAGGGAGTTTGGGCTAAATCGGCAATTGAAGACTAAGATTTAACATCTCACATTTATTTTTACCACCTTTATTAAGTATTTTTCTTAGTTATGTCCTTGTGAGTGGTGAATCTATGAAGCACATTAAATCTATGAAGCACATTGCCAGTGATATAAGTCAGTAGTGTCAAACTCAAATAGAAATGGGTTCCATTAAACTATACATAAGGATCTCTGGGGGTTACACATTGACTTAAGTTCTAAAATGTAATGTTATCTATGTTTTATCAAATTTTTATTTGTTTTGTTAAGTATTTCCTAATGACATTTTAATCTAGTTTAGGCTATGCTTAGGAGTGCTGATGGACTCCAAAAGGAGTCAGATACCTCCCCCATCCTAGTTCTCTTACATTTACTCTAGAAAAAGCCTGAAATTCATACCAGAACTAATATTTATTTTTAAATACCACAAGAAACTGTAGTAAGTTATTTCTTATGCCCCAGAACTTCACAAAAAGTCACCAGAATCCCACAGGAGATACAAAAGGTAGCCATCAGCAATACCAATCTCAATGTAGGCAAATAAGCCAGCAGTCTCCCTATCCAACCAGAAAATCCAGCAAGGCTATGTGTCCAGAGAAACCAAAAGCAAAGGGTCTCCAAGAGAAAGACCCAGGGAGGTCAAAAAGTCGACAGTGGTAAAAATGGGAAACAGAAGAGTTCTAGAGACCAGCACTGATGACAGCACTGTTATGGCACTCCAAAGAGGACAGCCCGGGACCAGTACTTTGTACTGGGATACCATAGATGTCCATGAAGGTCTAATACTCTGAACCTCAGTGATGCTGGGAGGACTAACCCCAGGGCCTGGAGGTTGGCATAGGAATCCTGGATACCCATGGATAGACTAAGCAGGGATGATCATCCCATCCAGAACTGCAGCGGTGGAGGAGGGAGCCTAGTCCTAGGCACAAAGCCCTAATTCAGGAACTAAAACTGACAAGATGACCAAAACCAAATCAAAAACACACAAACTAACACAGAGACACATATAAATGAATGAATATACATATGTGTTTAGAGCACATCTAGAGATACCCTACAATAAACAACTCTTTTAAAACTGCAGGAGTTGGAGATAAGTCAAAAGAAAAAAAAATGATTTCCCATAAAGACTATATGAATACCTAGAAGAAAAACATAGATTTGTAAAACTGAAATAAAATCTCTGAAAGAAATATAAGGAAAGTTATTCTTTTCTTATTATATTAATAACCAATTTCATATATAGACTTAAATATCCTTTTTTTGCTTACTTCCCCTCATTCAAAGCCCAGTTTCTCAAGGAGATTTCTGACCTTACCCAAAGAATTCACCCCACTCAGATCATCTTATTTAGGTGGAATTCTTACTGTTATCCCACCATTATATCATTATTCTACTCAGGAAGGTCTGGGGTGGAAAATAGATGTTTTGTATAAATTGCTGGAGGTGGAATGGTCTAGCTTGAGATGACTCTCTTTGTCCAAGAGCATTGACTTCATCAGAGTCACATCCCCCAGCCCCTCATTAGAATAAGGCCACCTCTCAATGTACTATTCATTTTCCCATTAATTGTTAACCAATCAGAGTGATTAGGGACAACATTTTTTTCCAGAGGTATTTAACAATTTGTTGGTCTCCAAGGTTCATCTTTGGTTTCCAAAAGAACCACTGACCTCAATTTTTTATTTTCTAGCTATAATTAATAAATTGATTATTAACTGCCCAGAAACTATCTCTCAGACTTTTCATTCATCTCAAGTAGAATATCTGAGAAAGAGAAAGTGGTAAACGTTTTACTAGTACAGACTTACTGGAAACTCAACCAGAAAGAAAGCAATAGCTCCGTAAGACTAAAATATTATAGCCAAATCAAAGATCAAAAATATAACAGGCAAAAGAACATACGATTCATTATACTCTGAAAACCGTATTTGTAAAAACTCCTAACAATATATTTCAAGAAATAACAAATCAAAACTGTCCAGTTCCATTAGAACTACAGGGCAAAATAAAGGTAAAATCCACCAGACTCTTCCTGAAAGATACGCTAAATAGAAAAGTACCAAGAAAGGCATATCCAAAATCCAGAACTCCCATAGCAATGAAAAAATTCTGCAAGTGTCCAGAAAGTAGTTTAATGACAGATAACTAAAGGCAGGATTCCACCATCAATGAGAGGGGTCCTTTGGAAGCAATATTCTAAAAAGCAAAGGATACAGGCTTACTTCTTTTAATAAAATAGAAAACTTTCAAGCATTTCTGATGATAATACCAGAGCCAAATAGTTATTTTGAAATATCAACACAAGGGTACAAAAAAACCCAAGAAAGTTAATTTGATTTGAGCAATTAGAAGCAGCTGTATGATCATGCAGTGCTAACATTTTTAATGGAGGAGAAGAAATGCCATTCCTTTTAGAACCTAAATGACTTTTCAAAGAGTACTAAAGGGAGTTATAATAAAACAGAGGACCTGGGGATGGATTAGTTCTGTCCTGAGGGTTTGAACATCAGAAAGAAAAAGCAGGATAAAAGGAGGAATAAACTAGTCTAAAAAGGGGGATGCAGATGATGGGACTTGCTATTCCTCATAATTAGAATGTGTGAAAAGAAGAATACGGAAACAGGACGGGATGGGAGATAGCAGGCATCAGATGAATTCTTAATTCAAAACATTCGAGTAATTCTCCCTTCTCCATCATCAGCTCTACTTGGTTTCATCTACATTAAACACCATGATTTTCTCCTCCCCACCTGTTGCTTTGCATCTTACTTTTGTGTTTTCTTTCTCCACCAAACTGTATATTCCTTGGGGACAAGGATTTTTCTTATTTAAATTCCCAGAACTTAGCACAGTGCCTATACCATGTTAGGTGCTTAATAAATGTTTAATGTATTATTGTAAATGGCCAAAGGAGGTTTGAACATACACACAGAGTTGGTGCAAAAATGTCACAAACTCAGCAGGGAAAAAAGTAGAGGCAGGTTGACAGGCAAGGAAATACCAATGAGAGAATAATTGCAAGCACAGCAAGCTTTCTATTCCTAAAGAGGGGGGAAATTTTTTTAATTAATTGATTAAAATTTTTAAAATTAATTTTGAATTAATTTTAATTTAAATTATTTTTTAATTTTTAAATTTAAAATTAATTAAAATAAATTTAATTTTTTTAAAGGAAAGAAAAGAAAAGAAATCGAATCTAAGTGGTTGCCCATAAATTTGGAAAGTGCCAAACAAATTTTTGACATTTGTTGTTATTTTTTTAAGTTTTAGGTTCCAAATTCTCTCTTTCTCTTTCTCCCCACACTCTTCCCTGAGATGGCAAGCAATCTGATATAAGTTATACATGTGCAATTGTGTAAAGCATTCCTATATTAGTCATTTTGTGCAAGAAGACTCAAACAAAAAAGGAAGATGGAAAAGAAGGAAGGAAGGGAGAGAAAGAAGGAAGGAAAGAAGGAAAGAAAGAAACAAAAAAAGAAAAAAGAAGAGAAAAAATAGTATGCTTCAGTGTGAGAAATGAAAGAGTTAAGTTTCCACATAAGTAGATAAGAAATCAGCACAGACAGGCTAACTTCCCTGGAGGGGGGGGAGGGGGAGTGATAACACAATTCTTATACAGACACCTTTTGACTAGAGAATTTAGGTAACTAGGAATTTTATGGTAATTAGGAAATTGTAAGCCGTTTTTAAGAAAGTGAGATACTTTTATGGAAAAAAAAGTTTTGATGAAATCTATGATATTCTTTTAAAGGGCCTATTAAATTTCTATTTGTAAGTAAATTATGTCCAAACCTACTATGAACTTTTAAGAGTTTTGTTCCTGGGTTTGTTGTGTCCTTGGATTGGACTTAACAGGGTGCTCTTAGAGAAATAGTCTCAATGGAAGCAGCATCAGAGATCTAAGTCTAGTGATTAATACTAAAGCATCTAAATTTCTGTAGTAAGTTGTAAGAAGGAAAAATCTTATTGTTTTGATTTGAATTCATTCCATGGCCTAGCAAGAGTTAAAATTACTGTTTGAACTTATCATATGGATAGCATTCAAGTCCTGAAAGTATCTCATTCTTTCAGATGAAGAATGGTTAGAGAGGGATAAATAAGCTTGAGAAACAGAGAGGCAAATTTATTTAGAGTAGCAACTTATGATTTTAACGGAAACTTTGTTTTACTCAAGACATTATCAGGAACAGAACATGTGTAGGAAGTTATGCAAACTACTTAGAGCTCACTTTGGAGATGTGTTCCCTAATTAATGTGACACTATAGTCACACCTGAAACCCTGATGAGGAGAATTTGCTATCCAAGATATTGGGGACTGTTAATGAACCGTTGTTCTGAGTCTAACTCCAGGTATGGTTAATAAGGAACTGATTGAGCTACTGACCCATGACGTCAGCAATCTGCGAAGAGGTTTGTGAGCTGCACCTACGAGCTGCAAGAGGGTGTTCTTATGGGAAGGTCAGGAGAAAGATTTTTCTGCATGGCTGAGGTAGGATTCTCCTGACTCAATTTCCCCACTATGACACCTGGCAGACTTTAAGCCTGGCTCAATGCAGTTGGTCATTATATTGATAACTTCTGCCTGGAATTGACATGAATCTAGGGAAGCATTGTTCCCTTACTTGTTCCCTGTTCTTTCATGGCAAATTCCTATAATCATAAGTTTTGTAAGCATAAATATAGAATCTTATTTAAAAAATAAATTGATGTGGGAACATCTGAGGTCATTATAGTAAGACACAAGTAAAAAATTGAGTTCTTTGGCCTAGAACTTCAGAATTAAGTATTCAGTCTTGATATGTTATTAGTATATTCCCATATAAGTCAGGATCCTTTAATTTCTCATAGTGGTAGGAGGATAATTAGGCCAGGAGATTGTGGAACTAGGATATTATTCTGTTACTCAGTTAACACTTAGTTAATGTTAAAGTTGTCTCAGTTTGATACAATTAATTAATGTTAAAAGAAAAATAGCTTGTGACTTGTAAATGCCTTGAAAGAAGCATCCATTTTAATTAAGGATTATTTATTTGTACATGACTAGAAGTTGGGATTGTTTTAGTATTTGATGTGTACTGGTTTTAAATTAACTACTATGTATTAAAGTCTGGTACTAATTCCTTAGTGGAATCTCATCCTTCTGATGGAGGAATATGAATAGGAATGAATACTGAATTAATTCAAGGTATAAAACTAGAAGTAATGCAGAGCATAAGGCTAGGTTCTAACTTTTCTAATTTGAGTTTCTTAAAATATGACAATTGGCCAAGGTTCAAATTTTGACTTTGTAATAGTGGAGATATGGGGGTTGAGTTAACTTTCATTATTTGCTCTGGTTATTTGCAAGGTAATTTAAAAATTGTGTTGAGACCAATCTTGTAGGACAGTAGACACGAGAAGGAGGGTCTCTACAAGAAGAGAGTCTGCTGGACACTGTTTGAACACCACTTGGACCAGAGGACTTCACCAGATGATGTCCAGAGTGTCAGACAGCTGTACGAGAAGAGACTTCTGAAGCTTTAAATGGACAATTTATCATTACTTTTGGGTCTTTGTATCTGTACTTAATAAGGGAACTGCCCCCTTTTTTACTTTGTCAATGTATCAGTCAATTCCTCCCTTCCTTCTCCCATATTGTTTTAAGTCCCCAAAATCCCTTGATGAAATGTTGCCCAGCAGTACAGCCCAGATAGAACCATCATTAAGGCATTGCAAGGTTTAACCACTTTAGCTGAGGAGTTGATAGAGAACTCTTGGATAGATAACTGATAAACAGGATACTTAGAATCCTGGTTTGGCAAATAGAAAGGAATGGTTGTATCCGTTCAGGAGTATGTTCTATAGTCCCATGCACTAGGAGACTGGTACAACAACTGATAGAGACATTCCTAACTAACGATTATCCCAGTAGGACCCACAGTGGGAGTTCAGAGGGCAGTCTCTGGCAATATAAGGATTATGATACCCTATGTATCAATGAGACTTTCCCCCCAGTGATGGAGAATGCGAAATCATGTTAAGGAGATTAGAGGATAAGGAAATTGGGAAGCTGTGGAAACCAAATCTTTACTTAAAAAAATTGCGAGAAATGAAAGAGTTAAGTTTCCACATAAGTACATAGGAAATCAACACAGACAGGCTAACTTCTCTGTCAGGGGTGCGGGGAGAGTGATAACACAATTCTAGGCACATAATGTATGTTAGGGGTGGGGCAAGAAGATTGTAACCCAGAAGGATTAGGATCAATCCTGATCCAGAAGGGAGGAGTTAGGCAAATTACTAACTATAAAGATTGCTCTGGCTTCTTTTACCATGTGCATTTCTCTCCTTCCAAGAAGGTGCACCTGCTTCTTCCGAGAACCAAAATGATGCACTTCTACCACTTTAATAAAAAAGTCTTTGAGACACCAGTCTTCGGAACTGAGTCTGGGGAATCTTTATAACATCCAGTCAGTCATGAGTCCTTTGGGAATGTTTTAGATTGTCATATTGCTGAGAATAGCTAAGTTCTTCATCTCACACAGTTCTTCATCATGCAATATTGCTGTTACTGTGTGCTCACTGTATCAGTTCATATAATTCTTTCCAGGTTTTTCTGAAATCATCTTTCTTGTCATTTCTTATAGAACAATAATATTCCATTACAATCTCATAGGACAACTTGTTCAGCCATTCCCCGATTGATAGGCATCCACTCAAGTTGTACCATATATTAACCAAGATTCACATCTAGTATTATGTGATTAATCAGCAGAAGCCATCTAGGTACTACTGTCAGAGCTTTTGGTGATATGATATGTAAATTCAAGACAAAATCCAGACCTCCACAGTCCCAGACCAACAGAACACACACACACACAAAAATGCTGATAACTTCATGATGATGACTTTGAAATTTTATTGATAACTTTGAGATAATGTGTTAATATGTTAATGAACTAACCTCAAAGTGGTACAGATGAGATTTGGTCTGTTGCCCCCCAGTTCCTCAAAAAAACTAAAAATAAGACTTCAAATTCCTGCTCACTGAGTACTCTTCCCTGTATATATGTTCCATGCTACCTAGTGCTCCCAACTCTAAACCATGGTTATTTGAGTAATATTCTCTGTCTCTCTCCATCTTCATTCTTTTCCTTACCCTGTTTGCCTTTACCATTCTGTCCCCCAGTCCCCTTGCTGTCTGCCGTTGTGACTCCCCTCTTTGTGGGCTTTTTACCCTATTACCCTCTGTGTTTAAAGTATGATTGTTGCCCCATTTCCTACTGCCTTTATAATTCCATGACTTCATTAATAATCAATTTGATTGCTGTTATTCATTCTTCATTCTTGGAGAGGACCAATAACATCACAAGGGTGATGTCTTGACTTGTGTGTGAATTGGATTTCAGTGAGACAGAGCTGTGTGAAATTGTCAGCCTCACTTTCTCTCCAGAGTCTTCAAAATCCAATGGTAGGACAAAAGTGATGACCTGGGAAGCAATGGAAAACTTTTGTCTTTCTAAAATAGGGTCTTCCCTAGGCCTCAGTTTCTGTAAGGTAACACCCATTCAATGACTAAGGGCTAGAGAGCTATAAAAGGGGGGGAACTTTTCAAGCTGATAAATTCATAAGATAATTCTAACTTCAAAGAAAAATTAATAGCAATACTACACAATTTTTTCTTAAAAATTGAGAAATAAATCAATCTACCAGATTTCTTTTTTATGACACATTAAATATTATCTTGCCTAAGTCAGGGAAGTAAAAAACAAGAATTATAGAATAGCTAGCATTTATATAGCACTTAAAAATCACAAAGCAATTTACAAATATGGTCATTGATCCTCACAAAATCTCTGCAAGGTAGGTGCTGTTATTATCCCCACTTAAAAGATGAGGAAACCAAGTCTTAGAGGTTAAACACTTGCTCAGGGCAACATAACTAAAAGTGTCTCAGTCACAATTTGAATTCAGGTCTTCCAGACTTCAAGTCCAGTACTTAAAAACAACATCAATCATGAATATTGATTCAAAAATCATAAATGAAATTTTGTCAAACATAAAATAAACCTCAGAAATGATTTATTATGAGTAAGTTAGATTTATAACAAAAATGCAGAGATGCTTCAAAATTTGGGGAAGGGGTCAACAAAATTTACCTAATTAAAAACAAAAACATCAAAATATCACATAATTATCTCAACATATGCAAAAAGGCTTTTGGCAAAGTAGAACGTTGATTTTCTTGCTTAAAAAAATACAAATATAAGCATAGTCATCTTTTTAAATGTTTTAAAACGATCTGCCTAAAACTAAAAGGGAAAGTAATATGCAATGAGAATGCATAATTATAATATATTATTGAGAATGAGAATATACAACCATAATAAATATAGGAATAAAGCCAAGATGCCCATATTTCCTGATATTATTTGATCTAGTTCTAGTAATGCTAGCAATAATAATAAACAACATAAGGAAATGAAAGGTACATAAAATAGAATCAGCAAATATATTAATTGAGACAGTAGCTTCAGCAAGATTTCAGGCTACAAAATAAGCCCAGAAAAATCAACAACATGTTTATAAAAAAGCAAAAAAAAATCCAAAAGTCATTAACTGAAAAGAAAATAGCATTTATAAGAACGACAAAAATGAATAAAATACTTGGGGAGCAATTTTACAAAAACACACAAAATACTTATATTCAGTAACATAGTGAACCTTGGAAAAAATAAATAATTAAAACAGTTCAAGGCAGGGGTGAAAAACCTTGGGTGCAGCCTTTTGACCTACTCTAAGATTTACAGAACAAATCCTTTTATTAAGGGGATTTGTTCTGTGAAGTTTGGATTCAGTCAAAGGTCCACACTTGAGGTCCTAGGGGACCACATGTAGCCTCAAGGCCACAGTTTCCCCACCCTTGTTTCAAGGAATATTCGGTGCTCAAAACTGAGCCATACCCGTAGAATAAAAATGACAATATTATACAAGTTAATTTACAGCTTTAATGCTTTGCAAATCAAACTATCAAAGGCATCCTTTATAGAATTCAATAGGATACTAATACAATAAAATTTATTTGGACAAATAAAAAATCTAAAATAACAAGGGGAATCATTAAAAGAGATAAGAATGAAGAGGGAATAGTATTTCCAGGCTTCAAATTGGTATTTAAATCAGTAGTCAATCAATCAACCAATCAATCAATAAACCTTTATTAAACTCCTACTATATGCCAAGCACTATGCTTATTGCTGTGCAAAAAAAAAAAAAAGGCAAATGATTGTTCCTTCCCTGAAGGAATTTACAGTCTAATGGGGGAGACAAGATACAAACAAATGTATTCAAAGCAAGCTATATAAAGGATAAATAGGAAATCATTAACAGAGTGGAGTCACTGGAATTAAGTGGGTTTGAAGAAGGCTTCCTGTATAATTGGAAGTTTAACTGAGACCTAAAGGAAGCCGGGGAGATAGGTGTTCAGAGTGGAGGATGAACAGTGTTCCAGCCAGAGAAAAGGTGTGTCTTGTTCGTGGAAAAGCTAGGAGTCAATGTGTCTGGATCAAAGAGAGAAGGGGAGTAGGTTGTGAAGGACTTTGAATACAAGTGAGTATTTTGGTTTTGCTCCTGGAAGCAATAAGAAGTCTCTGGAGTTTTATTGAGTAGGAAGGTAACATTATCTGATCTGCACTACTTTTTGATATTGGTTAAAAAATTGAGAATATATCAATGAAACAAACAGACATGGAGAGAATCAGAAACCATAGAATTCATAACTGTTAAACTAGAAAAGACAAATTACTTATTAAACAACCCCCATTTAATATAAACTGTTGAGAAAATTGGAAAGCCTTCTGGCAGAAATTAAGTTTAGAGCAATACCTCACATCGTCTTCCATGATAAATTAAAGATGGTACCATAAAAATTATACTGGAAACATATCTTATACCTTTCACAAATATAGGTAAGAGATATATTCTTAATCAAGTAGGAGATAGAGATAGTTGTAAAGGACAAACGACATAACTTTGATAATATGAAACTGAAAAGCTTCTGCAGAAACAAATTAGTGCACCTTGGATAACAAGGGAAATGGGAAAAATCATATCAAATCTCTCAACTAAGGATTTGTCTTTAAAAATATACAAAAAATATGTATGTATACTAAATATATTACATGTGGGTTATATTCTACATAAAATATATATGTTATGCACATTGCATGTAATATATTTTAAGACATAAATTTTATTTTTTTAGTTAAAACATGTTTTATTTAAAATATGTGTACACACACACACACACACACACACACACACACACACACACACACACACACCAAAAGCCAATAGATTGCCAAGGCTATAAACAATTATAAAAAGAATTGTAAACTATTTTAGATCATATTTTATTTTTTCCCAATTGCATGTAAAAAGAGCTTTTTTCACTTGTTAAAATTTTGAGTTCCAAATTATCTGATTCCCTCCCCATCCCTCCTACTATCTACTCTCCCCTACCACATCCCTGAGTGGTAAGCAATTTGATATAGGTTATACATGTGCAATCATGTAAAACATATTTCTGCATTAGTCATGTAATGAAAGAAAACACAAAACAAAAAGAAAAGATAAAGAAAAAGAAAATATATAGTGTTTTGATCTGCATTCAATTTCCTCAGTTTTTTCTTTGGAGATGGATAGCATTTTTCATCATGAGTCCTTTGAAATTGTCTTGGATAATTGTATTTCTGAGAATAGCTAAGTCATTTACAATGGATCATCATAAAATATTCCTATTATTGTGTACAATGTTCTCCTGGTTCTACACATTTCACTTTGCATCAGTTAATGTAAGTCTTTCCAAGTTTCTCTGAAAGCATACTACTCATCATTTCTTATAGCACAATAGTATTCCATTATAATCATAAACAACTTGTTCAGCCATTCCTCAATTGATAGACATTCTCTCAATTTCTGATCCTTTGTCATCACAAAAATAGCTGTTAGAAATATTTTTGTAAATATAGGCCTTTTCCTCTTCTCTAAAAATTTCTTTGGAATGCAGACCTAGTAGTAGTAGTAGTAGTAGTAGTAGTAGTAGTAGTAGTAGTAGTAGTGATATTGCTGGGTCAAAGGGCATGTGCACTTTTAGTGCCTTTTGGGCATAGTTCCAAATTGCTTTCCAGATCAGTTGATTCAGTTCACAACTCTACCAGTAGTGCATTAGTGTCCCAACTTTCCCATATCCCTTCCAATGTTAATCATTTTCCTTTTATGTCATATTAGCCAATCTGAGGTAAGTCCCTCAGAGTTGATTTAATTTATATTTCTCTAATCAGTGGTGATTTAGAGAATTTATTCATGAGTATATATAGCTTTGATTTCTTCTTCTGAAAACTTATTCATATCTTTTGACCAATTATCAATTGGGGAAAGGAATTTATTCTTATAAATTTGGCTCAATTCTCTATGTATTTGAGAAATGAAATATTTATCAGAGAAACTTGCTGGAAAAAAATTTCCTTCAGTTTTCTGCTTTCCTTCTAATGTTGTCTGCATTGGTTGTGTTTGAGCAAAAACTTTTAATTTAATATGATGAAAACTATTCAATTTATATCTCGTACAACACTCTACCTTTTGTTTGGTCGTAAATCCCTTCTCCATAGGTCTGACAGGTAAACTATTCCATGGTCTTTTGTTTATTGCATCATCTTTTATATCTAAATCACGTACCTGTTTTGACCTTAACATGGTATTCAGTGTGACTTGTTGTTCTATACCTAATTTCTGCTAAACTGTTTTCCGGTTTTCCCAGCACTTTTTGTCAAATAGTGAGTTCTTGTTCTAAAACCTTGGGTCTTTGAGTTTATCAAACACTAGACTACTATGACCAGTGTATTGTGTACCTAATCTATTCCACTGATCCATTACTCTATACCAGTACCAGATTGTTTTGATGATTACTACATTATAATACAATATGAGATCTGACAAAGCTAGGCTACCTTCTTTCACATTTTTTTTTCATTAATTCCCTTGCTATGCTTTTTCTTCTTCCAGATGAATTTTGTTATGATTTTTCTAGCTCTAAAAAACAATTTTTTAGAAGTTTGATTGGTATGGCTTCAAATAAGTAAATTAATTTAGGTAGAATTGTCATTTTTATTTTATTGGCTTGGCCTACCCGTGAGCAATGAACATTTTTACAATTGTTTAGATCTGACTTTGTGTGAAAAGTGTTTTGTAATTGTGTTCATATAGTTCCTAAGGATTGTCTTGACAGGTAGACTTCCAACTATTTTATATTGTCTAGTTATTTTAAATGGAATTTCTTTTTTTCTCCTGTTGCTGGACTTTGTTGGCAATATACAAAAATACTGATGATTTATGTGGATTTATTTTATACCCTTCAATGTGGCTAAAATTCTTAATTGTTTTAAATGGTTTTTTAGTTGATTCTCTAGGATTCTGTAAGTATACCATCATATCTTCTTCAAAGAGTGACATTTTTGTTTCCTCATCCTATTCCAATTCAATTTCTTTTTTTTTCTCATATTGCTCTATTTTATTACAATATTGAATAATAGTGTGATAATGGGCATCCTTGCTTCACCCCTGATCTCATTGGGAAGACTTCTAGATTATCCCCATTATAGATAATGCTAGCTGGTTTTAGATAGATACTACTTATCTTTTTAAGGAAAGTTCTACTGATTCTCATGCTTTCCAATGTTTTACCCTCATGGGAATGAATGTTGAATTTTGTCCAAAGCCTTTTCTTCATATATTGAGATAATCATGATTTTTTTTGTTTTCATTATTGATGTGGTCAATAATGCTAATGGTTTGTTTTTGTTTTTGTTTTGCTTTTTGGTGAGGCAATTAGGGTTATGTCACTTGTGCAGGATCACACAGCTACTAAGTGTCGAGTGTTTGAGGCTGGATTTGAACTCAGGTCCTCCTGACTCCAAGGCCTGGAGCTCTATCCACTGAACTACCTTACTGCCCCTAATAGTTTTCCTAATAATAAATCAGCCCTGCACTCCTACTATACTCCCACCTGGTCGTAGTGTATGATCTTTGTCAAATATTGCTGTTATCTCCTTACTAGTATTTTATTTTAAAACTTTGCCTCAATATTTATTAGGGAAATAGGTTTATAATTTTCTTTTTCTGCTTTTGCTCTTCTTGGTTTAGGTATCAGGATCATATTTTTGTCATAAAAATAATTCGGAAGGATTTCATCTATTTTCTTAAATGGTTTCTATAGTATTGAAATTAATTGGTCTTTGGATGTTAAATGGAATTCACTTATAAATCCATCTGGTTCCGGGGATTTTTTCTTAGGGAGTTCATTGATGACTTGTTTAAATTCTTTTTCTAAGATGGGGTTATTTAAGCATTCTATTTCCTCTTCTGTTAATCTGGGAATTTATATTTTTGTAAATATTCATCCATTTCACTTAGATTTGTTGGCATATAATTAGGCAAAAATATCTCAGTAATTGTTTTAATTTTGTCTTCGTTTATGGTGAATTTCTCCTTTTCACTTTTGATTCTTGTAATTTTTTTTTCTTTTTTAAAAAAATCAAATTAACTTACAGTTTATTTATTTTATTGCTTTTTTAAAAAATAAAACCAGCTTCTAGTTTTATTTATTAGCTCAACTGTTTTCTTACTTTCATTAATCTCTTTGATTTTCAGGATTTCCAATTTGGCATTTAATTGGGGATTTTTAATTTATTCTTTTTGTAGTTTTTTTTTAAAGTTGCATGCCAATTTGTTGATCTATTCTTCCATTATTTTATTGATGTAAGCATTTAGAGATATAAATTTTCCCCCAAGTAATACTTTGGCTGCATCACAAATTGTTGTCATTCCTTTTTAATGAAATCATTGATTGTTTCTATGATTTGTTCTTTGACTACTCATTCTTCAGAATTAGATTATTTAGTTTAAATTGAATTTTAATTCAATTTTAAATCTATGTTTAAATCTATATTTCCACATTTTAGTTGAATGTAATTTTTATTTCATAAAGATCTAAAGAGGATGCATTTGATATTTATGCCTGTCTGTATTGATTGTGATGGTGCACAATAGATTTGGTACATTATAGATTGTGCTCCAGCCCCTTACATTTATTTTATGTGTGCATCTCTCTGTTTCAAATGTGTTTATTGTAAGCAATATATTGTAGAATTCTGATTTTTAATCCACTCTCCTATCCACTTCTGTTTTATTGATGAATTTATCCCATTCACATTCACAGTTATCATTGCTAACTATGTATTTCCTTCCATCCTTCCTCCCTCCCCCATTTATCCTTCTCTCACTCTCTACTTTCGCCCTTTTCCTCCTCACCAGTATTTTGCACCTGACCAACACCTCCCCAATCTGTCCTCCTTTCTTTCAGTACCCTCCCTTCTCTTATACCCCTTATCTCCTACTTCCCTATAGGGTAAACTAGATTGTGCTTCAGATGAAGGGTAAGCTAGATTATGCTTCAGATGAAGAAAAAAAAAACAAGGGTAAAAATCATGATCTTAGACAAACCAAAAGCAAAAATAGTTCTAATTAAAAGAGATGAGGAAGGAAACTACATCTTACTAAAAGGTACCATAGACAATAAAGTAATATCAATACCAAACATATATGCACCATATGGTATAGCATCAAAATTCTTAAAGGAAAAGTTAAAGAAGGAAATAGTAAAACTATACTAGTGGAGGACCTCAACTTTCCCTTCCCAGAACTAGATAAATTGAACCAAAAATAAACAAGAAAGTGGTTAAGAAGGTGCATAGAATTTTAGAAAAGTTAGATACAATAGACCTCTGGAGAACATTGAATGGGAGTAGAGAGGAATATACCTTTTTCTCAGTGATACATGGCACCCACACAAAAATTGACCATGTATTAGAGCACAAAAACCTCATAATCAATGTAGAAAGCAGAATTATAAAGTGCATCCTTTTTAGATGTTAATGAAAATAAATTACATTCAATTAAAGGCTATGGAAAGATAGATTTAAAGTTCATTTTAAACTAAATAATCCAATTCTAAAGAAAGAGTAAGTTAAAGAACAAATCATAGAAGCAATCAATAATTTCATTAAAATAGAGAAGGGCAGAGCCAAGATGACAGAGTAAGTCAGGAATGCAGTTAAGTTCTTGCAAATTCCCCTAAAAAAACTGAAGACGTTACCTCAAAATGAATTCTGGAGCAGCAGGACCAACAAAAGTTTGAGGTAAAACAATTTCCAGCATAAGAGAACTTAGGTTTACAGAAAAGGTCTGCCTCGCTGAGGTGAGATTGAAGACAGTCCAACATAGGCAGCCTGGGCAAGCCAGCGGCAGGCTGGGCCCCAGCAAGACAGCAGTGAAGTCCTGTGCTCTAGCATGACCCAGCAGCAAGACCCCAGTCCCAGCATGAGCCAGCAGCAAGATCCCATGTACCCTTGCCGAAGCCAGCAGCAAGGCCCTGACCCCCAGTGTGAGGTAGCAGAAAAGGCCTAAGTCCCTTCATGAGCCAGCAGTAAGGCCCTGTGCCCTGCACAAAACAGCATGAGCTCTACCCCAACAAGCTAATAAAGACCTCGAGAAAAACTGAGTCATCAACAGTGTCTTTCAGAGCTCTCAGTTTACAGAAGCTAAGGGGGCCAGAAAACTGGTCAGAAGAGATTTAAAGGGATACTTTGTTGGCACTGAGTACAGGACTCAGTTGCATTGCCCAAACAGGGATCAAGCTCAAAGACCCAGGTTTCAGTCCCAGGGTGAGGAGGATCATTGGAAAGACTGCTCCTGGAGTGGGGGAGGCATTGTTATAAGCTTTAGGTTGTTCATGCTGTTGCTTTCAGAGCTAATTCTTGGAACCTGTAAGTTTTTGGTTCTTCCAAGGTGGTATAATCTAAGGAAGAGATGGAGTCACTATTCTCCTAGTCTGTGCTCTGCTCTATGAATGACCACAAGCACTCTTTTCCACTCTGGACTCTGCTCCTTTATAGCCACAAGTTCTAGTGCGATAATGCTCCTTGCTGTCAACCTAAGTTCTCTTATGTTTCTTCCCAACCTTTTGCTGGTTCTGTTGCAACAGAATTCATTTTGAGGTGATATGTTAAGTTTTTCCCTTCCCAGGGGAATTTGGAAGAACTTAGGTGAGTTCTTGACTTACTCTGCCATCTTGGCTCTGCCCGCCTTTACCCTCAGAATTGCAAACTATCAACAACTACACTATTTGGGGGCACAGCAATATTCCATAATATTAATGTGCTACAATTTGTTTATCCAATTCCTTGTTCTCACAGGGAGTGCTATTATAAATATTTTCATTTATATAGGGACTTACTTCTCATCAATAACCTATCTGGGGTTAAAAAACAACAACAACAACTAAAAGCAGTAATGAAATCTCTGGGACAAAGGACATGTACATTTTAGTTGATTTATTTGCCTAATTCCAAATTGTTTTCCAAAATGATTTTCTTGATTCATAGCTCCACCAGCAATGTAAGACTTAGTATGGCTGACCTTCAGACTAAAGATGTTTAGTCACTGAAAGTTTAGACTTTCCACAGTTTGTGGTCTGCTGGCATAGCCTTTAAGAGACCAATGATGCCTCTAAGACACAATTAAATACTGGAATAGGACCTTATTGTCTTAATAACACAAATGTACACACATACATATATACACATATACTCACATATCTATATACATCTATGTGTGCATGTACCTTTATGAATGTGTGTGTATATATGTGTGCATACATGAACATGTATAGATATATTTGCAGGCATATGTACTTATATATGTGTATGTACCTATATCTGAATATACACATACATATCTGTAGATTGAGTTGCATTTCTATTATCAGAAACCCCTGGACCAGGATAACCATGTAGAATGATACCACCAATTAAAAAGGGGTGTGGAGTGGGAGAGAGAATGTGTTAAAGGAATAAGAAAAGAAAGAAATGTATTATAAGTGAAGGTAAAGAAAAATATATATATTATATATACACATATGCACTTAGGAAAGAAGATCAGAACATATGAAACAAGAAATAATTGTCACTTGCCTTTATTATTATATGTTACTCCTGATAAGAAATCAGGCATCGTCCAAAGTAAAACTGCAGCATATAAAAAGACCTTTCCCATCTGTTTGAACAAATAAGAGTAAATTTTCATTAAATTGCTTTATATTATTCCTACATAATTAAACTTCAAATAATCAAAAGAGTTACATGTTTTCCTTTAATTTCTTTAAGGAATGTGTGTGTCTGAGACAGACATTTTAATAGTTGATCCAATGATTTCATGTTTTCCTTCCTAATTGCTATCTGTTAAATGTAAACTAGAAAGAAAATATTAGGCCAGAATTTCCTTCAGCCTAAGTAACTCTTGGAAGAGATAACCAATTCTCATTAAACGTGAATAAAATAGAACTTAACTTCATGGGAGCTATAAGATTGACCAAGAACCGAATCTACTATTTTAGCAGAAATGATTACTCAGTTAAATTGATTTTTTTCACTGAGTTGGGGTGTTTGACCTCTGAATTGCCTCTGACCTCTGACGTCTGAATTATACCCTCTGAATCATTTTCAGTTTAACTGTCAATTTGGAGTTTGTAATTAAATAAAATACTCAAACTATAGATTGAAATTATATTCTTACTCCAAATTCTTCTTACCATTGCAGGGGTGGTGTTCAACTCTTTCTTCACACTCTTTTAAATTTGTCCAGTTTTCTTCCTCATAGGACAAGAAAGGTCTTAAATGAACAGCCTAAGTTTCTACAGTTGACCAGTTGGAGTGTCCAAACCAACATTGGCAGTAATCAGCTTCTCCCTACTACAGAGAAGTGCTGGAAAGTTCCAAAGAGGGGCAGTTGGAATGAATTTCCAACTGTCTTCTGAAAAGCATCACTCAAAAGTCACTGTCTCCAAAAAACAATGAGAAGTTTTGGTTTCTCCCAAACAACTATTTTGGGAACAATCTTGGGGAAAAACATGTAAACAAGAAAACAATGATTGATTGCTGTCTGAGCCCCAATGTCTGAGTGGTCTTCATGAAATTATCATTTAAATATATACAGAAATCCAATGACCTTTTTCTCAGCCTTGACCACTTGAGACCTCCCTGTAGCATCTGTCATTGCTGATCTTCCTTCAGGATAGCCTTCCTTTCTTGGATTTTTATAGTATTGCTTCTTTCTGGGACATGTAACCAACTAAATTAAGAACTATAGAAGTGCGATATTACTTTGCAGAACTTAAAAGTGCTACATAAATGTGATCTATTAAAGACATTTTCTTCAGTGTCCACTTACTTAAAAAAAAAAGCCTCTGGTCATTATTCACCAGAGGTATGAATCCATAGTATAAGACAGCAAGAAGTCTAATATGAATTTATGATGGAGAACATTATTTCATAATGTGTTCACTCAGTACCCTTCCCCTACCAGCCTCCATGCCCAGGAAGGGTACTCCCACATGCTTGTATCTGAGGACCCACTCTGGCATTTCTTTCTTGCTTCATTGTCAACTGGTATTCTTCATCCTTGACTTTAGTCTAGTGTCTGATTGTAACAAGAGTGAAGAATATACTCTGGCAACCCATGTGAGAAATAAAGGTATGGGGGTATAGGGACAAAGGAACTACATTTTCCTCTGTGTGGAGTAGCTCATAGGTTAGAGAAAGGGGCAGAAATTTCTAGGAACACCCTACACCACCCTCTCTAAACCCTATGAACTTCTCTAAATAAATACTACATGAAAAATACCAATAAGCCAATACCTGAAAAAACCCAGAACCCTGGTGAACTCCCATGAGAGCATGGAGCTATAACAGCATATTCTAGCATGGTTCAAGAAAAAAATCAGAAGCATGGTATTACAAGGTAACAAATGATTAATGACTTGCAGTGTGAAGTAATTAGCAGTATAGTAAAACCTTAATAAACAGTGATGTCTCTCTAAAGAAGCAAAAAATGAAGCTTCATATGCACGTATACTTAAAAAAAAGGACAGTTTGGGATAAAAAGCAGGGAAGCAATAAAATTCAAAGACTAAATTATCTCTATGCAAGGAAAAATCTTGATCTTGAAGGCAGTATGTATAGAGATAACTTAAGGTTAATAGGACTCCCAGAAGCATGCGAAAGTTGAAAATATAAAATATAAAGGAAAACTGAATAACACAAGACGGTTCTTCCAAACCAAGAAACTGTAGAAGAGAATGGAATAATATATTCTGAAAGGGAAAGGAGCTCAAGATGCAACACAAAATGACATACCCTGTAAATCTGATCTTGACCATCAATAAAAAAAAATGGTCATTCAGTGAAGAAGAAGAAGAAGAAGAAGACAAAGGAGGAGGAGGAGGAGAAGCATTTAAAGTACTCCAAGTGGAGAGAGGATGTGATAAGTTAGCAAATTCTTTGACTTTAAAAAGAAACCAGACAACAGAAATGCAAGAATAAATGCAACTACACTAGAAAGAATAAGTAATGAAATAATTTACCCCATTTGAAGAGAATATTAAAATTAAAAAAAGATATTTGTTACGTTTGAAAATAATAATATTGCTTTATTTTTGTTTTCCTCCAACCTTTCTGACCATTCTTCTACCTCCTTTGTATGATTGTCATCCATGCCCCACCACTTCTGTGAGAATATACATCAGTTATCTAAGTCCTCTTCTTTTCTTCCACTTTCTCTTCATCATCATCATCTGCCCACACAAGTTTTGACTTTCATATCTATGAAGATGATTCTCAAATCATCTCTCTCTTGAACTCTGATCCATTACCAAATGAATGCTGATTATTTCTACCTGTATGCCCCATACAAATCTCAACCTCATTTTGTCCATTATCTCACACTCAAAACCCATCTCTCTGCCCAACTTCCTTATTTCTTTCAAGGACATTACCACTTTTCCAGTTACTGATGTTCACAAACTCAGTGTTCCTGAACTCTTCTTTTTCCCTCATAGAAGGTGTCACCTATAATTATCAAACTAATTCGAACTGATTCATTCAAAATGTTGGGGGAATTACAGTCTTCAGCTAAATCTCTTGTGAAGAAATTGCCTAGATGGGGGAAGGAGACACTGGCTCTGGCTTTGGCCTAGATCTCCTTCCTCTTTCCCCTTTGCCTAGGGAAGAACCCTATGGGCTTCAAATGGTTTGGAGGATTTAAAAAAAAAATTTTTTTAGGCAATTGGGGTTAAGTGTCTTGCCCAGGGTCACACAGCTAGTAAGTGTCAAGTGTTTGGTCTGAGGGTAGATTTGAACTCAGGTCCTCCTGATTTCAAGGCTGGTGCTCTATCCACTGCCCACCTAGCTGCCCCAAGGGTTTGGAGGATTTTGAATTTCCTTTGGGTGTCCTCACCACATCCCAATTAAGGTGATGGTAGTGTCTGTATTACAAGACAAGAATAAACTGGACATATAGTCATGGCTCCAACAAAAGAACCCAGAAAAGAAATTGTGCCAAACTAAAAAGAAAAGGACTTCCATCAACCAAGTGCTGTGCATTATCTCTTCGACATATGTGTTTTCTATTCTTGAACTCAATTTTCCCTGAACTTTGGGAAAAGAAGAGGGAACTTTGGGAACTATTGGGAAAATATGTTGTAGACATTAGGGGTGATATGTTGAATGAATTTCCTGTACCACAATGATTCAACAAGAATTCAATAAATACTGTGCTCTAGGCGTGTTGCTAAGTGCTTAAGATATAGATGGAATTCTTTAAAATGCCATTCCTACCCTTTCCCATGTTGTTTCCTTAGTGAACTAGTTCACTTCTGCATTGTCTTCTTCTCTTGGGTTCCTTGCACCTTTTCCTATAACTGATCCTGCCCTACTAAATCTCATTCTTGGATTACTCCCAGAATTTGCTATCTTCACTACTTTTCACATGCTGCAGAAGGATGCTCGAGAAAATCATAAAGGTATTCTGGTTGTGTCTACTACACATTTATATGACATAGTCTCAGCTGGGCCCTCACTAGGGCAAGGAAATCCTTTTATACTTCTCAAATCAGTTGATTACTCCACTCACAACAGTAGCTTTTCTAAACTTTTCATCTTTTTCACAACCTCCCATGGCTTCCCCTTTCCCCCACTGTTTTAATTAAGAACCTTGCTTCATATTTCACTGAAAATATTGAGGGTATTCCCTAAGACTTCTCTCTTTTCACCTGCTCCTCAACTCACATTTCTCAGATGCCCTCTGACACCTTTGATATTTGTTTCTCATAATAAAATGACTCCTCTCATTGCCAAGGCAGAGCCTTTCACCTGAACAAGTGATCCCATTATATCCCATCTCCTCCAGCAGATTCCTCCTCTATCAGCCCCACACTCCTTAATTTTCAATGTCTCCTTGTCTATTGACTGTTTTGCTGCTGCCCACAAAAAAGTCTATATCACCACCTGGCTCTGTCTACTGCTAAGACTACATTCAGTTCCATAATCTGAATAAAGATCTCTTTTGGTCTCCCTCCATACCCAGAAAAAAAAAAACATGCCTCCTCCATCCTCAAAAATCTCTCACTTAATCCATCCAGTATCCATTTCTTCTCCCTTTTGTGGCAAAAGTCCTTAAGAAGGTTATCTATAACGAGAGGGTGTCCTTAATTCCTTTCCACTATATTCTTTGCATCCTTGCTTTTGACCTCATTATGCAACTGAATCTAACCTCTCCAAAGTTACTTTTAATTTCCAAACCTAATGGCCTCTTCTCAATCATCTTTCTTGACTCTGATCACCCATTTCTCCCTCCTAATTTTCCCCTCATCTGTCAGACCTTAGAATGAGTGTCAAGTTTAGTATTTTTCAATTGTTATTGATCATTCTTTAGAAGTTGGATTGCCAGTATTCTAAAACTGGAACTAAGCTGATCCAGCATATTTAGCAAATAGAGCCTGAGCTCTCAGCATTCAAGTATCTTGCAATAAAGGTCAGAGGATAACTAATGCATCTGATGCCCACACAAATGTCCACAGAAGTGAAAGGAAGCATTTCTGATAGGGTTGGGTACTAATGTTCCCCTGAGGTTTGTATTATTCTAGCTGTAGTACCTTAAGAGCCCCAGAGCTATAACCTCAATCTGTGATAATCTACAAAGTGGGAGGAGTAAGTCCAGTGTAAAGGGGCCTGCTTGACACTGAAAACCAGGTTATTAGCATACCAAGGGATTCTGAGTGAATATAGCACCCTCATTACCAGAGGGGGCTTCCAGGGACAGATGACTGGGGGCTCATTCTTGCCCAGTTGGAAGTAGGCAGATGACCCCCTGTGCCGGTCACAGTTGTGGTGACTAATCAGAGGGACCATATTATGGGAATGGACATTACAAGCTCTTGGAAGTCAGTATTTATCGTGACCTTTCACAAATTCAATGTCAACTTATTGTGGGTAGGACCAAAGGGCAACCCTTGTGGTGACTGAGTAATATCAGGTCTGATGGAAGGGGGGAAATAGAAGGTGAAATTTACATTTCCTCTCTAGTAATGAAGATGAAGAGGGCTGAAATACTTTGGTATGTCAAATTCCCTTACAAAAACCTGGTGTGGCCAGTTAAGAAGGCAGATGGCACCTGGTACCCATCAATGCAGCTATTCTGATGTAATCAACGGTGAATTATATAGGGTGAATATGTAGGGTAATCAGCCTTATTAATGTGTTTTTTACCTCTTTTCTCAATAACTGAGACCATTTAGGTATAGTTTGCTTTCACCTATGTTGGAGTTGGGTTAAGTGCTAAACCTTAGTTGCCCTTCCTCAGGTCTACATGAACTGGTCTTCATATTGCTATGGTCTGGTGAGCAGTTACCTGAAAGAAGCATCCTTTCCTCTGGGTAGTGGGGTACACCACCATATTGATGACATATTGACCCAGGTTAAAATGACTGAGGACCTATAAATGGCAAGCTGTATAAGGGACAAGTGGTAGGAAATTAACCTGAAGGAAAAACAGAATCCAGTCTACTCACTAAAATTTGGGGGAATACAGGTGGATAGGAACTCAGGTGATTCTGGACAGCTCAGAATAAGTTATTGACACTGGCTTCCTTATAAAAGAAATTCTAGAAGCAAATTGGAATTTTTAAGTTCTGGAGAACTCACCTTCCCAACTTAAGTATGAATCCCATTCATTAAGTCACCCACAAACCTGCTTCTTTCAAGTGGAGCCCAGAATAGGCAATAGCCCTGGAAGAACCAAAATAGACTGTCCAGTATTCTCTCCTCACCCCTCACCACTTGTGCCCTTATGACTGTCTATGTCAACAAAGATCAGGCAGAGTGGAGCCTTTGATAGGGACCAATAATAAGGCCAAATAACTGGTAAGTGCTTAGAGCTTTTGAAAGTAGCTACTCACTATGCCACTTGTAAAATCAGTTATTCTCCTGCTCCTGGGTCTTTGTTGCTACTGAGAGGATAATATAAGACCATACTATCATCTTTCACCCCCAATTGCCTGTTATGAACTGTACAAAGTAAGATGAGCCTTCTAACAAGGTGGATAAACACAACAGGTCAGAAAGCAATTTGTAATTATGAAAATAAAGTGACAAAATATTCATACCCAGAGTATATTGTTAGTATAGTAAAATCTCTGGCTACAAATATTTTGTCACTTTATTTGCATAATTACAAATTGCTTTCCAAAATGCTGCACTGTTGTACAGCTACCTCAATAATATACTGAGTCTATCTTTCTACAGCCTCTTTAGCATTGACTGATAGATCCCAGGTTTTGTCATCTTTGCCAATTTGCAGGATGTGAGGGGATTAACCACAGAAAGGTAAAAAAAAGCATATTTTTTTAAATTTTATAAATTTATTTTGATTTATCAACTATCACTTCCAACTGCTTTTGAGTTTAAAACTTTTCTCCCCCTTCCTCTCTACCACCCTCCCCAAGACGGCGCACAATCTCACGTAAGCTATACATTTACATTCCTATTAAACATATTTTCACATTAGTGAAGTTGGAAGTAAAAATTAAAACCAATAGGAGGAACCATTAGAAAGAGGAAATAAAACTCAACAGAAGAAAAAAAATGATAGCAATTCAACTTCCATACTTCTTTCTTTGGATGTGGATAGCATTTTCCATTACGAAGCCTCTGGGGATGTCTTAGATCCTTGTATTGCTGAGAAGGGTTAAGTTTAACAATATTAGTCATTGCACAACATAGCTGTTATTGTGTACAACGTTCTCTTGGTTCTGCTCACTTCACTCAGCATCAGACCATACAAGTCTTTCCAGGTTTTTCTGAAGTCAGCCTGTTCATCATTTCTTATGGCACAATAGTATTCCATTATAGTCATATACCACAACTTGCTCAGCCATTCCCCAATTGATGGGCATCCTCTCAATTTCCAATTCTTTGCCACCACAAAAAGAGCTGCTATGAATATTTTTGTGCATGTGGGTTCTTTTCCCATTTGTTTGATCTCTTTGGGATATAGCCCTAGAAGTGCTATTGCTGGGTCAAAGGGTATGCACATTTTTATAGCCCTTTGGGCATAGTTCCAAATTGTCCAAAATGGTTGGATCATTTCACAACTCCACCAACAATGTATTAGTTTCAATTTTCCCACATCTCCAACATTTATCATTTTCCTGTTTTGTCATGTTGGCCAATCTGATAGGTATGATGTGGTACCTCAGAGACGTTTTGATTTGCATTTCTCTAATCAATAATGATTTTGAGCATTTTTTCATATGACTATAAATGGCTTTAATTTCTTCATCTGAAAACTGTCTGTTCATATCCTTTGACCCATTATCAATTGGGGAATGACTTGTAGTCTTATAAATTTGTCTTAATTATATATTTTAGAAATGAGGCCCTTATCAGAGAGACTGGTTTTAAAAATTCTTTCCCAATTTTCTACCTTCCTTCCAATCTTAGTTGCACTCGCTTTGTTTGTGCAAAAACTTTTCAATTTAATGTAATCAAAATTACCCATTTTGCTTTTCCTCTATCTCCTGTTTGGTCATGAATTCTTCTGTTCTCCATAGATATGATAGGTAAACTATTCCTTGTTCTCCCAGTTAGCTTATAGTACCAGCCTTTATATCTAAATCATAAACCCATTTTGACTTTATTTTGGTATATGGTATGAGATTTGGGTTTATGCCTAGTTTCTGCCATACTCTTTTCCAGTTTTCCCAGCAGTTTTTTTCAAAGAGTGGGTTCCTGTCCCAGAAGCTGAGGTCTATGGGTTTATCAAATAATAGATTACTGTAGTCATTGACTACTGTGTCTTGCATATTTAACCTATTCCACTAATCCACCACTCTATTTCTTAGCCAGTACCAAGCAGTTTCAATGATTGCTGCTTTATAATACAATTTAAGATCTGGAATGGCTAGGCCACCTTCCTTTGCATTTCTTTTCATTAGTTCCTTTGATATTCTGGACCTTTTGTTCTTCCAAATGAATCTTGTTAGTATTTTTTTCTAAGTCCATAAAGTAATTTTTTGGTAGTTTGAGTGGTATGGCACTGAATAAGTAAATTAGCTTAGGTAGGATTGTCATTTTTATTATATTAGCTCAGCTTACCCATGATCAGCTGATGGTTTTCCAATTATTTACATCTGATTTTATTTGTGTGAAAAGTGTTTTGTAATTGTGTTCGTAGAGTTCCTGAGTTTGTTTCGGTAGGTAGATTCCTAATATTTTATAATGTCTACAGTAAGTTTAAATGGAATTTCTCTTTCTATCTCTTGCTGTTGGACTTTGTAGGTAATATATAGAAATGCCAATGATTTATGTGGGTTTATCTTATAGCCTGCAACTTTGCTAAAGTTGTTTATTATTTCAAGTGGTTTTTTACTTGATTCTCTAGGATTCCCTAAGTTTATCATCATGTCATCTGCAAAGAATGATAACTGTTTCTTCTTTGCCTAATCTGATACCTTCAATGTCTTTTTCTTCTCGTATTGCTAAAGCTAATGTTTCTAGTACAATATTGAATACTGTGGCGATTATGGACATCCTTGTTTCACCCCTGATCTTATTGAAAATGGGAAAAAAAAGCATTTTTAAAAGAAATAAAACTTGTTTTATTTGGTAATTTCAATTGATAAAAATATAAAATATGAAGATAAATTTTACTCCTGCAAGTTTACAAAAAAGAAGAAGAAAATAACAGTAAAAATCAATTTTGTTGTTTATATTAACAAATTTGAATGGTCTGAGTTCTCACATTTAAAAAAGTTACAGACTGTATTAAGAAATAAAACTCATCAATATGTTTCTCTCAAGAAAAATGCTTATTACAAGGTCAGCCTAAAACATATCATGCAACTAGAAATTCAAAAAAAATGTAAATGACAGTAATGGTATTTAGTATAGGGAAATTCACTTTTTTTTTTATTCAGAGGCAAAAAAGGTCATTGAATAATGGGGATAGAAAAATGAACAGCAAATACATAACAATCTTCAATTGTATATTAACAAAAAATAGTTGGATAGTTAAATTTATAAAAGCAAACATTAAAGCATACTTAGAAACAATTAATTGAATTCTAAAAGAAATACTAACTCTGTATTATTATCATTTGGTTTGTATGTTTAACCAGTCTTGTTCTAGGAAATTATTGAAAAGACTGAAGAACAGCGGGGGCGGGGGGGAGAAATTGCTGTGGTTTTCATGTTATTTTTCATTTGTGTCATAATGTATAATTCCATTTAATCTTCTTCATCAAAAGAGGAACTTGATTCAGCTACTTTGTTCTTTCTTACTACCAGATTTTTAAGCAGCAGCCATATCTGGATGTCAAATAATTCCTTCATAAACACTGCAAGAATTATTCCTCCTAAAATTACGGCCACTATAGAAGCAATAAGCAGTCTTCCTGGAAATGGAAGTGGTGCATTATCAACATAAATCTGAAACGGAAAGAAAACAGCATTTTAGATCCCTAGTTTTACTCACTAAAGCCAGTGGGATACTCTGGGATCCCCTTAGTTGTTGAAGTAATAGAAGCTTCGATTTATATAGCATAGTCCTTTTCATAACAATCTTTATAACCATCTCATTAGAGGCAGAATTGTCTTCATTTCAAAGACGAAGAAAATGAGACTCAGACTCATAAGGTCATAGAATCATATATGCATATATACACATATATGTTACACACACACACATACACACACACACACACACACACATATATATATATATATATATATATATATATATACACACAGAGACAGAGAGAGAAATGGGATTTTAGTAGTTATGGAATCTAACCCTTCATTTTGAAAGTGAGGAACTGAGGCCCAAAGATGTTATATAACTTGCTCAACTTCACTAAGATGTGGGCCCTCTGTCCAGATGCCTCTGACTCCAAATCTAGTGCTCTTTCTGCTGGCCCATTTTCCCCTAAGTTAAATGATCACCCTGTGTCACATTACTAATAAGATGTTGGAGTCAGGATTTGAACCATCCTCAGCACTTTATCTACCTTGTCACACTACCTCTCTTTCTAGTTCAGTGGACAACAAACCTTTGCTTTATTTACAATAAATACGCTCATCCACTCTTAGAAACAGCCAGTCATCTATTTTAAAAGAAACATGTGTGCAGGACAGATGCAAAAACAAAATTTTTTTAATGACTGGCCACATACATCAATAGCTTAAAAGTATATTGAGATGATGGAAAGCTTTAGAATTAAGAGGGAAACAGAGGCAAGTGCTGTCATTTGATGGTTTGGGGTCTAGCCCAAGATGCTATAAGAAGCATTGTGGCAAATGTGTGTTAGAAGAGTCTGAGAAATTTTGGTCTCATATAATCTAGAGTCTGAAGCTCCTGAAGATATGCACAACATGTGGATAAATTAAAATTCTGGGATGTGAGAGGATTTGTGGCCTGGATGATGGTGCCTTCTAGAAAATATATGCTAGTATACAGTATATATCTGGAGAGCTGCCTTTAATTTTCTATTTGAAATATATCCATGGGCCCAGCATTATTCAGAGGGAGCTAGACATTCTGAAACCATCTATCAGAAATGAGATTGCCTCTATGGTACACTAACAGAAACAGGACACATGTCAGGATTGCCCTCTAGGCTCCCAGGAAATTCTTTGCTGCACATAGTGTGGTAGGAGGAGATGGAACAATGAATTCCCAATCAATTTTCTCCCCAACCCAGTTAATGCAGTCACAGAATGTAAAAGGAGAGGTAATAGAGTTGAGGTGTTAAGGTCTTAAACGAAATATAAGTCAGGGTTTATACTTTGTTTCCCCTTCCCCAAGTGTGATGTTTTCTGATCATAATAGAATTGTAAGGCACCTAACCAAGTGAGATCTATTCTCCTCAGTGAATTTTTGTACATTTTTTCCCCTTTTTTTGTACTTCCTTTAGCAAGCTATTGGCTCTTTTTTTCATGATTCTCTTGCATTGTTCTCATTTCTTTTCTCAAATTTTCTTCTACCTCTTCTATTTGATTTTTAAAATCCTTTTGAGCTCTTGCAGTAGTTCTTTGGGGACTTGACACCAATCTACATTTCCTTTGGGGCTTCATATGTAGCTGTTTGACATTGTTATCCTCTTCCGAGATTATGCTTTGATCTTCCCTGTCACCATAGTAACATTCTATGATGATTCTTTTCTTGTTTGTTGTTTATACTGTACATTTTTCCAGCCTTTTTTTTTACTTTTGTGTTAAAGTTGGGTTCTGCTCCTGGTGTGGAGGAGGCACTGTCCCAAACTTCAGGGTTTTTTGTGCTGCTATTTTCAGAGCTAATTCTGGGGACCTGTCAGTTTCTGGTTCTTCTAAAGTGATATGTTCTGAGAAGAGGTGTGGTCACTGCTCTCTTGGCCTGTGCTCTGGTCTGTGAGCAACCACAAGCATTCTTTTCCACAGTGGAGTATGAGCAGCATCCCTGCTCCCCTATGGCTGCCATTCTAGTGTTCGTCTGCACCCTGGAACTGTGGCCTGCATGTATGAAATGGATCCCTATTTCAGCAATGTGACAGAATCCTGTACCCAGTACCTGTAACCTCCTTCTACCATTTTTCTGGCCCTCTTGCTTTCTGTGGGCTGAGATCTCTAGGAATCATAGTTGCTGACTTAGTTGCCCCCAAGGCCTGCCCTAGTTTGCTGGGCCAGGGATTGCTGCTGACTTGTGCTGAGGCGTGGAGCCTAAGCCTTGATTCTAGGTTGGGCCAGGCACAGGACCTCACTCCTGGATTGCTGAGTCATGGCCTACTGTTGGCTTGCCCAGGCTGCCTACTTGCTGGACTGAGCTCCACCCTCACTTCAATGAGACAGACCTTTCCTATCAAACTTCTAAGTTGTCTTGGGCTGAGAAACTGTTTCACCACATCTTTTTGCTGGTACTACAGAATTCATTCTGAAGTATAATTTTAAAGTTGTTTGGACAGAAAATGAGGAAAGTTCAAGAGAGTTCCTGCCTTACTCTGCCATCTTGGCTCTGCCTGATAAGACATACTCTGTAAAGGGTAATTTAGACAAGAGGCAGCTCTGGTGAATGTGACCTCTGAAAGAAGTAAAGATTCACTTATGGTGGAAGAACTGGAATTTTGTCTCCTCTTTCCTCCCACATTGGTCATCATCATCTAACTTGCCCAGTAGGAACACACAATAGGAGGTAGGCTCTAGAATCAAGGGAAGAGACAATTCTGAGAAGCACAATGTTATCTCTAGAGTTGAGAAGAGACCTCGCCATTGAGAGCTAAACTGTCTAGAGAAACAGGACCAGGTAATTCAGCTGAATGGTCCTTCTCAGAAGAGACACTACAACCAGGGGGAACTGCTTCCCCTGAAGACATCATCATGAAAAAGAAAGTACAAAGGACTCTAGTACTAGCAGTATGAGTTACCTGGGTTATGAGTGTTTCTCAAAGGTGTGCCCTCTACTCTATAGGTATGCCAACCCTTCTCACTGACACTTTGTGGATTTTGAAAAGAGTGTCCCCTAGTGTGATGGAGGGAATGTTTCTTTCATGCTGTTTATGATAAAATACTTTCAAGTTGAGCTAATTGTATTAGGAGCACATTTCAAGAAGTTCAAGCCGACAAAGTTAAGGGTTTAACCCAGAAGAAATAATATAAAATGGACAAGACAAAAGGGAGATTAAATGTGCTTTTTTAGCTTCTTCCTTACATTCTGAATTCTGGATTCTCTAGCAAAACGCCATCGAGAGTAATGGTGGCTAAAAAGTAGTGGGTACCAACTGGGCAATCTTCAACAGACCATCTTAACAGAAGTTGGAGAGTTCTGCCTATTTTCACTTTTATATGATGAACCACTCCCCATAAGCCTCCATTTAGTCTATAGATTCAATTAGGTCTCAAAACCCTAAACTTTTTTACCTATACTATCCTTTCACAAACTATTCACCAAGTTATGCCCATTTGTTTTCTTTTCAATCTCTTAGATTCATTTCTAACTTTGTAATTTTCCCAGTCAAGAATTGACATTTATTCCCATTTTTTTCATTAAGCCTTCAGCCTCCTTTAGACCCAGAACCTGTATTGTACCTGAAACTCTTATAAAGGGCATTATTCAAATGCTGGCACAAGAACAGAAGTTATAAAGCATTCCTTCCAAAAACTGTGACACCCTCTGCAATGAAAACACAGAATCCAGGAAAGGAAGAATGGCTACAAAATAGTGCAACCTATTGAACGCAAAAGTACATTCCACACGTGGCCAAGTCAACTAATGACTTTCAACTGTTTCTCTTGAGAGTGTTCGCTAAATTGACTATATGGTGGGAATGGATGGGTTACTTTGCTGCTAGCTGAGCCTGTCTCCTTTGGAAGGGAAGCTTCCCTGGGCTTGCTCCTCACACAGGGCAATAAATACTACTCTCTATCACCTCCAGCCTCACTCTTGGGTGGAGTGCTGCTACAATGCCTTGTATCCAAAAATACTTTCTGGTTCAGAAGTCAATTCCTTTTGAGAGGGAACACAGCTCTAACTTATGGTGGCCATCCTATTATATTTCCCAGATTTCTGCTTAATCTTATGCAAAATGAGTGCCTAGGGACAAAAGTCCGAAGGCACTTGCACTGAGGCAAGTTCACCATCTTCGCCGGCATATCTTATGCAATTTAGTTATTCAAAGCTCCAAAAGCCTAAATAAGCCATAAGTTTAAACCATAAGGGAACACATCAAAGTTCATTTGGGGAAGAAGAACTGCTGGTAGGGAGAAAAGCAGGCAGAAGCAGCAGGAGTATAGTATTAAAAAGTACTGTCTTGAAGCCAGGAGACCTGAGTTCCTATACTGACTCTAACATTATGTAGCTATATGACCCTGTGGTCATATAAGTAGTTTTATCTGGGTCTGTTTTCTAGTCTATAAATCTTCAATGCAATAAAGTTATTAAAGCTTAAAATTTAAGTTCCATTGTCATATAAAGAAGATGGTATAAATACAGGGTGTCCCAAAAGTTTTAATGCTGTATGAAGCTATTTGAGTTGTACTGGGCTTGACTGGCTATTAAAGCTTAAAATTGCACTAAGACTTTTGGGACATATATTTACACCATCTTCTTTGCATAGTTACACTGTAAACCTTAAAGTACTATATAAATGAGATCAAGTTTATCAGTTTTAGTACTAATTAGACAAAGCGCCCAAACTTATAACTTTAGATAAGACCTGCCCACTTATCTGTGTCCACAATGCCATTCACTGGGAAGGGCCATCATTCTCCTGGTGACTAGGCTCAAACCCCCATACTTTTTTTTTTCCTATATCATCCTTTCCCATCATCCATTCAAATTATTCACCAAGTTATGTCAATTTGTTTTCTCTTCAATCTCTTAGATTTACTCTTAATTTTGTAATTTTCCTAGTCAAAATTTACATTTATTCCCATTATTTTCATTAAACCTTCAGCCTCATTTGGACCCAGAACCTGTACCATACCTGAAACTCAGTAAATAATTCACAAAAGGTGACTCCAGGAATAACTTTCACTCTGAAATGGTATAACTCAGAACCCTGTGGAAAAATGACATAGAATAATTAGCAATGAGTAGCAGTATAAGTCTTTGTAATCATTTGTAAGGAGTCAGTTATTAGGAATATGCGTGGCATAACATATTTATTCACAATATTCTAAAGACAAAGAGAAAAAGCCTGAGTTATATTAAGGCAGAGGTTATATTGGAAGGATTCAAGAACTGTTTTTTGTTTGTTTGTTTTTTTAAGCAGTTAGTAACTAGGAAATGTAATATATTATGGCCCTGGAGAATAGCTAATATAAGAGCAATGTCCTACATCCCTCACTCCAATTAATATAATTACCAAGAAATTCTGTGTCATCATGACTTTATTAGGGTCAGAATATTCTTTTAGTTAAAGAATCATTAAAAGACGCAAACAATATGTAATTCCTAGACACCCCAATGAATCAATCAATGAAAAGTATGAAGTAGGAATTATTTGAATGAAAGCAGAGAATGCCTCATAGGGAAAGGGAGAGGTAGAATGGGGTAAATTATCTCACATGAAAGAATCAAGAGAGGGGCAGGTAGGTGGTGCAGTGGATACAGCACAGGGCCTGAATTCAAAATTGACCTCAGACCAAACACTTGACACTTACTGTGTGACTCTGGGCAACTCACTTAACCCCAATTGCCTAAAATAAAAATGAAGAGGCAAGAGAAAGCTTTTACAGTAGAGGGGAAGAGGAAGGAGAGAAGGAGGAATGAATGAATGAATCTTACTCTCATCAAAACTGGCTCAAAGAGAGAATAACATACACACTCAACTGGGTATATAAATCTATCTTACACTACAGGAAAGTAGGAGGGGAAGGGGAGAAGGGAGGGTGACAGAAGAGAGAGAAGATTGGTGGAGGGGTAGTCAGAAGCAAAACACCCACTTGAAAGGATAGGGTGAAAGGAGAGAGAGAATAGAATAAATGGAGGCATAGGATAGAGGAAAATACAATTAACAATAGTAACTGTGAAAAAAATTTTGAAGCAAGTTTCTCTGATAAAGGCCTCATTTCTCAAACATATAAAGAACTGAGTCAAATTTATAAAAATAAGAGCCATTCTCCAATTGATAAATAACCAAAAGGTATGATTAGTTTTCAAATGAAGTAATCAAAGATATCTATAGTCATATGAAAAAATACTCTAACTCACTATTGATTGGAGAAATGCAAATTAAAACAATTCTGAGGTATTACCTCATATGTATTAGATTGACTAATAGGACAGATAAGGTAAATGACAATGTTGGAGGGAATGTGGGAAAAATGCATACCCTTTAACCTAGCAATATTACTACTACATCTGTATCCCAAAAGAGATTTAAAAAAAAAGGAAAAGGACCTATAAATATTTAAATAATGTATATAAGTAATAGGAGTAAAGAATTAGAAATTGAAGGGATGCCTGTCAATTGGGGAACTGCTGAATAAGTTGTGGTATGTGATTATGATGGAATACTATTGTAATATAAGAAATAATGAACTATGCTCTCAGAAAAACCTGGAAAGACCTTCATGGGCTGATGCAAAGAGAAATGTACTATGCACAAAGTAACAGCAATATTATAAGATGATTAGCTGTAAATAACTTAGCTATTCTCAGCAATATGATGATCAAAGACAACTCTGAAGCACTTATGATGATATCCATCTCCAGAGTAAGGACTGAAGGTGTCTGAATACAAATTGAAGCATACTTTTTTGCACTTTATTTTTCTTGCATTTTTTTTTGTTGTTGTCGTCTGTTTTCCTTCACAACATGACTATTATGGAAATGTTTTGCATGTCTACACACTTATAATCTATATGGAATTGTTTGCCTTTGATGGAGGGAATGGGGGAGGGAGGAAGGGAGAGAATCTGGAACTCAACGGTTTAAAAACAAATGTTAAAAATTGTTTTTACGTGGAACTAGGGAAAAATAAAATGTTAATTTTTTTAAAAAGAAAGAAAAATGCTTAAGGTCACAAAACTTCATTCAGTGACCAAAGCCAGTTAGTTACATCAATTGATAAAGATTTATTAAGCACTTACTATGTGCCAGGCACTGTGCTAATTGCTAGGAACACAAAAAGAGGCAAAATATAGTACTTGCCCTCAAGGAACTTCCCCAATTAGATAATGGGGAAGTCAACATGCAAACAAATATATATATATATATATATATATATATATATATATATATATATATATAATATATATGTATATATATAATAATATGCAACCTATATGCTAGATAAGTAGGAAATATTTAACAGGGAGAAGGCACTGGAATTAAGAGAGGTAGGAGAAGGCTTCCTGTAGAAGATAAGATTTTATTTGGGACTTAAAGGAAGCCAGAGGAATCAGTAGTGTGAGCACACGGAGAGAACATTCCAGGTATGGGAGACAGCCAGACATACCTGGAGCTGAGAGATGGGGTATATTGTTTGTGAAACAATCAGATAGCACTGGGTCAAAGCACTGTTATGTGGTGGGGCACAACATGTAAGAAAATTTGAAAGGTAGGAAGGGACCTAGATTATAAAGAACTTTGAACGTCAAACAGTGTTTTGTACGTGCATCTGAAGGCAAAAGAGTTTATTCAGTAGGAGGCTGACATGATCACATCCATACTTTAGGAGAATCACTTTAGTGACATAATGTAGGATAAATTAGAGTTGGGAGAGAATTAGACCCACCAACAGGCTAATGCAACAATCTAGGCATAAGGTGGACAGGACTTACAGCAATGTCAGAGAGAGAAAGGAGAGTATTTGAGATATGTTACAAAGGTGAAATCAACAGGCCTTAACAACAGATTAGATAGAGAGAGAGAAGGGCAGAGAGAAAGCAAGAAATCCAGGATGACTCCTAGGTTGTGAGCCTGAGGAACTGGGAAGATGGTGTTGCCCTCAACAGCAATTAAAGAGGTAGGAGTGGGACAGGGTTTAGAGAGAGGGGAATGAGTTCCATTTTGGACATACTGAGTTTAAGGTATCTAGTGGACATCCAGTTCCAGATGTCTGAAAGGCAGTTGGAGGTGCAAGATTAGAGATTATCAGAGAGAGTGAGGCAAGATAAGTAAATTTGAAAGTCATCAGCCATGCCAGAGGGTGAAGAGGTTTTTAAAAGGAGAGAGGGGACAGGAGAGATGTATCTCAACCCTTCCCTCCTTTGAGTTCACTTCAGGGTCCTTCTGTTGAGGCTGAAGGGTAACCTTCACTCTTTGTATGCAACAGGAAAAATAGTACAATGATTCTTCAATAATGTTTTCTCAGATCTGTCATTTGTTCTCTTTTTCTTTTTTTCTCAGGCTTTTGATTTTGTTTGAATATTTCTTCTTGTCTCAGGGCTTCAAATTATTTTTGGCCTATTCTAATTTTCAGCCAGTTTATTGCTCGGGCAAGTGCCTCTTGTGCTGAGCTGCAAGTTCTCTTTCTAATTCATCATAACTCTCCTTTTCCAAATTTTTCATTTGGTACTCTCATTTCATTTATTAAAACATTTTACCTCTTTTTATTTTTACTCTTACTTTTCTCTTTCTTGAAATCTAATTGTATTTGTGCCCAACCTATGCTTTTCTCTCTTCTGTGTGTATGTTTATCACTGAATTTATCCTTATTTTTTTCTCTTCTAAAAGATTGGGGCCAATCAGAGTAGCACTTTCTTCTTGTTTCTCAAAGAGGACACCCAATCTTCTGACTCCATGAATTTTCACAGGCAGCCCCCCATGCTTGAAATTCTCTCCTTCCTCATATCTAACTCCTCTATTCCCTGACTTCCTTCAGATCCCAACTAAAATTTCATTTTCCATAAGACATCTTTCCCAATTCTTCTTTTTTTAAAGGTTTTATTTTATTTTTATTTTCAATTCAAGATTCTCTCCCTGTCTCTGCTCCCCCCACCATTGAGAAGGCAAGAAATACAATGTCCATTATACATATAAAGTCATGCAAAATGTATTTCCGCACTAGCTATGTAGCAAGAAAAATAGAGTGAAATTGGATAGCATTTTTCATCATGAGTCCTTTGAATTTATCGTGGATCAATGTATTGATCAGAGGAGCTAAGTCTTTCCTAAGCTGTATTTTTCTCTGGGACTTTGCTTGTAAACATTTTGATCTCATTCTCTTCTTTTGTGTTCATATCTTGAATGTCCATGTCTCCATAATAGTTCTTTATGACAAGATTTTTTTTGTTTCCTCATTTCCTAATTTTTCAGTCTATTTCTGACTTTGGGCTTTATTTAAGGGCTGGGTTCTTCACATTTCTGGGGGAAATGTTTGGGCTGAGCTTATGTCCTCTCAAGTCCTGATGTTGATTTCTTTCTGTATTGTTATTCAGTCATTTCAGTTGTGTCTGACTCTTCATGTCCCATTTGGAGTTTTCTTGGCAAAGACACTGGAGTGGTTTGCCATTTTCTTCTCCAGCTCATTTTACAGATGAGGAAACCATAAGGATTCTGTTATTCTAAGACCTCAAATACAGTTCTGTCTGGGAACTTGCAAGCTTTCAGTCTCCCAAAGTGGAGATATCTCAGCCAGGGAAAAATCTGATTGCTTCCCACCTAGGATGAGATCTACAAGTTCCTCTGACTTGGGTTTAGGTTTGAGCAACAGAATTGTGAGAGTGCCCAGTTTGAAATTTCAGTAGATTGCTTCTCTGCTGGTTCAGAGTGACAAAACTCCCCTTTAGTCACTGATTCCTTGCCCTAGTTATTCTTTTACAGGCTTCAGACTGTTCTGGAAGCTAGAACTGAGACCAGCCTCCTGAGGTCTGGGTCACCCAGCTGCTGCTTGCTTCTGAAAGTGTTCTTTGACTGTTATACAGCAAAGGGCTCGCTCTTTAGTCATAAATACTACCCATAGGCACAGGTGCTCTTCTCCGTCTGCTCTGGATCTATGACATGGACCTGGATAATGAGTGACAGAGCTGCCAGCTGACACCTGTTCCTGTGCCTTATATAAGTATAGGCCCCTCTGTGCTGGATCTGGGACCTCTTCTTTTCCTGATGCATGACCATATGCTAGAATATGCTTCATGGCACACTCTTAGCAGACTCCATTCCCACTGTTCACAAATCACTCTGATCTTTGTATTTGTCCTGGGCTGGAAAAATGGCTTAGTGTCATATTTGTCTTGGATTTCCCAGTTAAGACCTAGTCTGCTGCATTTCTAGAATTATTTGGATTATTTAAGAAGGAGGTGAAGCTTGCTTTAATTTTTTTCTGATACTCCCCCATCTTGGCTTCCAGGGCAATGGGTTTTTAGAAGCAAAAACAAACAAAGAAAAGCCTTTCAGCCCAGTTAGCACATGTATATTAAATTACTACTTAGACACAGGATTGTAACTGGGGTCTGATAAGGCCTCTCAAGTTGATGAGAAAGAAGATGTAATGGAAAGAAATATGGACTGAGAGTCAAGATTTTAATTCAAATCTTTGCTCTAACTATGTAATAATGAAGGTCTCTTAAGGTCTCAGTACCTCAGTTTCTTCATTGGTAAAATAGGGATAATGGTACTTAGTATGGGTGTTATTGAGGGAAAAGCACTTTATCAATGATAAAAAGCTATACAAATGTGAGGCTATTTCTATTGCTGCAGGATTGATGGTATTGGGGATCTTTGGCCAGTGAGTCATCTACAGGTAGATCCATGAAAAGGTCCAAACCTCAACTGGGCTAAAAAACAGAAAACATCTGTGTGTGTGCGTGTGTGTGTGTGCGCGTGTTTCTGTGTGTGTAATATTCAACTCATTACCACATGCTTTCAACAAAAGGAGCAACAACAAATCCCAGGGAGTTTAAATTTTTATCCTTCTAAATGCCCCTTCCATGCTCTGTGCAGCCACTAAAGTTCCCTTCTCCCCCTAAGGTCATCCTTAATCATTTTAATTAGATATAATCTAAACACAATGTTGGCAGGGAAGCACAGCTTTCAATTTGCACCCTGCCTCACACCTTGCCCTATATAGTTCCTATATATTTTTTATAGTTCCATTTCTGTTTATGTGTGTGTGTGTGTGTGTGTAGGTGTACATACATACATACATATATGTATATACATATACACATACGTATACATATACATACATACATACATACATACATATGGCCACTGAGAGTTGAATTATAGTACACCCAAGTATGAAAAATAGGACCTGCCTATTCTACCTCTTAGGTACAAGAATTACCCACACACACACATAAACACATGTAGTTCACATGGTGCCAGTTCAGAATTAAATCAAGGTCTTGGATACATGAAAGTCTCTCAAGGACTACTAGTATTCAAATGAAGTCATCATCCTGACATTGTGGGTACTACCATCACCAACCTAGTTCACACCTCCCCATGACCTCTCATCCTATGTCATTCTTGTTCATATATTACCATGAGCCATCCCATATAGAATCTCCACAATAGATAGATGGCCTTCCTTCCTTTAGGACTTTTAATATTTTATACAAGACCAGTACAATCACCGGACTGTCTAAATCTCACTTTCAATATAAAACCAATTTCCATACTTTAAAGTGCCCTTTCAGTATGCACTTTATGATGTCTTTTTTTTATTAATTTATTTTTATTTATTAACAATCACTTCCATATGTTTTAGAGTTTAAAATTTTTCTCCCCCTCCTCCCCTCTACCCTCCCCAAGATGGCACACAATCTAATATAGGCTATACATTTACATTCCTATTAAACATATTTTCACATTACTGAAGTTACAAATAAATATTAAAACCAATAGGAGGAACCATCAGAAAGAGGAAACAAAACCCAACAGAAGGGGGAAAAATGATAGCGATTCAACTTTCATAGTTCTTTCTTTGGATGTGTATAGCATTTTCTATCACTAGGCCTCTGGAGATGTCTTACATCCTTGTAATGCTGAGAAGGGTTAAGTTTAACAATATTAGTCATTGCACAATGTGGCTGTTCTCGTGTACAAAGTTCTCTAGGTTCTGCTCACTTCACTGAGCATCAGACCATATAAGTCTTTCCAGGTTTTTTTGAAGTCAGCCTGTTCATCCTTTCTTACAGCACAATAGTATTCCCTTACATTCATATGCCACAACTTGTTCAGCAATTCCCCAATGGATGGGCATCCTCTCAATTTCCAATTCTTTGCCACCACAAAAAGAGCTGTTATGAATATTTTTCTACATGTGGGTCCTTTTCCCATTTGTATGATCTCTTTGGGATATAGCCCTAAGTATTGATGGATCAAAGGGTATGCACATTTTTATACCCCTTTGGGCATAGTTCCAAATTTTTCTCCAAAATGGTTGGATCATTTCACAACTCCACCAACAATGCATTAGTGTTCCAATTTTCCCACATCTTCTCCAACATTTATCATTTTCCTGTTTTGTCATGTTGGCCAATGTGATAGGTGTGATGTGGTACCTCTGAGTTGTTTTGATTTGCATTTCTCTAATCAATAATGATTTAGAGCATTTTTTTCATATGACTATAGATGGCTTTAATTTCTTCATCTGAAAACTGTCTGTTCACATCCTTTGACCATTTATCAATTGGGGAATGGCTTGTATTCTTATAAATTACTCTTAATTCTCCATATATTTTAGAGATGAGCCCTTTATCAGAGAGACTGGTTGTAAAAATTCTTTCCCAATGTTCTATCTTCTTTCTAATCTTAGTTGCATTGGCTTTGTTTCTGCAAAAACTTTTCAATTTAATGTAATCAAAATTACCTATTTTGCTTTTCCTCTATCTCCTGTTTGGTCATGAATTCTTCTGTTCTCCATAGATATGCTAGGTAAATTATTCCTTGTTCTCCCAGTTTACTTATAGCATCAGCCTTTATATCTAAGTCATGAGCCCATTTTGACTTTATTTTGGTATATGGTGTGAGATTTGAGTCTATGCCTAGTTTCTGCCATACTCTTTTCGTTTTCCGGCAGTTTTTTTTCAAACAGTGGGTCCTTATCCCAGAAGCTGTGGTCTTTGGATTTATCAAATAATAGATTACTATAGTCATTGACTACTGTGTCTTGCATATTTAACCTATTCCACTGATCCACCTCCCTATTTCTTAGCCAGTACCAAGCATTGCTTTGCTGCTTTATGATGATTGCTGCTTTATAATATACAATTTAAGATCTGGAATTGCTAGGCCACCTTCCCCTGCATTTCTTTTCATTAGTTCCTTTGATATTCTGGACCTTTTGTTTTCCAAATGAATCTTTTATTATTTTTTCTAACTCTATAAAATAATTTTTGGTAGTTTGATTGGTATGGCACTGAATAAGTAAATTAGCTTAGGTAGGATTGTCATTTTTATTATATTAGCTCAGCCTACCCATGGGCAACTGATGTTTTTCCAATTATTTAGATCTGATTTTATTTGTGTGAAAAGTGTTTTGTAATTGTGTTCATAGAGTTCTTGGGTTTGTTTCGGAGGTAGACTCCTGAATATTTTATAATGTCTACAGTAAGTTTAAGTGTGATTTCTCTTTCTATCTCTTGCTGTTGGGCTTTGTTGGTAATATATAGAAATGCTGATGATTTATGTGGGTTTATTTTATAGCCTGCAACTTTGCTAAAGTTGTTTATTATTTCAAGTAGTTTTTTACTTGATTCTCTAGGATTCTCTAAGTATATCATCATGTCATCTGCAAAGAGTGATAGCTTTGTTTCTTCTTTGCCTATTCTAATGCCTTCAATTTCTTTTTCTTCTCTTATTGCTAAAGCTAATTTCCAGTACAATATTGAATAACAGTGGTGATAATGGACATCCTTGTTTCACCCCGATCTTATTGGAAATGCTTCTAGCCTGTCCCCATTACATATAATGCTTGCTGAAGGTTTTAGATAATGCTATTTATTATTTTAAGGAAGACTCCATTTATACCTATGCTTTCTAGTGTTTTTAATAGGAATGGGTGTTGTATTTTATCAAAAGCTTTTTCTGCATCTATTGAGATGATCATGTGGTTTCTGTTGGTTTTGGTGTTGATATGCTCAATTATGCTGATAGTTTTCCTAATATTGAACCAACCCTGCATTCCTGGTATAAATCCTACCTGGTCATAGTGTATTATTCTTGTGATAAGTTGCTGCAATCTATTTGCTAGTATTTTGTTTAAAATTTTTGCATCTATATTCATTAGAGAAATTGGTCTATAATTTTCTTTCTCTATTTTGACTCTTCCTGGTTTAGGTATCAACACCATATTTGTATCATAAAAAGAATTTGGTAAGACTCCTTCTTCACCTATTTTCCCAAATAGTCTATATAGTATTGGAATTAATTGTTCTTTAAATGTTTGATAGAATTCTCATGTAAATCCATCTGGCCCTGGAGATTTTTTCCTAGGGAGTTCATCAATGGCTTGTTCAATTTCTTTTTCTGAGATGGGGTTATTTAAGTATTTTACTTCCTCTTCTGTTAATCTGGGCAATTTATATTTTTGTAAATATGTATCCATTTCACTAAGATTGTCAAATTTGTTGGCATATAGTTGGGCAAAATAATTCCTAATTATTGTTTTAATTTCCTCTTCCTTGGTGGTAGCTTCACCCTTTTCATTCTTGATACTAGTAATTTGGTTTTCTTCTTTCTTTTTTTTAATTAAATTAACCAAAGGTTTACCTATTTTATTGGTTTTTTCATAAAACCAGCTCTTAGTTTTATTTATTAGTTCAATAGTTTTCTTAATTTCAATTTTATTAATTTTTCCTTTGGTTTTCAATATTTCTAATTTGGTGTTTAGTTGAGGATTTTTAATTTGTTCTTTTTCTATGTTTTTTTAGTTGTATGCCCAATTCATTGATCTCCTCTTTTTCTATTTTATTTATGTAAGCATTTAGAGATATAAAACTGCTTTTGCTGCATCCCGTAGGTTTTGGTATGTTGTCTCATTATTGTCATTCTCTTGAATGAAATTATTGATTGTTTCTATGATTTGTTGTTTGACCCAATCATTTTTTAGGATTAGATTATTTAGTTTCCAATTATTTTTTAGTCTATCTTTCCATGGCCCTTTATTACATATAATTTTTATTGCATCATGATCTGAAAAGGATGCATTTAATATTTCTGCCTTTCTGCATTGGATTGTGAGGTTTTTATGCCCTAGGACATGGTCAGTTTTTGTGTATGTGCCATGCACTGCTGAGAAAAAAGTATATTCCTTTCTATCCCCATTCAGTTTTCTCCAGAGGTCCATCATACCTAACTTTTCTAATGTTCTATTCACCTCCTTAACTTCTTTCTTGTTTATTTTGTGGTTAGATTTATCTAGTGCAGAGGGGGAGGTTCAGGTCCCCCACTAGTATAGTTTTGCTGTCTATTTCTTCCTGTAACTCCCTGAACTTCTCTAAGAATTTGGATGCTATACCATTTGGTGCATATATGTTTAGTAATGATATTACTTCATTGTCTATGGTGCCTTTTAGCAGGATGTAGTTTCCTTCCTTATCTCTTTTGATCAGATCTATTTTTGCTTTTGCTTTGTCTGAGATCAGGATTGCTACCCCTGCTTTTTTTACTTCAGCTGGCATAATATATTCTGCTCCAGCCTTTTACCTTTACCCTGTATGTGTCACTCTTTTTCAAATGTGTTTCCTGTAAACAACATATTGTAGGATTATGGTTTTTAATCCATTCTGCAATCTTTTCCTTTTATGGGAGAGTTCATCCCATTCACATTCACAGTTATGATTACTATCTGTGTCTTTTTCTCCATCCTTCCCCCCATTTACGCTTTTCTTTCTCCTTTTTCCTTTCCCCCCCTTCACTGGTGTTTTGCTTTTGACCACCACCTCCTTCAGTCCCTCCTCCCTTTTATTATCCCTTTCCTTTTTCTTCCCCTTTACTCTTACTGCTCCTTCCCTCCCTTCTTCCCCTCTTCTTTCCCCCCCTTTTCTTTCCCCTTTTCCCTCCTACTGCCTATAGGGCAAGTTAGATTTCTATACCTAACTGATTATGTTATGCCCTTCTTGAGCCAAATCTGATGAGAGTAAGGTTCAAACAATGCTCACCCCCTCCCTTCTTTCCCTCTGCTGTAATAGGATTTTGTGTCTTTTCCTGTAATGTAATTTACCTTTGTCTGCCTCCTCCTTTCTCAGTACATTTTCTAAGATCAGATTGATCCACTTATTTGGATCTATTTAACCCACTTGATTAGATATTTTTTTTATCATTACATCAGAGTCAACTAATATCTACCCTCTTTATGTATACTCCTTTAACATGGTGTAATAACAATACAGTTCTCAAGAGTCGCAAATGTCATATTTCCTTATAGGGATGTAAACAGCCCACCCTTATTAACAACATATTGTATCTTTCCAACCCATTTACCTTTTTAATGTCTTTCTTGAGTCCTATACTTGAAGATCAAATTTTTTGTTGAGCTCTGGTCTTTTTATCAGGAAGGTTTGGAAGTCCCCTATTTCATTGAATATCCACCTCCTCCCTTGAAAAATGATGCTCATTTTTGCTGGGTAGTTGATCCTTGGCTTCAATCCAAGCTCCTTTGCATTAGGGAATATCATGTTCCATGCCCTGTCATTTTTTAATGTAGAAGCTGCAAGGTCCTGTGTAATCCTGACTGTGGTTGCATGATATTTTTTTCTGGCTGCTTGCAGCACCTTCTCTTTCATCTGGTAACTTTAGAATTTTGTCATTATATTCCTTGGCATTGTCAATTTGGGATCTCTTTCAAGTGGTGAGCAAGAATCAGTCAAACAGAAACAAAAAAATGAAAAAATAGATGAAAACGTAAAATACCTCATTGGTAAAACAACCGACCTGGAAAATTGATTCTTGCTCTCTCAAAAAGACATTAGTTTCCATTTGTCCAATTCTAGTTTTTAACAGATTGTTTTCTTCTGTTAGTTTTTGTACTTCCTTTTTCAATTGGCCAATTGTGTTTTTTAGGGACTTGTTTTCTTCAGTGTATTTTTTTTCCAATTGGCCAATTGCATTTTTGAAGGACTCTTCTACCTCTCTCATTTGACTATGAAAATCCTTCTTGAGCTCTTCTAAGAAGGCTTTTTGGGCTTCAGACCCATTCATATTCCCTTTTCTTGTTGCAGATGTGGGTTTGTTGACAATGTTGTCCTCTTCAGAATTTCTGTCTTGATCTTCACTCTTCTCATAATATGAACCTATGGTACATTTCTTTTTACTCATGATGTTTCTTTATTCCGGGCCTTTAAAGAGATTGAGCTCTTCTGCTGGGGAACAGAGAGCACTGACCCAAGCTTCTTGTGTTGGGAGCCTAGATCTTGGTCACTGGCTTTGTGTGCTGGGGCCTCTTATGTCGGCAATTGGAGGCTGTAGGATTCTGGCAGCTTACCTCAGGTTGGGCTGGAATCAGCAAGGCTGGAACTTTCAGTCAGTTCTAGGTTGCCTGTGTTTCCTTTGCTTTAGCTTTTTTCAACTCTTTTGAGATGGGTGCTGCAGGGTGTTTATCTGCCTGGGGCCCCCTGCAGTGTTGTCTCCCTCCTTTCTGCTAATGCACTGGGAGATTCCTTTGTGGTAGAGTACGGAGGCACCTGGTGGTTTTCTGAGCTGGTTTCCACCGGTTCCCTCACACACACACATCCCACCCTCACTGAGGCACTCAGAGGTCCAGGTGTTGGTGTTTGCCTGTTCTACCACCTGAGCTTCAGGATTTCTTCACAATTGGAGGCTGCAGGGCTCTGACAGCTTACCTCCTGTTGGGCTGGAACCAGCAAGGCTGGGGCTTTAGGAAGACTTTAGATTGCTTTCTTCACCTCCTTTCAGATGAATGCTGCAGGGTACTTATCTTTCTGGGGCCCCTTGTAGTTCTGCCTCACTTATTTTTGCTGAGGCACTGGGAGACCTGTTTGCTAGGCTGCTGCACTGCTGCTCCCCATCTTTCTTCTAGTTCAGCTGTTCCAGGGTTTTTTTCTGTGGTGATATTTTCTGGGTTTTCAGAGGTTGATAGGGGAGAGTAAGAGCGACTACCTTTTCACTCCGCCATGTTGGCTCCCGGAAGCGAAAGTTCCTATGATGCTTTTTATTCCACTTCTTGGACACAAGTCATGGTGACCCCAAAAACTCAAAAAAAGTGAAAAAGAAATTTTTCTCTTTCCATGGACAGAAAATGGCTAACTTCAATATACCTGGAGATAATATTCTTTTCACTCACCAAAATATTTTCCAGATTGTGAACAGAAGCATATTAATTTAGTTAATACATAGTATAAACTTTTATTCAAAATTATAAAATGAAGAAAATAAGCAAAAAAAAAAGTATGAACTTACAGTTATGCTCAGGTTGAGATCCTTTGGATTATACACAGTATCAGAAATGGATTTTTCTAAGTACTCTCTCATTTTTGCAGTTTCAACTGTCATTTTTTGATCTATAAAATGACCAAGATATTTTTTTCAGGCATGCATGTTTTCCAATATTATCATTCATGGTGATTAACATGTATAGCTCACATTTATGTAACCTTTTAAGGTTTACAAAACATTTAATTTTTCTAATTTTATAAATGGGGAACTGAAACCAAGAGAAGTGAAATTATTCAATCTAAGTCACTCTGGAAACACACAATAATTAATTCACTGTTATGCTTTAGGTACATTGTAGGTTCAATAGACTCTGGGGATGGCCTGGGAACATGACCACCATAGATAATTCTTCTATAGAAAAAAATGTATTCCAAGGTCCAAACAAATGACTTATGACTAATCTCTTCATAAATTTGACTCTTCCTCTCTTCTTTGCCTCCTCAACTAACGACAATGCTCAGACATCCCAAAGAGTAATTCTGTATGTGAAGGCAATATGTAACACCTTGCTTCCCCGTAACTCAACCCCCTGGAAATAATGGGAGCATTTCTACAGATATGATAGATGGGACTTTTCTTGAACGAAAGGAGAAAGGTTCAAAATCTTCTTGAGAATTGCATCACCAATATTGCCATAGATTTAGAACATCACAGCTTCTACCATTTGTAGCTCTCCCGAGGCTTCAGTTAGCCACACAGAAAACCCTTTAATAATCCTCTTTTGGATACACAAAACTTGTGTGGTGATATTCTTCCTTTTTTCTCAAAATGTGGGATACTGATTTCCTACATAATCATTCACTTGGAAAAGCATTTTCTGCCAAATGAAGAAAATGAAATAAATAACTGTTCAAGAGAGAAACTGATGAAGTGTACATGTTTTAAAACTCCTAAAATATACAGAAAAACTACAGATTACTGCAGTGAGCATCCCTACTAGACCAAGGAAATTAGATCTAAAATGGAAGGTTAATAACATAATGGGAATAATAATAACTCACAAAGTTGTGATGAGGATAACTGAATTATAGAATTGCAGACCTAAAAGGAACCTTAGAGATAAATCTGTCCAACAGTCTCATTTTACAGATGAGGAAACTGAGGTTCAGAAATGGAAATGTCTCAGAAACAAGACAATGCATGTAAATTTCTCTTAAGAATTTACATGAATATGAGATTTTAGAATTATTTTTGACATATTTTAACATATCTTAGAATTGTAATTTTTACCCATATACACTGTGGAGTACCAATTATTTCAAATCCCAAGGAGAAAAGCCTTAAGTTAGAGAGATTTTTAACCTATGGCCTGTAAAACTTAAAATGTATTTTGATAAATATTTAATAGAATTTATTTTCTTTGAAAGGATACATATTTAATGTTTAAATATTATTTAAAACAGCATTACAAAATGCTATTTTGAGAAAGAGTCCATAGGCTTGACTGACTACTAAAGGAGTCCATGACAAAAAAAGTTTAAGAACCTTTACCCTAGGTTATCTTATAAAGTAGGGTTGAACCCCATGGACCATCCATAGTAAAGGCTTTGCAGGGGCCATCCCATGGCTCATGTACTTGAATTTGCCTCAGCAATGTCAGGAACACATGTGGCTCATGACTGAAGGACCTATTCATCTGGGATGACTTAACAAACCTGAGTGATACTTTATCTGCCTTCACTACCCCTCTTTTCATCCCACCTCACCTCCACTCTCATGTACATTCTACATTGAATACCTTTATAATTCCTACCTTGGAGAAACTCTAAATGTGAGGCAAAACCTAAGCCTCAAGTAAATTTCCCCAGCTTTGATGTGGAGAGTGAAGGGTGTTTGGTGGTGGGTTCCCCTCATTACATATTTTCAAGCAAAACCTAAATGATCACTTGACAAGTTTTTACCAGAGAGAGGTTTTTTTTAGAATCAGGTTAGAGTAGATGGTCTTATGGGGTCCCTTCCAACTCTGACATCCTGGGATTCTGATATACCACAAAGTTTTTAGTACGCTGATTAAATGCTTCTGGTCTCATACATTTTAGTAAAGGTAAATGATTTATCTATTTTCTATCATCTTTGCTACATGACTCATCCAAAGTCTCTGTAATGTAGCTGCACCACCCCCTTGACTTCCTGTAAAGTTCAATATTTATCATACGATCATATAGAAGGCATATAGAACTTTTGAGCTCAAAGAGACATTAGAATCTGAGACCCAGAGAAGTTTAGTAGCTTATCCAAGGGTACACAGGTAGTGACAGCATTGACACTTGAACCAGGTCTTCCAAGTCCAAATTAAGATTGATCTTTTCATTGTGCACAGAGTAAGAGAAAGCTTCTGTTCTTAATTTTTGTACCCCTATGTCATTAAGCATGACTCTCCTGACTTTTATGGGAATCTCATCATCAGTCATTATTGTATGGATGTAGAATAAAGTAATCTAACCTTATTTGTACCTACCAATCTCTTATTTAATTCCTGTTTATGCCCTGTCAAAGTTAATTTCTGTGGACGTTGTCTATGTACACTATGAATTTTAGTCATGGGTACTTTACAGCTTCATTTTACAGATAAGAAAATTGAGACTAAAAGGTTAGTCTTCTCTTCTTCAGGCTAAAAAAATCCCATATCCTCACCATGTTGCTTATTAACCTATTGATGGATTGTAAATCATCAATGTTCACCACAAAAGTGGTGTCCAGAACTTAGTAACAATGCAATAGATAAAGCATGGAGCACAATAGGACTATACCTTTCCTTCCTCTGAACATAATCCTTCAGAGCAGCTTAAGACCACATCAGCATTTCTGGCTGCCTTATCACGTGATAAGGCAGCCAGAAATGCTGATTCCAATCAACTAGAGAATCCAATGAGATTCCAATCAACTAGAACCCTCAGAGCTTTTTCACATGAACTCTATTCTTGCCACAGATTTCCCCATCCTGTATTTATGCAGTTAATTTTTTTTAACTCAAGTACGTGACTTCTACATTTATCCACATTTAAGTTCATCATATTAGCTTCAATTTTCTATCTTAATCTTTTCATAGTCTGATTTTTAAGCCAATACGTTAGCTTTGTGTCACCCACAAATTTCATAATGATGTGATTTCCATTTTTATACTAAATTTGGGTATACCATTGACTAAACAGTAGTCAAGAGTTAGTAAGAAAACAAGTTAAAGGAGAAAACATTGACAGATTGAGATAAGTAGCTGAAACTTGAACTTTATATCTGGGAGTGCTAAAATCCTGAAATATTTTACATAAAAGAATCCATATTATTCCTTTAAAGCTAAAATGAAATTAGTAGAAGGAAAACAAGAATGGTGACCATTTCTAACTGCTTTTCCAAAGGACTTCTCATGAAGTCGTAGACACTTCTTGTGGATTCACAGGGTCTTATATATATAGTTCTCCATTTGTAAACCTCTAGTCTAAATGATTCTGCACTTAACAATTAAGTTAGAAATAGGTAAGTCTTACTGAGTTGCCAGTTTGTCCTCTTATTCACTTCAGATACAGTAACAAGATATGGAGCTTCCATTGGGATCAAGTTATCTTCATCTTTGATATTCAAAAAGAGAGGATACTGGTTAACTGGATACGGAAAACGAACAACCTGAAAATGAATTACAAGAGGACTTTTGAATATTGAAGAAATATCACCATATTTCTTTTAAACTTTCATATCAATAATACTCTTAGTTCCCTTTAGTAAATAATGTAATTTATTTAAAAGTGAAATCTACCTCTTTAGTTTTTTGGTTTTTTTTTTTTTTCTCACAGAATGGAATTTAGAAACAAAACAAACTTCTGTACTGGAACAACAGCATGGATTCCAAGAAGTAAAATAAAAGGCTACTTCCTTGCCTCCAGTTTCTCAAAACCTTGTGATCTGTCTTTTAATCACATCGCACAACTGAAACTCTCCTCTCCAAAGGCAGGCAATTACTCAAGAAAAGGCCAAATATGATGGCCTTTTCTCAATCGAAATCCTTCTTGAGCTCCATACACAGCATTTGATACTATTGACCAAACTCTCCTCTGAGGTAATCTCTCCTCTGTCAGGTATTCTTGTGATAATTATTTCTTTCGGTTCTCCTCCCGACTTTTTGACTGTCTCTGCTCAGTTCCTTTTGCTGGATCATAATCCACATCACATTCCCCTATTGTGAGTATTGCCCAAAGTTCTGTGCTAGACTATTTTCACTTTCTACTTTCTCTCTTTTAGCAGTCTCTTCTGCTCTCCAGTTTTCAATTATCATCGATATGCAGATGGTCCCTAAAGATACACACATATATGTATATATAGATATACAGTATATATATATACACAATGCAATTATCTATATGCATCTATATGCAGTGTATACACACATGTGTGTCTTTAAGAATCATCTGCATACATACATGTATATATACACATATATGTATATATATGCATGTGTATACACACACACACACACATATTCATCCACAGCTTCTATTGAGCTCCAAATCCATGACTAATTGCCTACTGGACATTTCAAATTGGATGTTTCTTGGACATCTCAACTCAATATGCCTAAAACTAAATTTATTCCTTTTCCTTAAACCCACCCCTTCTCATAATCTACTTATTTCTGTCTAGGGCACCACTATTCTTCCCCTAATAAAGACTAAAAATCACAAATTCCCAATTCCTGGTTCTCCCTTACCCCATACACCATCTTGATTTTTCTACTTCCACTTCATCTCTCTCATCCATCCTCTTTTCTCTACTGATAAGCTACCATCCAGTTTTAGACTCTCATCATCTATTATCTGGACTACCAAAATAGCCTTCTAATTGCCTTGTCTGACCCAATGCTCTTCCCTCTTTACTAGCCCTCCAAAGCTACCAAAGTGATATTCCTAAAGCATAGATTTGATCATGTCAGTCCCCTGCTCAATAAATTCGGTAGGTTCAAATACTAAACTGCTTTTTTAAACATTTAACACCTGCCACAACTTAATTCTAATTTAACTTTCCTGTCTTTGTATATATTACTACCCTCCATGTGTATGATCCAACCGAACTGTCCTTCTTTCTGCTCCATAGACAAGAAACTTCATCTCCTGTCTCTGTGTCTTTTTAACAAGTTCTTCCTCCTCATCTCTTCCTTTATTCTCTCCTCAAAACTATCTCATAGAATCTGTAGTGTCCTTCAAAACTTATTTCAAAAATCATCCTCTACATGAAGTCTTTTCTGATAATCTGTGCTGTCAGTGACCATCCATTACCCTGAATTTGTTCTGCAAATATTGTGTATGTACTTATGTGTGTAAATGTATGCCCCTTGAAGAACAAGGTTTGCTTAATTTTGCCTTTGTATCCCCAGTGCTTAGCAAAATAGCTGGATATGTGTTTTATGCTTGTTGATTGGAAATTTTCAATACTTTCTTTTTTGATTGGAGACACAGAGAATATTGGAACTCAAAGGGCTCTCAGGGACCATCTAGTCTCAAACTCTCATTTCACAAGTAAGGAAATTGTCCCAGAGAAATGAAGCATATTGCCCAAGATTACCCAGCCAGCTGATGACAAGAATAGCAGGCACTTGAATAGCTTTAATAAGTTTATGAATAATAAATATGTAAATACACATTAATAATAAAAATAAAATGTAACAATAATAGATAAATAAATTTTATAAATGACACCTCATTTTAACCTCAGAACAAATCTGAGGGGCACATGTTATTATTCTCATTTTAAAGATAAAGAAAAAGAAGGGGAAGCTAAGTGGCATAGTGGATAGAGCACCAGCCCTGGATTCAGGAGGACCTGAGTTCAAATCCAGTCTCAGACACATAACACTTACTAGCTGTGTGACCTTGGACAAGTCACTTTATCCCATTGCCTAGCCAAAAAAAAAAAAAGAAAAAGAAAAGAAAAGAAAAAAAGAGATGGAAGTTAAGTGACTTGCCTAGGTTTCATAGTACACAGGGTCCCACAGTTAATAATGTTTAAACTCATATGTGAACTCAATTTGTGATGAGTCCAGGTCTAGCACTCTATTACAGAACCTAATCAGGATTAGACTTTGGCTCTCTGTTATCTAAGTATACAGTATATCAGTCAGAAGAACCGGACTTAAGTCTCAGCTCTACCATTTATTAGATTTGTAACTTTGGGCAAATCATTTCACTTCTCTTGACTTCATTCTTTCCTCTGTAAAATGAAAGCACTTGCTTAGGTAATTACTAAACTCCTTCTTAGCCTCACAATCAATGCAATTGAGTCAGCTTTTGTATGTTTTTTTGAATGAGAAGGTATTCAAGTTGTGTTTAATTGTTTTATGATGTAAAATAGAAAGATTTTCTGGCTTGAGTAAAGTCTCAAATAAAGTCTACCGTAGGGTAGGGAATACTGACTTGTACTGGAAAGAGTGAAGAATTGATGAACATTGGGAATCTGGACAATGTAAGTGTATCCATCAGTAAGCATGGGGCTAAGTTGAGAAGATCCTTAAGAACAATGGTGAAGAGTTTCAGTCTTAATTGGAAATTAATATCAATCAATGATAAGATCTAGAGCTTTACAGCTGCCTGAAAATGAAATGAGTATCTTTAATTCAAGAAAAAAAATATTATTACTTATTACTGTATGAAAGACATTGTGGTCAATAGGTAGTAAGTTCTCCACCAAAGGACTCCTGTACTCCTCCATCCCCCCAGAATTTTCCATCCTACCCAATAATACTGATCACAGAATGGCTCCCATTTTGCCACTATTCAGTGTTTTCCACACACCCATTGAACTCCTTCAAATTTTGGTATGTTGTCTCATTATAGTTATTACCTTTAATGAAATTATTGTTTCTGTGATCTGTTGTTTGGCTTATCCACAATTTAGGATTAAGGTGGGTTTTTTTTTTTAGTTTTCAAGTAACTTTTAATTTGTGCTTTAAAATTACCTATATTGAATGTAATTTTTATTGGATTATGGTCAGGAAAAGATGTATTTACTATTTCTACTTTTTGCATTTATTTGTAAGGCTTTTATGCACTAATATATAGGCAATTTTTGTGAAAGTACCATGAACAACTGAAAAATAGATATGTTCCTTTCTGTTCTGATTCAATATTCCACAAAGGTCCACCATATCTATCTTCTAAAATTCTATACATCTCCTTAACTTACTTCTTGTTTATTTTGTGGTTTGATTTATCTAAGTTTGAGATGGGTTAATTGAGGACCCAAAATCATTACAGATTTTTTTTTGTTTCCTCTTGTGACTCATTTAACTTTTCCTTTAAAAATTTAAATTCTATGCTATTTGGTGGATATATGTTAACTATTGCTATTAATTTATTGTTCATGATACCTTTAAGCAAAATTTAGTGTTCATGTTTATCTCTTTTAATCAGGTCAATTTTTGCTTTTTCTTTGTCTGAAATCCTATTGCCACCCCACTCTTTAAAATTCGATGTATTTTGGGTTGCATTTTGAATGGAATATTGAACGTATGCTTCAGTAGAAGCATAATAGATTCTTCTCTAACTCTATGTGTATCTTTATGTTTCAAGTATGTTTCTTGTAAAGAATATACAATTAGATTCTGGTTTCTAATCAATTCGGCTATTTTCTTGTGTTTTATGTGTAAGCTTATCCCATTCATATTCAAATTTAGGATTGTTAAGCATATTTCCATCCACCTGATTCTCTCATATTTATCTTTCTATTTTTTTTTGCCCTGATGCCTCTTTTAGAATCTGTTTCATTTCTGACCACTGCCTTTCTTAATACACTTTCTCTTTTATTCTACCATACCCACCTTTCTTTTTCCTCCTATGTCCCTGTGAGGTAAAATAAATGTTTAAAAATTTTATGTAGTATTTTATTTTCCCCCAGTTACATGTAAAAACAATTTTAATATTCATTTTTGAAACTTTGAGTTCCAAATTGTCTCCCTTCCTCCCTCCCCACCACCCCTCTTTAAGAAGGCAAGCAATTTGATATAGGTTATGCACATGTAGTCATGCAAAACACTTCCATAGTAGTCATGTTGTGAAAGACTATATTTCCCTCTATCCTATCTCACCCCCCATTTATTCTATTCTTCCTCTCCTTTTACCCAGTCCCTCCTCAAAAGTGTTTTGCTTCTGACTACACCCTCTCCCAATTTGCACTCACTTCTATCACCCCACTCCCTTCTCTTTTCCCCTTCTTGCCTACTTTCCTGTAGAGTAAGAAAGATTTCTGTACCCAATTAAATGTGTATGTTATTCTCTCTTTCAGCCAATTCTATGAGAGTAAGGTTCACTTATTTCCTCACTACCGCCTCTTCCCCTTAATTGTAAAAGCTTTTTCTTCCCTCTTTTATGTGAGATAATTTATTCCACTCTACCTCTTCCTTTCTCTTTCTCCCAATATATTCCTCTCTCCCCCTTTAATTTTATTTTTTAGATAACATAGCTTCATATTCAACTCACATTTGTGCCCTCTGTCTATATGTACTCTTTCTAACTACCCTAATATTGAGTATGGTCTTATGAGTTATAATATCATCTTTCCATGTAGGAATGTACACAGTTTAACTTTAATAAGTCCCTTACAATTTATCTTTCCTGTTTACCTTTTCATGCTTATAATTGTATTTGGAAGTCAAATATTTTATTCCACTCTGGTCTTAAGAATGCATGAAATTTCTCTATCCCATTGAATATCCATTTTTCCCCCTTATGGGTTATACTCAGTTTTGCTGGTTATGTGATTCTTCATTTTAATCCTAGCTCATTTGCTCTCTGGAATATCCTATTCCAAGCCCTCTGATCCTTTAAGGTAGAAGCTGCTAAATTTTGTGTTATCCTGATTATGGCTCCATAATACTTGAATTGCTTCTTTCTGACTGCTTGCAATATTTTCTCCTTGACCTGGGAACTCTGGAATTTGGCTATAATATTCCTGAGGGTTTTCATTTTGGGATCTCTTTCAGGAGGTAATTGGTTGATTCTTTCAATTTTAATTTTACCCTCTGGTTCTAGAATATCAGAGCAGTTTTCCTTGATAATTTCTTAAAAGATGATGTCCAGGCTGTTTTTTTGATCATGGCTTTCAGGTACTCCAATAATTTTTAAATTATCTTTCCTGGATCTATTTCCCAGGTCAGTTGTTTTTCCAATGAGATATTTCACACTGTCTTCTATGTTTTTCATTCTTTTGGCTTTGTTTTACAGTGTCTTGATTTCTCGCAAAGTAGCTAGCTTCTATTTGCTCCATTCCAATTTTTAAGGAATTGTTTTCTTCATCGAGTTTTTTAGCCTCCTTTTCCATTTGGCCAATTTTGGTTTTTTTAAGGCATTCTTCTTCTCATTAGCTTTTTGGACCTCTTTTACCATTTGTCTAGCCTTTTTTAAGGTGTTATTTTCTTCAGTATTTTTTAAGTCTCCTTTAGCAAGCTGTTGACTTGTTTTTCATTATTTTCTTGCATCACTCTCATTTCCTTTCCCAATTTTTCCTCTACGTCTCTTAGTTGATTTTTAAAATCTTCTCTGAGCTTTTCCATGGCCTGAGATCAATTCATATTTTTCTTGGAGGCTTTCAATGCAGGAGCTTTGACTTTGTTGTCTTCTGAGTGTGCTCTAATCTTCCTGGTCACCAAAGTAAGTTTCTATAGTCAGAGACTTTTCCTGCTGTTTGCTCATTTTCCCAACCTGTTACTTGACTTTTTAACTCTTTGTTCAGGTAGGGCTCTGCTTCCAGTGTGGAGGATGTATTATTCCAAGCTTAAGGGGTTTTCTGCAGCTATTTTTAGAGATGCTTCTAGAGACAGGTAGGTTTTCAGTTCTTCCAAGGTGGTATGATCTAAGGAGAGGTGTTTACTCCTCTCCTGGTCTGTGCTCAGGTCTGTGAGGAGCATTATTTTCTGCCCTGGAACTGTGAGGAGAATCTGCCCTCCACTGCTGCTGGAAGCTCTGCTATGGTTGTGCTTCTCTTCACCCCAGGACGGTAACACACATCCACGTATGGGCAAAGCAACAGAGTCTTGCCTCAGTGCTAACCTCCTTCTGACCAGTTGTTCAATCCCTTTACTGTCTGTGGGCTGAGAGCTCCAGAAGCAGCCACTGCCAGTGCCACTGGCACTGCGATTCAGTCACTCTCAAGGCCTGCTCTTGGTTTGCTTGGACCCGAGCTGTGCTGGTGAGGCCTGCGCTAGACTGTACTTCTCTCTCACCCAGGTCCAAGAGCCCTTTCCTACTGACCTCCTAAGTTGTCTTTGGCATCTGTGGGCTGAAAAGTCTGGAAAGCACCACTGTTGCCAATGATTCAGTCACCCCAGGTGCTCTGGCTTTCCTGGGGCTCGGTGTATACTGGCACACCCTGTGCTGAACTGTGCTCCTTTCTCAGCCTCGTACAATAGACTTTTCCTGTTGACCTTCCAAGTTGTCTTGGCTTAGAAATTTGTTTTGCTCCATCTTTTTTTGGTTTCTGTTGCTCTAGAATTTGTTTAGGGTTATTTTAAAAGATATTTTCAGGGATTTGGGGGAGAGCTCAGGTGAGTCTCTGGCTTTACTTCACCATCTTGGCTCCACATCAGGTAAAATGAATTTTTGAACCAAATTATGTGTATGTGTATTTCTCTCTCCTTGAACTAATTTAGATGAGAGTGAGATTCAAGCATTCCCTCATCTCCCTCAGACTCCATTCATTGCAACTCTTTAATGCATGGCCTATTTATGTGAAATAATTTTTCCCATTCTTTTTCTCCCCCTCTCCTAATGCTTTCTTCTTCCCTACTATTTCATTCTTCTTTTGAGACTATCAAAATGTAATAAAATCACACCCAGATGCTCTGTATAAAATTAGACTCTCTAGTTATGATAAAGCTCTGATGGCTTACATGTATCATATATAACATGATAGTATAGACATATAATACAATAGTGTAAACAGTTTGAACTTGTTTATTCCCTTATGATTTTTCAAGCATATTTACATTTTTATGTTTCTCTTAGCCTTTTGTTTGAATGTCATATTTTCAATGTAGTCCTGGCATTTTCACCAGGAATATTTGAAAATCCATTATTTCATTGAATATCCATTTTTTTCCCTTTTTGGATGGCATTCAGTTTTGTTAGGTAGGTTATTCTTGATTGTAATTCTAGATCTTTTGCCTTCTGGAAGATCATATTCCAAATCATCTATTCCTTTACTATGTTTTCTTGACTGTGGCTCCATGATACTTGAAATTCTTTCTCTCTGGCTGCTTGCAGTGTTTTTTCATTGATCTGGGAATTCTGGATTTTAGCTATAATATACCAGAAAGTTATCATTTGGGTGTTTCTTTCAGGATATGACTGATACAGTTTTTCACTGTCTACTTTGTACTCTGGTTCTAAGATATCTGGCAGTTGAAAATTCCTTGAAATATGGTATGTAGGAGTTTTTTGTTCATCGTTTTCAAGTAATCCAGTGACTCTTAAATTATCTCTCCCTGACCTATTTTACAGGTCAGTTGTTTTTCCTGTGAGATAGTTCACATTTTCTTGTATTTTTTCCATCTTTTGACTTTATTTTTTTATTTTTTGATTTCTCATGTTGTCATTAGTTTCCTTTTGGCTAATTCTAATTTTAGGGAATTATTTTCTTCGGTAATATTTTGTGTATCTTTTACCAAGCTATTAATTCTTTTCTCATATTTTTTTTTTGCATAGCCCTCATTTCTTTTACTATTTTTTCCTGTACCACTCTTGTTTTTTAAAATAATTCTTCTGTCTTTTTTCATCTTTATTTAACTCTTCTAAAATTCTATTTGGATTTGTGTCCAAGCTGCATTTTTCTTTGAGGCTTTGTTTGTATATATTTCCAAATTGTTATCTTCTTCTGTGTATCTTTTGTGCACCATAGTAGCTCTTTATGGATTGGTTGTTGTTTTTTGTTTGTTTGTTTGTTTGTTTGCTTATTCTTGCAGCTTACTTCTTGCTTTCTAGGACTGCCCTGAGGTTTTGACCATGCTCCCAGCAAACTCACTAGGGGGAAAACATCATCTTCCTACAAGATCCCCTCTGCCTTAGGAGTTTACCTCATAACCACTTATTGTCCCACTGATTGGAGGATGGAGTCATGAGCTATAAAACCTCCCTTTGAGGGTCCTTAGCTCAGAATAACCGCAATTCTCACCCAGCTGCACTGCTTTGGGACATCTCTGACTTTTCTACCATGGCCCCACATCTGATACCTTCGCCAAGTCTCCTACACATACTTTTTGGCTCCTTTTTGTGTGTTGTGTTGTCTTCCATCTTTAGATTGTAAGCTTCTTGAGGGTAGACATTGTTTTTTCTTTCTTTATATTTGTATCCTCAGCATTTGGCACAGTTCCTGGTACATAGTATGTGCTTAATAAATGTTTATTGACTGACAGACTTTGGATTTTATATTAATGTTGAACTCTGCTCACTTCTGGGCAGCTTTCTGGCCTGAACTTCTGGGGGGGAGAGGTTGTATCCTTCTGTTGCTTTCACAGCTCAATTTGTGGGCTTGCAAGTTTTCACTGATTCCAAAGTTCTGTGATTCAGGTAGAATTGTCCAGAGCCCTCCTGGTCTGAGCTCTGCAAGTTCCTAACTAAAATTTGGGTCTGTTGGCTTTTGTTGTGCAATTGATTTTCAGTAGAATGCTGCTTGACTCAGTCACTGCTAACTTGCTGGGAGGTTCTACAGGTTCAGAACAACTCAATTTCTGTCTCCCTTTTGGTTCCGCTCTGTTTATTTCACTGCAGGCTTATGTACTAGGGTGAATATTAGAACTGCATCACTGGTCTGGTCCTGGAGCCTCACAGCTTTCTGGAACTTGTTTCTCACTCAGTATGTAGCTAGAACTCCACTTGCTCAAGACTGACTGCTCCTCTCTGCCCTGAATCTATGACCCTGAAGGGGGTAATGAGTGAAAGAGCTACCATATGGCACCTGTTTCTGCTCCCAGGACAAGTTCAAGGGTCCCTTGGAAAAACTTTCTACCCAGTAATTCTTGTCTTAGTACTCTCTTTTGGCTCCCTTTCCATCCCTGAGTACTGGAATGCTCCTCATCCCCACTGTGGCTGCTACTGCTGCCCTACTGCACTACTAGCTATGCCCCACCTCAGAATCTCCAGACCTTTCTGTCTTTGTAAGCTGCCTGGGCTGGAAAAAATTTCTCACTGTGACTTTTTCTTGGCTTTCCTGATCACAATTCAGCCTGACATATTTTACAGGTTGTTGTGAAGTGAAATGGGCAAAAAATGCTCCTTTTCCTTCTGCCATCTTGACTCTGCTCTACCCTTTTTCTTAATCCCATCTTTTCTCTGGAATACCACCTATTAAGTTTAATGTATTTGTACGTGAAACTCTTCCTGTTTGTATGGGGGTGGAGAGGAGGATCATGTTACTTTGCTCAATTCCTATGAAACTGAGATTCATGTGACACCAGCTCAACCCATCCCTTCTTTCTTATTTGTATAGTTTTCTTTTTGTGTATCTCAACTATGTGAGATAGTAAGTTACATTCAATTATTTCCCTCTTCTTCTCCAGTGTATTGCGTTTCCCCTACTTTAAGACCCTCAAAACATAACAAAACCACTCCCAGGTTCAATGTAATATTTAACTCCCTCCATGACTCTTGAAGACCTAAGGGGAACTCAATGATGTAATCACTAAGGGAGGACAAGACTTTCAGTAACTTGGAGGTGTGAGTTTATACTTTGGCCTTACAAGTTGTTGAAGTTTCAGTCCATTCTTCCCAGGAATCCTCTATGTGAAAGGAGTATATCGCTAGTATGGAGAGACGTTACCATAACTATCCTTCCTATGCCACATTAGTAAACATCCACCCACCTCCTAAGAATCCTCCCAAGGATGTTATAAGGATAAGATGAAATGACATATGCAAAGTAATTTGCAATTCTTAAAATGATATAAATTCATTATTGTTATTATTAGTATTAGTATTACACAAAACTCTCTGGGGGCATAGGTAGTTTATGCTAATATTCTAGAAAATCCCATCATTTCTAAAATGCTAAGGAACAGGCATCATTTAAAGACTTATTATAGCATTCACTATTCTTCTTTGGGTGGTTACACTCAGTAAGTGAGTAGATGAATGGAAGAATAAATGAACAAATCAACAAATAAATGAATAGAAGTTGAGAATGGTCATAAGAAACCATTGAAGAGAAATATCATCCCTTGTTTCCCTTGTTCTTCCTTGATTATCTAGATATGATGGAATCCTAACAAAGCTCCCCCAGCTCCAATAGTCTAACTTCCTTATGGGCAGCAGGCACGTCCTGATTTAGCCACACAATCAGGCTTTAACCACACTACTTCCCCCAGGCTCAATCACTGGCCTCCCTGAACAGCAGGCTCACTTCCCCCTACATAGCCACTGCTCCCTCAGCTCAATATTCTAACTTATATATGCCTCATCAGAATAACAGGCATGTCCATGAACTCCTATTTCTCACAGAAACAGCAGGTGTGTCCATGCACTCAACCACAGCCACATCCATCTAATCTTAGACAGGATCACAATAGCCAGTCAATCAGAAAGCTGCACCACTGGGATACCCAAGCAAGACGTGGACCCCAAACAATAGAAGGGACTTTCCCTAAGTAGGCACCTACGCAGTAATAGCAAAAGCTGTCTTTCAGGTGAATTTATAATGTACAGAGGCTTATTAAAATATTATTTTCATATATTAATGTCCCCTAGAAAAGGGTATGTTTTTATGTATTATGGGTTTTGGTTCCACCAAGGCTGGAGAGCATTACCCTCAATAAATGCCTTCACTTAGATTGAAGGTTGTCCGAGTCTGTGAATTCATTTGAGACAATCCCCACAACAAACCATGAAACCTCAACAGATGTTCAGGTAGCTTATGTTGATAGTGCAGTGGAAAGAGTGCTGGCTTTGGCGTCACATGACCTGCATTCAAACCCTGCCACTGACATGTACTCCCTATGGAACCTAGGAAGTCTCTCAATTCCATGAGTCTAAACTTCCTCATCTATAAAATGAAGGGATCTCAATGGATCACCTCTAAGTTCATTTCTATCTATAAACAGCTGATACTATGTCCACCTAAATATTTGTAAACTGCTTACCACATAGGTGCTACATAAATGCTTATTCCTTTTTCCTTCCCTAAAGCAATTTAGAATTTGTTTTGTCTCAATTTTGAAATGTATCCTGTTTCAGAGTCTTCTTCCCCCATCTTTTTTCTTTTCTTTTTAAATGTGTAACAGAGGTTACATTTAATGACATTCTGAGATCTGAGCTCTGAGGTTCCAAATATCAGGTCACATTCCTAGCCATGAAGCCAAGAATTGGTTAAAAATCTATATCTATAGATATGTGTGTATGTATGTATAATTTATATATATATATATATATACATATATATATGTATGTATATGTGTACATATGTGTGTATGTATGCATATATGTGTGTTTAAGGTGCTATTTGGAGATATAGATACATAGAAAGATATCTATATATTTATCTGTCTATATCTATATCTATTTTTATCCATATATCTATAACTATATCTATATATATCCAAATAGCACCCTGAATCAAAAGTGAAGCAGAGCTTATAGTATATGGGGATGTGCTATGTGGTTTTTGGGATCAGAGTTGAAAGAGTTGAATGGTAGCTGGAAAAGAAACTGAGTCTGGGTCTGCCCTTCCTCCTCCCACCCATTCTGTGAAGAATGAACCACTTGTGAGAGGAAGTAGTCAGAGGTCTGTGCTAACAAGATGCCAAAAATAAATACCGGTCCCCCGAAATAAGTGACTTCCAGATAGTACCCACTGGAGTTACAGAGGAACTGGTGGCTGAGTCCAAGGTGATATTGCCTACACTAGTAAGATTTGGTAATTCTTCCACTGGGGAAGTATTGTTGACCTCTGAACTGGAGACATGTATTGTTCTGGGAATGTCTGTGTCTGAGCCTAAGATCCTTGAATTCTAGAACTTTCCTGTATGGATTGCTCAATGGAGCTTAGGGCATCTGAACTATTTCCTAAAATTCCTGGACCTTGAGCATGCCTAAATACTGTTTGGGGTAGGGAAAAATGATCTGGTTTTAGGACCAGATACAGATAAGAAGCCACATAGTAGATGCTTGATTGAATATTATTTTTTTCCTCTTTTTTTCTTCTGTGCAAGGAATGTAAACAGATATGGTAGACAGTGTAGCTTATTTGTCTACAACATTATGTAACTTTATCATAGTGTAGTTAAAAGACTAAGTCCCAGAGAAATATATCAAATTCATGGAACAGGGAGAATTTTCCAGTAGGAGGAGGCGCAAAGCCATTTTAATTCAGAAAATTCACATTAAACACACATGTTAGGCTAAAAATATAAATAGACACCCAGAAGTAGAAATGAGAAGCAACCTATTTCCTGAGGACCATATAAGGCTTAGCACTTAGCTATTGCTCCCTCTGGATTGAAGTGGAGTGCATAGCTTCCCTGGGGAGTGTGGGACAATCTAGGATCTGGTTCTTTTCAGAGAAGAGGCCAGATAACACCAAATGGCAGCAAAATAACCACCTTTGCTTGTCCTTCCAAAGCCAACTAAAATGCCCTCTCTTCCTTGAAATCTTACATGGTCATTCCCTCTCCAATTTAGAAATAGTTTCTTCCTTCTGTGATTTGTCATAGCTTACATTTTAGTAAGGAAAATGAAACAGGCATAGTTTCCCTCTTTATATCTTTTATATCATCTCAGTGCCTTTCATGAGATAAGGGCTCAAGACATGTTTGTTGAATGGAGAAAGGAAGGGAAAGTGGGGGGGAGGGAATAAATATACTTTTCTATAAATATGATGTGAACTTTGTTTCTGTTTTTTAAGAACAGTTTAATGTCATGAATTGAGCATTTAAATAATTGTTTTCAGGCTATCACAATATCTTACCTTTTCTGTGCAGTCTGAGAAAGCTACATTTTGAGACATCTTCTGTTCAGTAGTACAATTACAATCCTCTCTAGAGGTCTTGTTTAAACACTGCTTATATATCCCCGTTTTCTACAAAGCAAATAAAAGTGGGAAGAGAGAAAAAATTCAGATGATTCATAAGCCACATACTCATTGGAGTCAGCAGCCAGTTTAATCATGATCTCCATACTGGGATGTTACTGGCTCACTGGTTTTTCCCCTCTTCCCACAGATAAACACAAACCAACAAACTAGAGGAATTCATCCTAAGAGAATACATATATTCAAGACAATCTTCTCTGAGGCCACAACAGGAAGTTACCTATGAAATTTACACACAAAGATCCTCAAGGGGAAAAAAAGCACTTCTGAAGTGCTGGAGTAATAGGGTTTTCCTGGGATCATAATTCCAAGCGGTCCTCAAGTTTGCTGAATGCAAAGGTGCAAAGTAATTACCTTGGAATCCTAATGGAAATGGCAAAGAAAGAAGGAAGGAAGGACAAATGTTCCTAGAAATATACATTGAAGATACTTTATTTACATGAAGGACCATGAATGAAAACTTTTAGGAGTCATCAGCTTGAAGACTCTTAGTGTTGCTCTGAGTAGTGAAAGGCCAGTTACAGGGCAAAATGGGAGACTTCATGACATCATGTGCTTTAGAGTTTCTCCCTAGACAAAATGAAAACAGCACATAGGGACTTTGTAGAGACAGATTTGTTATATAACAAAAAGGTGCCAGTATACTTCTTAAGTTTTATTTGTGATTCAGTTCATCTTCTTGCAACAAAATAGTAGTAATAAAAGTATCAAAGGGATAACATCATCAATAATGTTTTATGGATTTCATGAAATTCAGCAGGGGTTACAGAGATTCAGTATATGATTGTGCTGAGCTCTAGAGTTCGCAAAAACACTAGAGTAACCATAGGAAATGACTTACTTTTGATTGGGGATGGTAATTTCTTAACTTGGGTCTGCTAGGATCTGCATTGTAAAAGTTATTAGTGGTTGGGATATCTTTTCCTATTTCTGATGGAGGCCTGTAGTTGTTCTGCATGGGATTAAACATAATTATACAAACAGAGCTCGGTAAATAAGCATAAACTTATACAATAATGTTGTTTATATTACACTGGGTGTGAGTATTCTCACTCTGAATAACCAGTAGGAATTACAGTTGCATTGAGCTGCCCCAACTGCACTTTGGGGATGGATAGCCATCCCTAATCTCTTGGCCATTCCTAACTCACATCTGCCTGGAGATAAGAAATCTATATAATATAATAAGCTCTATAGTATAATAGGACTCCTGGTACTCAGCCACTGAGCTTTCTACACACACTTGAACTTGAGATAAGGACCTGAGATTCAATTGAACTATAAATTGAAATCTCTGGCCTGCAAAGCCTAAAATGCCAGAGGTAGGAGAACCTCTTACACATGGCTTTTAACTATTTAAATTCATACTTCTAACAAATATGACTGCCTGGCTTCATAGCAAACAATAGGTTAGAAGCAGAAAATCAGATGTGTGCTCAAGAGGCAATAGTACTAAGAGAACTGATAAAGCAAAGCAAGTAGAGGTTCACAGCATAAGGCCACGGAGCTATGTACATCCCAGGTCAAACCCTTAGGACACTACTATATTACAGCACAACCAAGTACAAAAAAAGACTATAGTCATTTCCTTAAGAGCATAGCCTATAAGTCTGTCACTGGCCAATGGGAGCACTGTCCTCAGATTTGCCTGTTACCAAACCACTTAGAGAGACTCGACGACCTGCTTCTGCAGGGACCTGGTGTTATCTCCACTTCAGAGGATTCAGAAGGCATTCTGTGTTGATTTATGGACTGGAGACAGTCACAGAACACCTGACCATGCTATGAAGTGGAAAGCCAGAACCCTTCATTCTACATCATCAGATACATCTAAGAAAAATGCTCACCAGGCATTCCCAAGTGGTTTGTCAGAAGGCAGAGCACTATGCACGTACTCTGAGCACTAGGTCCCATTAGACAGTCTCCATAGTTATTGATCCTTTTTTAGCCTCCCCATTGCCTGCACTGGATATGGTAGTGGGTGCGTAATAAATGTCTATTAAATAAATAATGGACAAGTAAAGTTAATAATGATGAAACCAAGTCAACAATAAAAGGTTAAATAAATGCTGAAAAAAATTTAATGTGTAGTACATTTTAGAAACTTTTTTTTCCTTTAGACCCTTATTTTGTCCTTTTTGTGCTTTTGCTCTTATAATTTTTTGTGAACATGTCATTTTCCTGTAACAAGATTGTAAGGTCCTCAACAGCAAAGTCTGTCACTTTTCACACTACATGAGCCTCTTCCTTGGACTGAAGGATCCTTTTGATTGGCCTCTACAATGGCAGAATTATTCTGTTCCTAGGTCTCCTTCTGCCTTCACTGGAAGCCTTTCCGTCCATTAAACTGAATTTGACTTAATTCTTGTTTCATTTTATTTGAATGAAAAAGTGATTTGAGGTCATATTTTGTGATATTCATTCCAGTATGGCAAAAGTACTAATTTCAGCTTTGAATACCAAATCTCCCAATTTAAACTTGCTAATCTAGAAAGTTCAACTGCTCCAATGTTTTAACACAGTTCATTAATACCTCTTCTGAATGGTATGACCATCGAGACAACACCATTGTAAATGATCTTAAGCATTTTAGAAAGCTGCCTCTAGTATATGACTTTGTACAAATTAGTAATAGACAAGTATTGCTCCTAAAACAAACTATTCTTACCGGCAAGGTTTTGATTATGTTGAAACCATTTTCATCCCTATATTGTCCACTTTCCCAGTCTTCTGAGGATAGTTTGTATTTGGGTAACATCCTCATAAATTTAGAATAACTACAGCTGCTCTTCAGTGTCATGACAATTGCTGACGTATGGCAATCAGCTGTTGCCTGCCAGATTATGAATGAAATTGTAGTGGTACCCTGGGAGAGAGGCACATAATTGGTGTCTACTTAAAGCAGCCAAAAGAAGAGAGCAAAGTTCAATTTTTAAAGAGTTATATGAAGGCCTTAGACAATTTCATTGGGAATAAGATACAACATAAATGCATGAAGCCATTCTTTTCTGGGAGGGAATCTGCAAATTTAATTAATAATAAAAATTAATTATTTAAGTTAATAGTATCAAAGTTCGCCATTAGATAAAGTTTTCAATCATTATAATAAGCTCTACTGACATTTTCCCCAGTGGCAGGCTTAATAATATTTCATTGCTGATGTTGATATGATGGATTCATTTAAATGAGGAATTGTATGCACATTTTGTAAATAATCGCGTACCCATCTAACAGTTGTTTAAGAAATGTGCCTTTTTTTAGTAGAAATTTATTTTCAATGGCCATAAATGAGATTAATTCATTTAACCTCCCAATGCACCAGGTAATCCTCTTATGTGGTCAGTTTCAGAACATTTGTTAATCTATTGTGGGAGTATGCAAGTATATCTTTCCATGCTGGAAGTTCCCTACACCAAAGAAGTCACAAATTTAAATTAAAAAAATTAATAACAGCTATCTTTGATATCTGTATAATGTTAAGGCTTCTAAATAAATCATAACAGTTCTTCAACATAAATGGTGATTTGAGGAATTTATTTTTAAATTTTTAAGAAACCTAAGTAATCTCTGAGGGGCAAACCCACATAGATAGACAGATAGATAGATAGATAGATAGATAGATAGATAGATAGATAGATAGATAGATATAGATACAGGAGTGGTAGGAGTTGTTATTGTTAAAATCATCTTATTTCTTCAGAATTGGTGATACACTATGAATTTGAGGTCTGGAAGTACTAGTGTTCCTACCTTTTTCATTGCTTACTTTAGAGTAGTAGATCTGTAGTTTTCTCTAAAAGAATTTTATAAAGTTGTGTGGTTTGATTGTTATAGCACCAAGCCTGCAAGTCCATTTAGGTAACATCTTTTTTTTTCATATTGGCATAACTCAGTCATGAACAACAGACATTCTTCCTTGAATTATATGGTTCACAATTTATTTGTTTAAAGAATGGTTTTATTTTATAACCGCATTTATATAAAACTGGTTGCGTTAAGATATTTTGATTGATTGAAAGATATAGTAGTCATTTTGTACTTATTTTGAATTAATTTCTCATTGTATTTTTTCCAAATTTTGTTATTTCTATACAATCACTGGCCTTTTAAAAATAAACTATCTTGTCAACTAAAAACATGGATAGTGTTGTCTTTGACACTGTTTACACCTTCAATTTCTTTTTTCTCATCTTTTGCTATTGTTTGCATTTCCAATACAATACTAAATTACATTGGAGATGGGGGCATCATTGCTTTGCCCCTATATTTAATGGAAAATCTTCTATCATTTCTCTAATCAAAATAATAATGGCTTTTTAGGTATATAATTTTTATTTAATTAATATATGGCTCTATTTTTGTACTCTAATTTTTAAGCACAATGGAGAGTTATGTCACAGCTATTTTTTTGGACCATTGATAATGATGCATGTGCTGTCAGACATGATTGATGGTAGAGATGATAATATTTAGAAATAACTGTCATCTTCCAATATACACTGGTGCAGTTCATTCAAGCAGTCTAAAATCACATAAACATTATACGACATTGTTAACCCATATTGTGTTAAAAACTAGCTTATTTTCAGATGAACAACTACCTGACTATATATAGCTTCCTCATTTATACTTGTAAAATTGATTTTTAAACCATATGTATAATTTTATTACATGTGTTCCTATTACATTTCTCATGTTAAATTTCTAACAAAGTTCTAACTAGTTGACATCATTTGACCTCTAAATTTATTACTCACTCTGCTGTCTATTTTTCCCTAGCTTTGATTTATCTACAAACTCTTATTTCCATTTTGCCCCAGTTCTTATTTGCCCAGAATCCAGATGTTATGTCTCTTACTTGCACCAGTAATACCTCCAACTTGTTCTAAGTGCCATCTCTAGTGTCCTTACATCCCCTGACTTCCATTAAGAGTGTTGTTTTATCGAGAAAACCCTGGAGCTATTCCATGGAGCAGTTTCAAAAAGGAGAAAGTAAAGAACAACAGGAGGAAAAGAAAACTTTCCATTTGAGGTGGCAGCTCCCTTCATAGATGATTGTAATAAGCAAAAACAAATTTGTAGACCATGCTACAAAAGTATTAGCCTATTTTCCTCAAAAGTAAAGTAAAAGAAAAAATAACACAATAGCATTGATTTTTTTCTTTTTCTAGCTTTAGAAAGACTATTAAATGTGTTTTTAACTGTAAATTAGGAAAATTTATCTTACTTTGTTGAGATATCTATTTACAATTTCCATTTCAACTACATAACTGTCAGTTTCATCCCAATAGGCAGATGTTGTTACATCCATCAAGAACACATGTCCAACAAATATTTTTAGGAATGGTGTCGACTGCACCCGAATCTCTATGAAACAGAGAACAAGAATTAATATCTTATTACTCAGTGTATTTAATCAAATTAATTAATATGGGTTAAGTAGTATTTTAGAATGATATTCTTAAAGGTTAATATAAAAGGTTATATGGATAAAGTAAATGCAAGGTCCCAGAAGCTATAAATGTTATCAAAACACAGCTTCTCAATTGGTTAATCCCATTTGGATATTTTTTTCAACACTGAAATGAATTTAGATTTTTTTCAACATTGAAATGAATTTAGTTTTTTTAATTTATTTTTATTTTTTGTCTTGTCTTTGTATTACTTTTATAAACATATATAATTGACAATCTTCCTATGACCAGTGAACTATTGTGGAAAGCAAAGTTGTTTGCTTGTTTGTTTTAGGGAAAAAAATCAATAAAACTAAACAACACATCAAATCTGATAATATATGGAGAAAATCCCATATCTATAGAATCTCCCTTCTACAATGAAAAAAAGAAGCAAATTTTTTAACCTCTTCTATAAAGACATTGATTATTATAATGTTCAGTTTGATTTTATTGTTCTTTCCATTTTTGTTTTCCTTCTGTATATTGTTTTTTCAGTTATTTCATTCTGCATCACTTTAGGTAAAAATCTTTGTGCTTCTCTGAATTTTTTGGGTATTTGTTATTACTTATAGCACAATAATATTCTATTATAGTTATCCAACATAATTAATTTAGTTATTTCCAAATGATCACTTATTTTGTTTTAAATTGTTTGCTACCATTAAAAGTGTTACTTTGAATATTTTCATGTATTTAGGATTTTTCCTGATCCTTGGATAAATGATTAGTGGTGGAATCTCTGGCTCAAAGGATATGAACATTTAAGTCACTTTTTAAAAAATTATAATTCTAGGATTCTGGGAAGATGATGGAATAAGGCAAGAAATTACCTGACTCTCACAAATTCCCCCACAAACAATTTACAATAACACCTCAAAGTGAAATTTGAGTGGCAGCAATAATTAAAAATCAGAGTAAAACTGCCTAAAACAACTTGGGAGGACTTTTAGGAAGACCTGACTTTCCAGAGTGGTACTGATGAATCAACAAACAAGCCCTAGGGGCAGCTGTGTCTGCAAAAGCCTCAGCTTCAGGAACTTTTCCTCACAGGGAAGGAGGTGGGGGGTAGCAGCTGCTCAGTGGAAGACTGCACAGCTATCCACTGATGCTTGATGCAGTCTCAGGCTGTGGCTGTGAGTAAGAAGGAGCAAGTATACACTAGTAAGTGCAGTTGCAGAAAGGTAAGGGCCCTGATGGCTGAGGTCAGCACTCCCAGGAGAGTAGAGTCCCTGCTTTGGATTCCAGGACAGAGGAAGGAACTGAAACTTGAAGCCACTAGGGTCTGCAGGAAATAAGAGCATTAGCGGTAACAGCATTGCTATTGTTATTTATTATCTCTTGATAACACAAGATTTAGCAGCTTCTGTATTAAAAGATCAAGAGGCATGGAAGATTATACTCCAAAGAATAAAGGAAATGGGTTTGCAACCAAGAATGATTTACTCAGCAAAGCTGAGTGTAATCCTGCATGGAAAAATGTGTATTTAAAGAATTAAAGGACTTTCAGGTATTTGTGCAGAAAAGACCAGGACTGGATGGAAATTTTGACCTATGAGAATCAAGAGAAATATAAGAAGGTGAAAATTAATGATCAATTATAAGAGATTTAATAAGGTCAAACTGTTCACTTCTTATATAAGAAAACTATCTATAATTCTTAAGAATGTTACCTTTACTTGGGTAGTTTCAAAAAACATACTTAGACAGAAGGCTTAGGATTGAGTATGATGGGATGATCCTAAAAAATAAAATTAGGTAGGGAGAGGTAAAATGGAGCAATTATCTCATAAAAATGAGGCATGAATGAAAGAACTATTACAATGGAGGCAGGAGGGGGTGGAGGTAGTGCTAGTAGTGGTAGTGCTAGAACCTTATTGTCATCAGAACTAGGCTAAAGAGGGAATAACATATACATCTAGAAAGGTAACTAACTTACAAAGAAATGGGAAAGTGAAGGAATAAAATAAGGGAGAGACTGTTAGAATGGTAGGTAGATTAAGGAATAGGAGAGTAAGGGGAGAGGATAAGGGAGGAATTCTTTAAAAGGGTGAGAATTAGGGAGGATGTGATAAGAAATAATCAGACATGAGAAGGGATAGGGTAAAGAATAGAGGGAAAGAAGGCTTAAACTGTGAGAGAAAGTGGATGGAGGGAAATGTGCAATTCATAATTATAACTTTGAATGTGAATGGGATGAACTTATCTATAAAACAGAAGCTCCAGAATGGAATAAAAGTCAGAATCCAACAATATATTATTTACAAGAAACACATTTTAAAAGGAGAACTACATATAGAGTAAAAAATGAAGGGCTGGAGTAGAATTTATTATGCTTCAGCTGATGCAAAAAAAGCAGAGGTAACAATCATGATCTCTGGCAAAATTAAAGTTAAAATAGATTTAATTAAAAGAGATAAACAGGGAAACTACATTATGATGAAAGTTACCATAGATATTGAGGTAATATCATTACTAAATCCATATGCACCAAATGCTATAGAGCCAAACTTTTTAAGGAAAAGCTACATGAATTACAAATGGAAATAGATAGCAAAACTATAATAGTGGGGGATTCTTCTTATCCTAGATACATTGATTTTATTCACAAAAAGGATTTCGATTTCATGCAATCAAAAGGAAGTATATTTGCCAAAGATGTTTAAACCAAGCAAGGGATGAAGATTATCATAAAAGATTAAGTAGATATTTTCCCATTATGTGAAATTCAAAAAAGAACTTTTGCATTAATAAAAGTAAGTCAATTAGGATGAGGAAAGAGGCAGTAAATTGTGCATGCAGTGCATTAAATATCTCTGATAAGCATCTGATATGCAAGATATATAGTGAACTGATGCAAATATTCATGACAAAAACCATCCTGGAGGAATCTCCAATTCAACATGTCCAAAACAAAGCATATTACCTTTTGCCCTAAAACCAAACCCTTTACCATACTTCTTTAGTTCTGTTAAAGACAAAACCACTCTCACAGGTATGGGTCAGGGATATATTCCTGAACAAGTAGAGGCAATTCCAAAAGATAAAATAGATTGCTTTGATTACATGAAACTGAAACACTTCTACACAGACTCTCATTCTCTTCTTAACCCCTTATAATTTGACTTCCAACCTTACTCCACCAAACTGCTGTCTCCAGAGTTGACAGTGATCTCTTAGTTGACAAATACAACGGTCTTTTTACAATCCTCAGTCTCCTTGATCTCTCTGCAGATTTTGAAATTGTTGTTCACTCTCTCCTCCTTGATACTCTATTCTTTCTAGATTTTTACGGCACCACTCTCTCTTGATTTTCCTCCTTATCTGAGTACTTCTTCTCTGTCTTCTTTGCAGGATCCTCCTCCCGATCACACCCTCTAATCACAGATGTCTCTCGGGGTTCTGTCCTGGGTCCTAATCTCTTATCCATCTATACTGTTTTACTTTGTGTTCTTGTCAGATCCCAGGGATTTAATGACCATTTCTATTTCTATTTTATCTATACTGCTCTCAGCTCTCTGCTGACCTCCAGTCTCATATTTCTAAATATTTCTCAGACATTTTAAACTGCATGTCTAGTAGAAATCTTAAACTCAGTTTATCTAAAATCAGAACCCATTTTTCTTTTCCCCTCAACCAATCCCACCTGTTACCTTCTCTGTTACTGTAGGGGGCAACACCATCTTCCCAGTTCCTCAGGCTCACAACCTAGGAGTTATCCTGGACTCTCCCCTATCACCATCCAAGCTATTGCCAAGGCCTATTTCACCTTTGTAACATTTCTCAAATAATCCCCTATTCTCCCCTGTGGCAATGCCATCACTCTAGAGTAGGCCCTCATCAGCTCATGTCTGGATTATTGTAGTAGTGTCTGCTGGTGGGCCTACTTACCTCAAGCCTTTTTTGTTCTATTCTAATTTGCCACCTAGTTGTGGATATGATTCAAAATATTCCCATCTTCCTTCCCCTCCAAATTCTTCCAAAAAACATTCTTTTGCTGCAGCCCTTTCTAAGAAGTTTCCTTTTGTTTTTAATGGATTTTCTTCCATTCAAGTCTATTCTGAATACTATTTTTCCAATTCAGGGTTATTTAATTACTTGTTCCTCCTTTATTCTATGTTCCTCCTGACAATAAAGCTTCTGATATACTGCATTTGAACTCCATCTTTTTAAGATATTCCCAACCCTACTGTTTTCTACTCTTTTTAAGTTTTAGAAATATCAATTCATGAACAAAGCAATTTCAGACTGAAGCCATGTTGTATATAGTGGAAGCAACTTGTGTCACAAGCAATTATCCATCCATCAACAAGCATTGCACTAAATTCTAGAGATATAAAGAAATGCAAAAACCATCCCCATTCTGAGGATGCGCACATTCTCATAAGAGACAACACATGCATATCTTGGTGCACACAAAGATATATATACATGCAACAGAAGGAAGAAAGCCTAAAGAGAGCAGGCTATATCCATTGTGGGAAGTGGGAAAGGCCTCCTGAAGGACAAAATACTTGTATTGACACTTAAAATCAGAAATTCTAAAAGCCAGAGATGAGGCAGGTGAGCATTCCAAGCATGGAGGACTAGACAATTTCTCTGATCCAAAAGATCTCTCAAACCTCTCAAAAATAAGAATTATGCCAAGAGATAAAATAACTTCCGCCAACCTATGAGCTTGCAGCAAAACAACTTTTCTTACCCACCACCATCTTCCCCATCCTCACTCCCAGGTATCCCATGGAAAACCAAAGAAAAGAGGTTTTCTCTGACTAGAAAGCATCAGTGTTATGTAATCATGTTCTACAATAATAATCAGAGAACTGAGAAATAGAGGTGAACTGGATCAGCACATTGTGTGTGGATCCACCAGAACTAAAGCAAAGGTAGTTGGCATCCAGCTGGAGCCAGTTTTGACCCCTCCAGAAATCATTTGGAACAGAGATCAAGATCAATTAAATGTGAATTATTCAGTGTATGAAGAGACTAATACATTTTAAAGTCTAGCCACTAGCTTAACCTCTATTTAAAAAGAGAAACAGAAAGCAAGGAATAGCAAAATATGAGGAAAAAAGATAGAAGTTATCAAACAACTCAGAGGAAGAAAATTCAGTTAAAGACATTGAGAACAAGAAAATAAACAGAGAAAATATTAATAGCAGAAGAAAATATGGTTTCTAATTAAGTCAAATGAGTCCAGACTTGGAAGCGTGATCCTTATGGATAAATTTGGTGTGATTTTTTTTCACTTAAGTATTTCCCTTCTAACTATAATTGAATTGGTTTTGTTTATCCAAAAACTTTTCAATTTTATATTATCAGAACTGTCCATTTTATCTTCTCTGATACTCTGTACTCTTAATCATGAAATGTTTTCCTATCAGTAGGTCTGAAAGATAATTTTTTCCTTACCCCTCTAAATTATGTCATGCTGTATATTTAAGTCTTGTAACCATTTGGAGCTTATCTTGGTATATTTTGTGAGTTCTTGAGTTATACCTAGTTTCTGCCAGACTGTGTCCCAGTTTTCCCATTTGTGTTCATTTTTAGCAGACTCAAGGCTACTGTATGCATTTGCTTCTATAAGTTGCATACCTAATGTATTACACTAAATAGACTTCTTTATTTCTTAGCCAGTACCAAATTATTTTGATAACTACTGTTTTTAAAGTATAGTTTTCTATCCAGTCCTGCTAGATTCAATTACTTCTTACTCCTTTCTAGCTCTTTCCCTTGAGATTTTTTACCTTTTGTTCTGTCAGATGAATTTTGTCATTATTTTTTCAGGTGGTATAAAGTACTTCTTTGATCATTTGAATGTTAGGGTACTGGATGAGTGAATTAATGTACATAGAACTATCATTTTTATGATATTAGCTTAAGCAATTAATATTTCCATATTAACTTTTTTTGTAGTTATATTAATATAGTTCCTGTGTATATCTTTCTAGGTAGACTCTAAATATATTGTGCATTCTATAGTTAATTATAAATGGAATTTCTCTTCCTTTATCTTCCTTCTGAGTTTTGTTGTTAATATACAGAAATGCAGATTATTTATGTATATTTATATATCCCATAATTTTGCTTAAGTTATTGTTTCAATTATTCCTTAATTAACTTTGACTCTAGGATTCTCTAAGTAAAGTAAATCACTAGCAGAAAGTGATAATTTTATTTTCTCTTTTCCTATGCTTATTTCCTCAATTTGTTTTTCTTGTCTTTTTGCTCAGTTGGCATTTCTAGCATTATATAAAATAGGAATGTATTTAAAAAGTCGCTAATTTGTTCCCATTATATATAATACAGGTTCTTGTTTTTAGTCAAATAATAGAATGGTCCATTTTCCTGTGTTTTCTTTCTTTCTGCGTTTAAGAATATAATAATGTTATTTTATTGTTGTCATTGGAATGGTCGGTTATGCTTCAAGTTTTACTAATATTGAGCCTACTGCATTCCTGGCAAAAAAAAAAAATCTAGCCATGTCAGTGTATAACTTTTTTGATATATTGCTACAATATTTTTTCTAACATTAATTTAAAAAAAAATTTTAAATATAGATAAATAAATAAATAAACAACTAATTTAAAATTTTTGTGTCTACACTCATTAGGGACAGTAGTCTATGACAAGGATTCATAACTTTTTGTATAGTGGATCCTTTTGTCAGTCTAGTGAATCCCATAGACCTCTGCTCAGAATAATATATATATATATATATATATATATATATATATACATATATATATATATATATATATATATATATGTATATATAATTTTTGGCTAGGCAATAGGGTTAAGTGACTTGCCCAGGGTCACACAACTAGTAAGTGTCAAGTGTCTGAGGCTGGATTTGAACTCAAGTCCTCCTGACTCCAGGGCCTGTGCTCTATCCACTGTGCTACCTAGCTGCCTCTCAGAATAATATTCTTAACTGCATTAAATAAATATATCAGGATTACAAAAGTGTCTCCCAGCTCTGTACTTGTTCACTGGCTGTCCTCCCATGCTTAAAATTCTCTCCCTCCTCACCTTCATCTCCTTCAAATTCCACCTAAAAATTCGACTTTTTACATGAATCTTTTCCTGCTTTCTTATTTTAATGCTAATGCTTTCCTTCAAAGGTTAGGTCCAATTTATTTTAAATACATAGAAGTGTGTATAATATATTTTTCTATGTAGTTGTTTGAATATTCTCCCTTACATTAGACTTTGAGTGGGGGAGGCAAGAATGTGACATGATCAGACCTAGGCTTTAGGAAAATCACTTTGGCAGGTATATGGAGAATGGATTAGAGTGGAGAGAGACTTGATGTAGGTAATCAAATTAAAACATCTCCTAGAGTGACCTCCTTCAGCCCAGACACAGGCCTTAGGCCTCTTATTTCTGTCTTTGGCTCCCAGCCTTCTCTAGTGTACCATAGGCCATTCTTAGACCTGACCTACCTTGAACAACAAGATCCTGCCTCCTGTTTAAACTCACTCATAGCGTGTCTCCCCCTGCTCCTGCCTGCTGAGAATCAGACCACCTAAGTCTCACAAAGTTCAACGTCACCTCTTGCCACCAAATTGAACATTGAGGGAGAAACATGAACAGTCCAATAATCTCCATCCCTCAATGGATTTCTTTCCTGCCACTGAGGTGTCTGAAGTTATTTTCAAAAGTTATACTCTCATTTCATCATACTCTCCTCATTCCAGTTATTCTGAACCCCCGAAGTTGTACAAAATTCGTTGCCTGTAACCCACTGCTTGAACTCCTTTATTTCTATCCCCACCCACTAATTCAACCACCCACCAATATCACACTTAGGCTCCACCTACTCCTTTCCACTGCGCTCTCCAGAATGTTTACTACATAGTTAATAAACTTGATTTTATCTTACAATTTTTCCTTTCTCATTCCTTCCACTTTTTGTCATTCCCTTAGACATGGCTCTTTCTTAGCACAGCATTCTTGGCCATTCATTAAAAAAAAAAAAGTTGCCCTTTCACTGATACAACCAATCTTAACACCATCTCCACTTCCTGGTCATGTTAGGGAGTTGAAATACTCCTCAATCCCTATTGCCATGTCCAAGTTCTGTCTCTATCACCATCAACATATAACTCCTCTTCCTCTGAAGTGCATTCAATACATATTTATCAATTAATCAAGATTCTGATAGCTGTTATCTATCAAACCCCAGGACATTCGTCTTATTTCCCCAACATATTCAGTGCCTGGCTCATGATCTTCCTGTCCTCATCAACTCCCGCCCTCATACTGGATAGCTTCAACACACATATTGATATTTCGTCAAGCAAGCTAACTTCTCAGTTCCCCAATTTATGCGTTTTCCATGACCTTCTGCACCCCATTTCGGCTATACATAGAGTTGATGTTTTCACTTATCAGTGTTCCACTTCCATGTCCATGACCTCTTAGATGCCTTTATCTGATAATTTTGTTTTCCATATTTTCCTCTGCCTTATTCCCTCTAAACTTTTATCCTCACTGTGAATATTAAGCCCTCCTTTTTTCCTAGTCTTTCACCCCACAACTTATTACACTCTCCTTCCTTCTATGTCTTGATCACTTGGTGGACCAATTTAGCTCTACACTTGTGTCTCTTGCCCCCCTCACCCCAACTCCCACATTTATCCCATCACCAATCATACCTTGCCAAAAGCCAATCTTAGATTACTTTGTGTCATCTGCCTGTGTCTCTCTACGTCCTCAGGTGTGACCCTTTGACTGAATCCAAACTTCACAGGACATATCCCCTTAATAAAAAGCCTTGAGGCCACAGGTTCCCCACCTGGGAAACCATCTATGTGCACCCTTTATACATTCTTTTTTGTGTTCTCTAGCAGATTTCTCTGTCATCTCCACTCTCTCACTAATCTTCAGTCTCTCTCTCTCTGTCTCCTGCTTACTTCTCTGCTGCCTACAAACACACCCACATATCTCCCATTCTCAAAAAAAAACCCCTCTTTTTACCATCCTTGGTAGCTCTTATCCTACATCTCTTTTCTCTTTCAACTCCTTGAGAAAATTGTCTGTTATTAATGCTTCCTCTCATTCTCTTCAAAACTTTCTGCCATCTGGTTTCTGACTTCATTGTTCAAATAAAACCATTGTCTCTAAAGTTTCCGATGATATTTTAAGTACCAGTCTAATGACCTTCTCTAAATCCTCATTTCTGAAGCCCTTGACAATGTCAATCACCCTCTTCTTTTTGAAGTAATCTCTCTACATTTTTATGACACTGTAATTTCCTGGTTCTCTTCATATATGTCTGACTGTTCCTTCTCAATTTCCTTTGCTGGATCTTCATCTAGGTCAGGGGTGGGGAACCTGTAGCTTCGAGGTCACATGTGGCCTTCTAGGTCCTTAAGAGCACCCTTTTGACTGAGTCCAAGTTTTACAGAGCAAATCATTTTACTAAGGGGATTTGTTCTGTGAAGTTTGGATTCAGTCAAAGGGCCACACTTGAGAACCTAGAAGGCCACATGTGGCCTTGTGGCTGCAGGTTCCCCACTCCTGACCCCGGTCTTACACACTAGCCATGGGTGTTCCATCCTTGAAGCCTTTGTCTTAGAACTTCTCTTCACTCAATTCTATCTTGGTGCTTTCATTGGTCCTTGTGTGTTTCATTATTATTTCCATGCACATGATTCTTAGGTCTATTGATCCAATTCTAACCTCTCTCTTGACCTTCAGTTCTGAATCTTTGTCTATTTAACACCTAGAACTGATGTCATGTAGCAATCTTAAACTAAACATGTCAATATTAAACCTATCATTTTCCTCCAAAGTATTCCTCTTTTCTTTATTGCCCTATTGCACCCAGGCTCACATCCTTGGTGTCATACTCAATGCATTCTGTCCCCACCCAATATCCGATTTGTTACCAAGTCTTGTCAACTCAACGTTTGCAACATCTTTCATATTCTTTTCTAACACTTCCATCATCCCAGTTTTTGCCCTTAGCATATTAAACTTGGACTATTGCAATAGCTATTGGATTGTGGGTAACCTAAGGCCAGGTTTGTTGTGTCCTTGGTTTCATGTCTCACTGCCACCCTAGGTTTTCTAGCCCATTAAGGGTTTATAATATCCATATCTTGGGTGAAATATAGTCCTGAGAGGTACTTTTCTAATATGCAAACTTGTCATTATAATAACCCTGCCTCTTATCCCAGATATAATACTTTCTGTGATCTTTGATGTCATCCTTCCTTTTTCCCCTTCCTATCCCAGTCCCCTTTCCTCCACTTAATTTATGCAATTCCCCTACAGATCCACTCTCATTAACTATAAGATTGAAGAAATGATAAATCCTTCATGACTCACCTATTGACTAGGTATCCCAGAATCTCCTGATCCCCCACCCTTGGTATTCTTTCTCCTCTCTCATCACTGACACGATTGACCATTCTGACCAATGATGTTGATTCAGTTTCACTCGGTTCATGAAATAACTACTGATTTAGTTCTTTCTCCTTCTCTTCTCTTGAGCATTTGAATATTTAAATTATACCATTAGCCACATTTCTTTTTCAAATCTCTTGTTAATCTTTTTTTAATGCTCACTTAAACTTGTTTTTTTTTTAAAGTAGTATCTCATATATATGATAGAATTGATTTAATTCCTAGTCTTTTATCATTTAATATTTTAAAATATAATTTCTCATTGGTATATTTTGTTTTTGAATCTACCTAGTTTTCCACATATTTCTCTCCTCTATATTACAGACATCCATAGCATATTAACAAAGTTTCTTTTTAAGGAAAAAGAAAAATGTCAAAAAAAAATTGGCAAAAACCAGTCAATATATTTGAAAAATACCTTGACAACATAGGCAATAGCATGCCTCCACGGACATACACCTCTGCAAAACAGTGGAGGGAAAGGATCTTTTTATATCTCTCATTTGCAGTCAGGTTTGTTTTTTGTAATGCTGCAACATTCATTTTCAATTGTTTTGTGGTTGTGCTTTCCACTTATATTGCAGTAGTCATTATGCATAAAGTTACTTCCTTGTACATCACTTTATGTTAAGTCTTCCTAAGCTTCTCCGTATTCATCATATTTGTCATTTCAAATAATGTAGTAATATTAGATGTATGTACAACAATTTATGTAGTCATTTCTCGGTAGATGGGCATCTACGTTGTTTCTAATTCTTCATCATCACAAAAATTACTGTGATAGTTTGGTGTATATGGGGACTTTTTCTTTTTATCAATAACCTCCTTATGGTGTATACTTAGTAGTGGAATCTCTGGGTCCTTTTTAGCAGTTTTATTTTCGTAATTTCAAGTTGCTTTCCATAGCTTCACCCAATACTGCATTAGTATGCCTATCTTTGCACAATTCCTCCAGCACTGAATATTACTATATTTTGGCATCTTTGTTAATTTACGAGGTGAAAGATGAAGTCTTATTTAGATTTACATTCTTTCCTATGGCTGTTAGAAGTTTGAAATTGTTCTTTTGAGAACTATTTATTCATAGCCTTTGACTACTTATCTGCTGGAAAACTCATTTTTTTTCTTTTCTTGTTTGGAGTCAAACTTGTTTACAAGTCCAATACTCTGTTTATCACTAGATTTTTTTTATGGGCTTGCTAGTTTGCTTTTTATATAACATCTCAAATTCTCTCTTTTGTCGAACTTCCATATTTTTGCTTTGATTATTGAGCTCAGCTTTGCAAGACATATTTGGGATGCAACTTGATCCTCATTGTTCTGGTTTATAGCCATCATGTTCCAAGTTAATGCTAAGGAGTATTGGTAAATTAGATCCACTTGGCAGAGCCATTGAAAACTGTTGCAAGACACAGGACTTCAGGTGGGGGGAAAGTCTAGTTCTTAAAGGAAATACTGAAAAAAAGAAGATATGATGGGGGAAATAGAACTTCCAGACCTCAAACTATATTATAAAATGGTAGGATAACCTGTAGAAAAGTAGAATAGTGTATCAGACAAGATAAACAGAAGTCAGAAATGACTGAGTTCAATTACCCAGTCTTTGATAAAACTAAGAATGTAAACTAATTGATGAAAAAATTTGCAGTTTAGTTTAGGTCCCCTCCTGAACTCATTAAAGAGGTAAGACCCAGGAACTATCATCAACTTGGCTTGTTAGCTCCCTTACTCCAGTCTAAGAACTAAGAGACTTAAATGGCTGCCAGTAGACCTTCACATCTATGGTTGGCCCTGTTGTGAGGTATCAGTGTCTCCAGAAATTTCACAACCAAGATCAATTCAGAAGAAAAAGCAAGGTAAAGATGTTCATGATCAATCTCAAATAGAGAGAATGAAGAAATAAATAAATATCATAAAATTCCCCATAAAATTACAAAAGATTATGGCTAAAGAGCCTTAAAATAAACCTTCAGAGGATATTAGTTTCACCATAGCTGCAATTTCTGTTTTAGCTTATTACAATATACTGTGTAAAATGTTAAACTAAGCCTAATTTCTGCTAAATTCTTTTCCAATTTTGTCAATAAGGACTAAATATGAGCAATGAATCTGTTATTTAAACCAGTTTTAATTTCTTTTAAAGAGTTTTGTAATTGTACTGATATATCTTGAATGTGGCCTTGGCAGATTGATTTCAATATATTTTATTGATTTTTTAGATATTTTGAATTGGATTCCCTTTCTGCTGTTTACTCCTGGATTTTATTATTGCTGTTTAGAAATGCCAATAATTTTGTAAACTTATTTTGTTTCCTACTGGTTTAACAAAGTTAATAATTATTTCTCTCTTGATTATCTAGGGATTTCTGAGTAAACTATCCTGTAATTTGCAAATTACAATAATATTTTTATACTTCTTTGCCAGTGTTTATGCCTTTAATTTCTCTCTTGCTTTATCGCTGTTAGAGTTATAAAAATATGAAAAATATTGAGAAGGGAATAGGGCATCCTAACTTTACTAAGGTATTTTATAAATACAACTAGAAAAATGCTTTATATAAAAGAGCAATTAAATAATTGAAAAGATATTCATTGTTTAGTGTTGAGTTGCATCATTTTAATAAAATAATTATTGTGTCTAAATTAGGCTATAGATTTGGTGCCACACTATTAAAACTACACGAGTTACTTTGTGGAGATAGACAAAATAATTACATTCCTGTTTGGAAACAGAGAGAAGGAGTGGGGGAAGAAAAGAAGAAGGAGAAGGAAAAGAAGAACTTATATAGCATCTACTATGTTCCAGGCACTGTATTAGGTGTTTTTTAAAAACTTATCTCATTTAATTCCTACAATAACCCTGGGAAGTAGGTACTACTATTATCTCCATTTTATTGTTGAGGAAACTGGGGTAAACAGACCTTAAATGACTTTTCCAGGGTTAAACAGCTAGTAAGTGTCTGAAATAAGATTTGAACTCAGGTTTGGTGACTCTAGGTCCAGGGCTCTATTGACTGCACCACCAGATACCTTCTTTGGAGAAACAAAATGAGGAATCTTAAAAGAATAGTGAACAAGTAGATAGGGACAGAGTCTTTTACTACCAGATCCTCAAACTATATTTTACAGCAGTAATTCTCAAAAAGAATAAGTGTGCACAATGGATCAAGAACCAGCTTCAGTCAAGAAAACCTGTCTTCAAGTCCTGCTTATGATAAATACTGGCTAAGGGACCTGGAAAAATCATTAAACCTCTTAGTGCCTGAGGTAACTCTCAAAGAGGAGACATTGCAGAGTAGTTGTTGAACTATGCTGTTAGAGAAAATTCCTCCAGAAGAGCTCCTTTTACCAATGAAATCCCAATTCTAGACCCCAAAAATTAAAATTAAATAAGAAAAAAAAGACACACAAAAATGAAAACAAATTGGTTTTACTTAAAAGCAGAAAAGTTTATCATTGGAATATAGTAGGTAAGCAATGAAACATAATAATATAGTTTTCTTTTTTTTTTTTTTTGGTTGGGCAATGGGGATTAAGTGATTTGCTCGAGGTCACACAGCTAGTAAGCATTATGTGTCTGAGGCTGGATTTGAACTCAGGTCCTCCTGAATCCAGGGCCAGTGCTCTATCCACTGTGCCACCTAGCTGCCCCTACATAATTTTCAATTAAACCAAATAATACAGTTAATAATAATAATAATTAGCCAAAATAATATAGTTTTTAATTAACACAAATTACTACTACTACTGCTGCTGCTGCTGTTGCTGCTACTACTACTACTACTACTACCTAACATTTACAAAGCACTTGCTATGTGCCAGACACTATTTTAAGTGCTTTATAAATATTATCTTATTTGAATAAGCATATCCAATTTAACAAGAAGTATTTGAAATCTGAATCAGTCTGACAAAATTAGTTTTGACCTAGTGTTACTCCACAAGCCACAACAAGCTCCAAGTGGAAATATAGCTTAAATACAAAAGGTGATATCATTTAAAAATAAGAGGAAACTAAAAGGACACACCTTATTCAACTATGGCAGGGGGGCAATTCATAACCTAACAAGAAGATGAAAAGATCATAAAAGGTATTATAAAATCTTTAATTACATAAATTTAAAAATTGAACAGGGAATGGATACAGATACGTATGCCTTTTCCCATCTGAGTTGCCATCCTGTGAACATTTGCAAGTTAATAATAATAATTTATCTCATGCCTGGTATGTGCCAGGAACTGTGCTAAATGCTTTATAAATATTATGTCATTTGATCCTCACAACAACCCTAAGAGGTAAGGAGTATTATTATCCCTATTTTAAAGATGAGAAAACTGAGACAAGGAAAAGATAAGTGACTTGCCTAAAGTCACAGAGCTAAATGTGCTGCTCTAAAATCCACTTTACAAACAAGTGGAGATATCACTCTTGTGATGTCACCGGTCCTCTTAGAGAATGAAGGATAAGCAATAACAACAAGAATAATAATTCTCTCATGAATAAGTGGTAAAAAGATATAATTATGCACTTTTCTATATGGGAAGGCAAACTACAAATGATCATTTGAAAGGATGCTCTAAGTCACTAATAATAAGAGAAATAAAAATTAAAACAATTCTCAAGTTTCACCTCGCCTCCATCAGACTGGCAAAAATGACAAAAGATGAAAATGGACCATGATGGAATCTTGGTAGGATAGGCACAGTATTTTTCTGTTGGTCTAACTTTTTGGAAAATCATTGAAAATTAAACCTCAAAAAGTCACCAAAATGTAAAACACTTTGGCCCAGAGACAATATTAATAGATATCTTGCTACTAGAACAAATGCAGAATGAATGTCCCCATGTGTACCAAAATAGATGCACTTTTAGAGATAGTATATAAAGAGAAAAAAGGTAAATGTCTGAACTGAAAAATGTCTGAAAAAAACTTTTTGTGTAACAATATAAAATGCTACTGGGCTATTTTTTAGATAAATATGACAAGTGCAGAGAGACTCAGGAATATTTGCAAAAACTGATACCAGTAGGACAATGTACACAATGGCCACAATAACGTAAAGGGTGAGGGCCATTGAAGTAAATCAGAACTCTAATAAATTCAATGACCAGTTGTGACTTCAGAAAACTAACAAGGAAGCACACCATCCTTATCTAAGCAGACAGGTGATAGTTTATAGGTGCAGATATGGTCGATGTATTTCTTTTGTTTTATATTCCATAACTATACTTCTTTATTAAAGAGGTAGGGGCCCATTGGAAAAGGGAGGTAATCATACATATACATATATGTGTATGTGTGTGTGTGTGTGTGTGTATATATATGTATGTATGTATGTACGTATGTATATATGTATATATCTGTGTACATATACTGCATAACTTCATTTTCACATATATGTGTATATGCATACATAATCCACATATGGTATATATGCAACTCATTAACGTATGCAATCCATATATATGTTTACATATATGCATCCATATATAGATATTTTATATATGTCATTATTTATATATAGACAATATAACTTCTCTATGTAGGATAACTTAGTATATATATATTTCCTATGTATGTGTTTATTATACATATACATATGTAAATATACATGATATGTATTAATCAATCTCACAAAAATTAAGTTTAGACTAACATACAAATGTATGTATATTTATAAATATACACATATGAATTTGTACATGGACATATGTATATGTTATTTCAATAATTATCATAAAATACTTGAAATTTAAGTAAATGTAGATTGGAATTATAAATGCATACATTTTCAATTCAGAGCTGAGTATAAAATGTTGATTAATTCACTATTAAATTTGCTGCATTTTAAAAGTTTGTCAAGGTTGAAAATATAAAAGATTTGATATGAAAGAAAAAGAAAATTGTCAGGAGAACAAGAAAAAATATCTTCAGAGGAACCTCTAACATGTTTTGTAAAAAATGATAAACCAAATATCAAGAGGAACATGTCATAATCAAGAAAAAGAAGGTAATCCTAAAATTGCAAGTCATAATTTACAGAGTTTAAGAAAAAAATCATACTTACTGCGTGGCACGCCTGAGAGAACCTTAATTTTAAACTTGAAGGCAGACCCCAGATCAAGATATTTCACTATGTTGCTTGATGTGTTGACGTCATCATGTATGATTACATGTTTACAGGAGGATGTAGTAATGGACCACATGGAGGAATCATTCATAGTCCCAAAGTGATACAGGAACCAAGATTTGCTTTGAAACGTCATACCTACATGTACTTTAACAGGCATGGTAGCAAGAGCTAAAACACTCGTGTCATTCAAAATCTCAAGAATTAGGAAGCTGCTATAACCAGGAATCACCACAGTCTTGTGAGTATCAGAATTTTTAAATTGAGAAGAATGCTTATATTTCTCTAGAGAAAGAAAAAAATGTGAGATAAATTTAAGAGAAAGAAATGTATTTTGAACAGAACAAAATGGATTAATAAATTGATAGATGAATTAATTTTTCTAACTGCACCCTAGACCAAAAATCCTAAGGCTACATTTGGGTTATCCCATGACACAATCATATATTTCAAAAAAATCATAAAATCTCTGGTTTATAAGGGGTCATATAGGCCATACAGTTTAACCGTACACCTAATGTAGGAATTTCCCTACAACATGCCTGTCTAAGTGATCTTCTTGGCTCTCTTTAACACTTCCAGTGACCGTAAATATAATCTCTTGGAAAGCATTCTATGGTCTTTTCAACAGCTCTAAGAATATTATCACATGTTTGCCCCAAATCTCCTTCCCCATAAATTCCATTCCTTATTCACAAATCTCCCTTTTAGTTCAAAATGTGCAGAATTCATCTAATTCTTCCTCCACATACTCAATTTTCAGATAGAATATTCCTCCAAATATAGTTTGCACCTTTTTCTCCCCCCAAAAAAAATTGCCTTGTATAAAAACCAATGAGTGGAAATTGTTTATATCTGTTTTTCAGTTTGTATTTTTTTTTCATTCAAACAGATTGCTCTTTAGGAATGTATCTGTATTTAGAGGTGGGATATATTCAGATCTTCATTTCTAAAAGAGGCTGTGGTGCTTTTAATCATAGTTTTCTTATAAATATTTCATTATTGAGCATAATCTACAAACACTATCTGTTACTCATAAACATGTGTTCAGCAAATTGCTATGGGAAGTGATTCAGGATGCATTCTGACTTTCCTTTTCAGCCATAAAATTCTGGAATCTTTTATATTTGCTAAATATAGTGTTGTGCAGAGCAGAGTTTGAGTAAGATTGACCTGATATGATTCTCTATGGCTAAATTTTTTTTATAATTCAATATGTGCTCAGAAAAAAGTGATTCTCCACTTTCATTGGGGAAAAAAAACGTTATTTAAAATAGGGCCACTGAGCAAACTGGCTTTCGTGGAAATCTCTTCTTTAGTACAAACATCTGTAGTAGTATGGGGCAAGGCCTCTTTGAAACTTGACCTTATATGTACTTTGAATGGCCTATTTGCATTTTGCAATAATGTCAGGCTTTGAAAGAAGAACTTATATTTGGGATCCATGTTGTACATTATGGTCTATTTCTGATTGTAAGGGTATCAGTCAGGCCTATTAGCACTTTGTAAAGGTATAGGACAAAAAGTCATTTCCTACTGTGAATAGACAAAAAGCAGCTGAGATATTGGCAGGGATCAAGGACTTTCCTCCTAGGTATGGATTGTCTCAGTGCCTTTTCACCACCCACTCATTTACATAGGCAAGACTGGGAGTTTAAAATGAGGCTACCATTCCTGGATAGTCACGAGAAGGTAGAGGTTGGGTTTTGGAACTGGGTGGGATTCCACTGCTTGGAAGATGTCAGACCTCAAGGCCTAGAGCAGGCCCAGTGAGCCCAGTAGAACAATGTATGCTACAAAGGTGTCTCTCCAAAAGAAAAGCAACATAGAACATCATGGAAGGATAGCAGAGGCTGTGCGGCATCAAGTATGTGGTTGCCTATCTGTCTCCCAAGTGTGGGCCCTTCATATTTCATCTCTGAAACTGATATCTTTTGCCATGGATGGTATATACAATTTAAATTTTACTGGAAGTTTTTGCATCACACCCAGCAGCCAATTAAAATTGCGCCTGTTAACTTTAGTGCAAGGCTCAAAAGAGCAATTCTTGAGCCTCTCTAGGTTTCCTGAAGACTATCTAGAATAGAATGTTATGTTTGTTGTGGTTCAGTCTTGTCCTGCTCTTTGTGACCCTATTTGGGGTTTTCTTGCCAAAGAGACTAAAATGGTTTTCTATTTCCTTTTCCAACTCATTTTACAGATGAGGAAACTGAGGCACACAGGATTAAGTGACTCACCCAGGGTCACACAGATAGTAATTGTCTGAGATCAAATTTGAACTCATGAAGATGAGTATTTCTGACTTCAGGCCCAGCACTCTCTCCACTGTGCCACCTAGCTGAATCAGGGGATAATTCAAGAATTTCTCTCCATTAGACTTCCAGTAAGAGGGAAGGGAAAATTCCTTTCTTCTCAAAACCCCAGCAGCAATCTGCTATAATCATATGACAGTGAAAAGATGTGCTTGATTATAAGTAAGCCTAAGTCCCTCAATGTGCCTCTTGTGTCTTCTTCTCTGAATATGAGTCTATAGATGCCAACCTGAGAAACAGATATAACATGGTAGCTATCTTATGAGTTAAAGAATTTGGAAGTGTAAGAGTTCTGAAGCTAAGGGTCAGATACCCCATGAGAGGTGATTCCCGTAATGCCTCTTGCATGTTGGAAAAACATGATCATCAACATGAAACCCTAAACAATCATGCCTCACCATCCGGGGAGGGGTCTAGCTCTCAGGGGTCACTTGGACAGTGCAGAGAAGAGGCAAATGTCAAATAGCAGTTTCAGCTCTTTTAGCAAGCCCACAAAGTTGTCTTTTTTCCCTACAATATTATCCATTTATTAGTTCCTGAGTTTCTTTATCCATGCTTTTGAGATTATGTGTATGTGTTTGTGTGTGTCTTTCTGTAGTAAAGGAAATAATCATTGCCCTAAAGCTAAGTCAAGCTTAAATGCTTACTATGTGCCAAGTACAATGTGCTAAATGTTGGTGATTAAAAGAAAGGTAAAAACTGTCCCTGCCTTCAAGGAGTTTACATTTTAATTGGGAAAACAACATGTAAATAGACAGGTATACAAAAAAGGGGAAGGAAGGAGAGAGAGAGACAGAGAGAGAGAGAGAGAGAGAAAGGAGAGAGAAAGAAAAAGAGAGTGAGAGAGAAAGAGAGACAGGGAGGCAGGGAGGGAAGGGCAAAGAGAGAGAGAATAGGTAGAAAGTAATCTGAGAGGGAAAGGTACCAACAACAGGGAGTTTGGGAAAGCCCTTCAACAAGGTAGGATTTGAACTGAGCCTGGGAAGAATCCAAGGAAACTAAAAAGGATAGGTAAGGGGATAGATAATTCTAGGTATAAGGTAAGCCAGTATGAAGAAATAGAGGCAAGAGATGGAGTATTGTGTTTAAGGAACCACAAGTAGGCCAGTAGAGTTGGATTGTAGAGTGTGTGGGAGGAAGTAAAATGTAAAATTAGAAATATAAGAAGGGTGAAAATTACAAACAGTTTTAAATGCCAAATATAGTAATTTATATTTAGTATACATATTTTACATTGAATACCTTTTTCTAGAAGAGATTGTATTATACACATTTTGAGGAAAACCTAAACATAAGCCATACCTAAACTTTGTTTTAGATGTTTTCCTATAGTTGCTCCAGGGTTGGGGACAACAAGTCTGAAGATAGAGAAAGCCACCCCCTCCTAACTTTGCATTAAGGCCATCACCAGGATGAATCGTATAGACAAGTCCAGAGCCAGAACTCCTTGTGGGAGGGGAGGGTCTAGACTGTGATTCATGCACATAAATCTGCCCAAAATTATATCTATAAATTGAGAATATAATATGTAAGACAATTATAAATATAGAGTCATCTATAAAACTATTCATGGATATAAGAATTACCTTGGATTTTCTCTAAACACCAATGGCATGTACCCAGTCTAAATATAGCACCTGGGATAACCCTTCACATGTGAGATTAAAAATAAACACAAAACACTGCCTTTCAAGTGTGAAACACTTTATGGGTTAACAGTCGCTTAACACTGTAGACCACATGCTTCCACATGTGTGTTTATTTTTATCAGCCAGCCAGAGAACGCATGACTTTAAAACAAAAACTTTGAAAAATCAGCATAGCAAATACTCTATTGAGGAAATTTATTACTAGAAGCATATGTCATAATCTCTCACAGGACACATTTGCAAAGAACACATGGGACCTGGGAGTATGTATGGAAAACAAACATAAGGAACATCTGTAACAACTATGTATATGTATAGAGCCAACTCTTCAAAGCTGTCAATATTGGGGGCAGCCAGGTGGTGCAGTGGATAGAGCTCAGCCTTGGAGTCAGGAGGACCTGAGTTCAAATCTGGCCTCAGATACTTTACACTTACTAGCTGTGTGACCCTAGGCAAGTCACTTAACCCCAATTGCCTCACCAAAAAAAAAAAAAGCCTCCAATATCTGATGATAATGATGATGATGATATGATGATAATTGTTATACCTAGCATGTGTACAGGGTTTCAAGGTTTGCAAGACATGTTACATATGTTATCTTATTTGATCTTTAAAACAACTCTAGAAGGTAACTGGTTTTATTATACTAATTTTATAGATGAAGAAAATGAGGCTGAAAAAGATTATACCATTTTCCAGTGGTTACATAGCCTTGGAAGTGTCTGTGTCAGTGTTTAAACTCCAGTCTTCCTCACTCCAGGTCCAACATTCCACCTCTTGCACTATCTAGCTTCCCAGGGTGATGTTATTGCACTGCTGTTAGTCTAATAATCAATTAATAAGCATTAATTTAAACTATTTGTGTAGGATAGATTGGAAAGGGGAGAGACTTGAAGCAGTGAATCCAATTTGAAAGACCATATTGTCCTGCCAGAAGCAATAAACCATGGTGGTGGCTATACAAGAAGAGAAAAGGGGTCAAATGTAACAAGATTTGGCTGTTGGAAAGGGTAAGAGAGAGAGAAGTAAAAGAGAGCACCAAGGTTACAAAAGTGAAACTGAAATAAGAAAGTTTAGAAGAAAGGTTGTTTTGACCAAAAAGATAATGAGTTCTGCTCTGGAAACATTGTTTAACGTGCCTAAAGACCATCCAGTTCAAAACGTCTAATAGGAAGTTGGTCATGTAAGATGGAACTCAAAAGAGATACTGGAACTGAATGTATAGATCTGTGAGGCACCCATGAAGACATGATTAAACTCATGGGATCTGAAATCACTGAGATAGAATACAGGGGAAAGAGAAGTGGGCTCAGGATAAAATGTTGTGGCATAACCACTATTACAAGGTATAATATGGATAATGAATCAGCAAAGCCAGCTGAGAAAGTACAATTAGACAAGTATGAGGAGAAAGATGAAGAAGAAGTGGCACAAACCCAGAGAAGATAGAGTATCCAGGAGGAGGGGGTGATCAATATCATTGTTTTGTTGTTCTTCTCTCTTTATCATCCAACTTTGTAAACTCTTTGTATCCAGAGCTTATTCACAAAATCCTTTAATCTTTGTCAATTAAACAATCAACAAATTCAGCAAACATTAAGAGTCTAATATGTACATGAAAAAAATGAAGTGGATAGAAAACTGGAGTGAAGCCACAAAGTCTTGGGCTGAAGTTTGGCCTATGACATACTGGCTAAACAACCATGGGCAAGACACTTAACTCCTACTGTTCTAGGCAGTTCTATAAGACTACTGTATAAGTTGCAAAGAAGGTGACAACCTGCCACCCAATGGTTCTCTATACTGCTGAAATCACAGGTATGATTATTCTCCCTCTCCCCACTATGTGCAAGTCAAAGTTCTAGACATTAAGAACACAAAGATGAAAAATTATTCAAACTCTGCCCTCAAGGGAAATAAGAGGAGGGAAATGCCATGTACATTTTAAAAAACTGATGCAGAGGAGAGACATCTGAGAAAAGTACTATGAGAAATTTGAGAAAAGAACAATAGCTATTACCTACAGTCATCCCTGCCCAGATTCAAATGATGTTCAAGAACTTGTAAAATTCAAACCAGAAGGACAGTGATCAAACTTCATCTTAGATCAGACTACTTAGGATTCACTAACTATTTGAAGGTCACTGTCTGGAGCTTTTCCTAAGATCACGAAAAACATGGCACTCAATACCTAGAGAAAGCAGCATCAGGACCCTAAATGATATAAAGCAGAACAAAACAAGGACAGACATTCTCTCCAGAAGTGCACAGAAACTGGCCCTGATACAAATTCCCAATCCAAGGAGTAGAACTAGAAGAATTAGTAAACAAAAAATGACTCTCACAATAAAGAGTCATTATGGTGACCCACAACACCAAAAGGCAAAGCCTCAAAGAAAATAATAGCCTAGGTTAATTAGAATTCCTGGAAGAAATTAAAGTTTTTTAATAATTTAAAATTACTTACAGTGATATGAGAGACCTAGAGAAAAGAAATGAGAGCTTTGTCAGAAAAACTTGGAAGGATAATTAATAGCTTAAGACAATTTTACCCAAGTAATACATATCTTGAAAATTAGAATGGATCTTAAAGAAGTTAATGAATCCATGAGGGCAACAAGAAATATTAAAACAAAATCAAATCAAATGACTGAAAAATTTAAAAGTTATCCCTCATCAAAAAAGAATAGACCTTGAAAACAAATCAAAGAGAGAACATTTTAGACTATGTGAAAGTAATTACCAAAAAGTTGCTGACATATATTTTTAAAAATAATGGAAGAAAACTGTGTAGACCTATTAGAACAAAAGAAAATAGAAACTCTGTTGTTTTCCTGAAAGAAACACCAAATGTAACTTTTAGGATTGTGATAGCCTGAGCTACAGGCAGGCACAAAGAAAAAGTGCAAGAAATGAAAAATCACAGTCGGGATCACAGAAGATTTGGCAGCTACTAATATAAAGGAAGAGAGAGCTTGGGATATGTAAAGTCAATAATTGCTTATTAATCACCTACTTTGTGCCATGATGGATACCAAAAAAAAAAAAAAACCCAGTCTCTGCTCTTGAAGAGCTCACAATTTAATGGGAACAGGAGAGAATTTGCAAACAATTATGCACAATTAAGATATATAGCATAAACTGGAAATTAGTCTGAAGAAAGACACTAAAATTAAAATAGAGTAGGAAAAACTTCTTGCAAAAGGTAAGGCTTTAGTTGAGTCTTGGCAGAAGCCAGGGAAGTCAGGTGGTGAAGATGAAGAGGAAAAGAGTTCAAAGAATAAGGGATAATCAGTGAAAATGCACAGAGTAAGAAGATGGAGTGTCTTGAATGAGGAACAGCAAAGAGGCCAGTGTCACTGAATCATAGAATATATGAAATAGAGTAAGGTATAAGAAGAATGGAAATGTAGGAAGAAGACCAGGTTTTGAAGGACTTTAAAAGCCAAATAGATTTTTATATTTGATCCTGAAGATAATAAGAATCAATTAGGATTTATTGGTTAGGGGAGTGTCAGGCTCCAATTTCTGCTTTAGGAAGATCATTTTGATAAGTACCTACAATACGGAGACAGATTTTGGAAGAGAGAAGAGAGTATATATGGGATATGTTTCAAAGGTAGAATTGACAGGACATGATAATTTGTGGGATATGGAGGGTGAGAAAAAGTGAGGGATCAAGGATGATACCATGCTTGCTTCTGAACCTGAGTGACATGGGAATAGCTGCATCCTTGACAGTAATAAGCAAGTTAAGAAGAGGGGGAGGGTTTGGGAAAAAAGATATGAGTTCAGCTTTGCACACATTAAGTTTAAGATGTCTACAATACATCCAGTTTAAGATGTCCAATAGGCAGTTGGAGAGGTCAAAGTGGAGGTCAGGAGAGAGTGCTAATATTCCAAATAACAAAACATTTAGGCTTACATTCAAGAAGAATAGATTTACCAAGAATAAGATTGCCAAAGAATAACTTACCTAGAAAAACTGAATGTAACACTGTGGGGAAAGGAAAAGGATTTCGTATTGAATGAAATAGAAAACTACCTAACATCTCTGATGAAAATATCAGAGCTATATGGAAACTGAAATATAAACAAAGGAATCAACAGAAAGATTAAAAAGGTAAGTAGAAGTAAGCAATCAGAAGGGATTCTGGAAGGATACAATATTTGCATTCTTTTTAATAGTATTTTATTTTTCCCCAGTTACATGTCAAGAAAATTTTCAGCATTCATTTTTACAAGATTTTGAGTTCCAAATTTTGATCCTTTTCCCCCTCCACATCATTGATAGTTGATCATCACACACTGTTGCTATTACTGTGTACAATATATTTTCCTGATTCTGCTCATTTCACTTTGCATCAATTCATACAAGTCTTTCCAGGTTTTTCTGAAATCTGCCTATTCATCATTTCTTATAGCACAACAGTATTTGATTACATTCATATACCACAACTTGTTCAGCCATTCCCCAATTGATGGGCATTGCCTCAATTTCCAATTCTTTGCCACCACAAAAAGAGCTGCTATGAATATTTTTGTACATGTGGGTACTTTTCCCATTTGTATGATTTCTTTGGGATATAGCCCTAGATTTTTGGATCAAAGGGTATTCACAGTTTGGTTGCCCTTTGGGCACAGATCCAAATTGCTCTTCAGCATGGTCAGATTAAGTTCATAACTCTGCCAACAACGCATTCATGCCTTAATCTTCTCCAGCATTTATCATTTTCCTTTTCTGTCATATTAACTAATGTGATAGGTGTGAGGTGGTTTAATTTGCATTTCGCTAATCCATAGTGATTTACAGCATTTTTTCATATGACTATAGATAGCTTTAAATTCTTCATCCTTTGAACATTTATCAAATGAGGAATGGCTTGTACTCTTATCAATTTGACCCAGTTCCTTAATATATTTGAGAAATGAGGCCTTTATCAAAGATACTTGCTACAAAGTTTCCCATCTTTCTGCTTTCTTTCTAATCTTGGTTGCATTGGTTTTGTTTGTATAAAATCTTTTTAATTTAATATAATCAAAATTACCTATATTTTGTAATGCTCTGTGTCTCTTGTTTGGTCATGAATTCTTCCTCTCTCCATATATGTGACAGGTAGACTATTCCTTGCTCTTCTAATTTGCTTATGGTGTCACCCTTTGTATCTAAATCATATCATAGGTCTGTGTTATCTAACTTTTCTAATATTGTATTTACTTCTTTAGGTTCTTTCTTATTTTTGGTTGGGTTTATTGAGTTCTCATTTATGAATGACTATGAATGACTCAGCTCTTCTCAGTAACACAATAATCTAAGACAAATACAAAGGTCTCACAAAGGAAAATGCTATCTATATCCAGATAAAGAATTGATGGGCTCTAAATGCAGATCTAAGCATATTTTCATTTTATTCTTTTTTCATGTTTTTTCTCTTTTGATCTGTTTTTTCTTTCACAACTGTGACCAATATGAAAATATCTTTGCATGATATCACACGTATAGGTCAAACTGCCTACCATTTGCAGAAGAGGTGAAGGTTAAGGGGAAAGGATAAAAATTTGGAACCCAAAATTCTGTCAAAAAAAGAAGGTAAATATTATATACTTCTAGAATCCCTTTTGATTGCTTACTTCTACTTACCTTTTTAACCTTTATATTGATTCTTTTGTTTATATTTCAGTTTCCATATAGCTCATTTATTGAGGGGATAGTTGAGTTCCCTGCTACTATAGTTTTCCTGTATATTTCTTCTTGTAACTCACTCAACTTCTGCTTTAAGAATTAGGATATTATATCAATTGGTGCACATATGTTTAGTATTGATAATGTTGTTTCATTGTCTACTGTACTTTTTAGCAAGATATATTTTCCTTCCTTAGATTATCTAATTTATTTGGTGTATTTTTGCTTTTACTTTGAGATCAAAATTGCTACTCCTGCTTCTTTTTTTTTTTACTTCAGCTGAAGCATAATAGATTTTGTTCTAGCCCCTCACCTTTACTTTATGTATTTATCTCTGCTTCAAGTGTGTTTCTTGTAAACAACATAATTCTCCTGCATCACTCCCATTTCTTTTCTCTTTTTTTTTTCTACCTCTCTTATATGATTTTTAACCTCCTTTTTGAGCTCTTCCATGAGTTCTCTCCAGGCTGGGCTATCCATGATTCAAACAAAACCACAACAAAAATTGACTTGATTGAAAGAGATAAAAAGGAAAAATACAATATTCTGATAGACATAGATAATCAATTAATATCAGCACTTAACATATATTCACTAAATGGTATAGGAACAAAAATGTTTATTTTTATGCTCAATTCTCCATTTGATTATTTTTAACATTAATTTTTATTTTGAGTTCCAAATTCTCATCCTCCCTCCACCTCCCACACACACACCTATTGAGAAAGCAAATACCATTATACTAACCATGCATGTGAAGTCATCCAAGACACATTTCCATATTTTCTATGCTGCAAAAAGGCAAGAAAAATAAGGTAGAAAAAAATATGCTTTGATCTATGTTCAGAGTTCATCAGACCTCTCAGGAGGTGGTTAGCATCTTTCATTACGAGTCCTTTGGAATTCTCTTGGATCATTTTATTGATCAGAGAAGCTAAATCTTTCACAGTTAATCATCATTATAATCTTGCTGTTACTGTGTACAATGTTCTCGGGGCTCTGCTCACTTCACTTTCTATAACTTCATATAAATCTTTTCAAGTTTTTTCTGTAAGCATTGTGCTAATCATTTCCTGTGGCACAAGAGTATGTCATCACAATCATATATCACAAAACTTATTCAGCCACTCCCCAAATGTTGGGCATTTCCTCAATTTCCAATTATTTGTCACCACAAAAAGAGTTGCTATAAATATTTTCATACATGTAAGTCCTTTTCTTTTTACTTTGATCTCATTGTGATATAGACCTAGGAGCAGTATTGCTGGGTGAAAACAGTTTTATAGCCCTTTGGGCATAGTTCCAAATTATTTTCCAGAATGGTTGCACCAGTTCACACTTCTACCAACAATGCATTAATGTACCTATTTTTCCACATTCCCTCTAGCACATGTCATTATCTTTTCCTGTCATTTTGGTTGATCTAATATATGTGAGGTGGTATTTCAGAATTGTTTAAATTTTCATTTCTCTGTTAGTGATTAGATTATTCTTATGTGACTATCAATAGCTTTGTTTTTTTTTCTTTTGAATACATCCTGTTCATATTCTTTGACCGTTTATCAATTAGGAAATGGCTTTTATTTTTTATAAATTTGGCTCAGTTCTTATGTGTATAGGAAATAAGACCTTTATCAGAGAAACTCACAGGAAAATATTTTCCCACTTTTCTCCTTTCTTTTCAATTTTGATTGCATTGGTTTTGTTTGAGCATAACTTTTTAAATTTAATGTAATCAAAATTATTCATTTTTACCTCCTGTGATTGTCTCTATCTCTTGTTTGTTCATAAACTCTTAACTTATTCATAGACCAGGCAATTTTTTCCATGATCTTTTAATTTGTTTATGATGTCACCCTTTATCTTTAAATTATATAGCCATTTTGACCTTATCTTCATGAATACAGTGTAAGATTTTGGTCTGTCTAGTTTCTGCCAGACTGCTTTCCAGTTTTCCTAACAGTTTTTGTCAAATAGTAAGTTCATGCCCATATATCTTTGATCTTCATCTTTCTTAATACAAGGTTACTGTGGTCATTCATTCCTATACATTATATACCTAACCTATTTCATTGATCAACTACTTTATTTGTTATCTACTACTAGATTATTTTGATCATTACTGCTTTATAGTATAGTTTGAGATGCGGTACTGCTAAGCCACCTTTTCTACATTTTTTTCATTGATTCCTTTTATATTCTTGACCTTTTGTTCATCCATATAAGTTGTTCTTATTTTTTCTAGCTCTATAAAATCATTCTTTGGTAGTTTAATTGTTATGATGCTAAATAAGCCAATTTAGGTATTATTGTCATTTTTACTATAGTGGCTCAACTTGCACAAGACCAATGAACGATTCACCAATTTTTTTTTACTTCTCTTCATTTGTGTGAAAAGTATTTTTGTAATTGTGTTCATTTAGTTTCTGTATATATGTCTTGGAAGATAGACTCCTAAGTATTTTATACTGTCCTCAGTAATTTAAAATTGAATTTCTCTATCTCTTTCTGCAAGGTTTTGTTGGTAATTTAAAGAAACATTAATGCTTTTATAGGTTTATTTTATACCCTGCAACTTTGTTAAAGTTGTTATGTTGTCCAGAGATTATTTTATAGAGCTAAAAAAATAGTAACAAATACCATCTGGAAGAACAAAAAGACAAAAATATCAAGATAATCAATGAAAAAAAGGAAAAGTGACCTAGCAGCAGTTCCAAATTAAAAACTACACTAGAAGGGGCAGCTAGGTGGTACAATGGATAGAGCTCCAGTCTTGGAGTCAGGAGGATCTGAATTCAAATTTGGCCTCAGACACTTGACACTGACTAGCTATGTGACCCTGGACAAGTCACTTAACCCTGATTGCCTCACCAAAAAGCAAAAAAAAAAAAAAACCTACATTACAAAGTGGTAATCATCAAAAACAATCTGATACTGGCTAAGAAATAGAGTGGTTGATCAGTAAAATAGTCTAGGTACACAATACACAGTAGTAAGTGACCATAGTAATCTAGTGTTTGATAAACCCAAAGATCCAACCTTTACAGGATAAAAACTCCCCATCTGACAAAAACTGCTGGGAAAACTGGGAAGCAGTTTGGCAGAAACAAGGCATAGGTCAACATCTGTTGAGCAAGATGCGTTCAGAAAAACCTGCAAAAACTTACATGAACTGAGGTAAAGTGAAGTGAGCAAAACCAGAACATTGTACACAGTAACAGCAAATTTGTACAATAATCCACTGCGACTGACTTAGCTCTTCTCAGCAATACAATAATCCAAGACAATTCTAAGATGCAAAATGCTATACACCTCCAGAGAAAGAACTGATGGAGTCTGAATGCAGATCAAACCACGCAATTTTCACTTCATTTTTTCCTTTTGTTCTATTTCTTCATGTACAACATGACTAATGTGGGAATATGTTTTACATAATTGAACATATATAATCTAAATCAAATTGCTTGCCATCTTAGGGAGGAGGGAGAAAAGAGAGGAGGGAGAAAATTTGTAATTCAAAATTTTATTTTAAAAATGAATGTTAAAATTGTCTTCAAATGTAACTGGAAAAAATAAAATGCTTTTTGAAAGGGAAAAAAAGAAAAAAACCTGCCTGTTCAAAGGAAAACTCCTAGGAATGTTGTGGCCAAATTCCAGAGTTCCCAGGTCAAGGAGAAAATATTACAAGCAGCCAGAAAGAAACAATTCAAGTATTGTGGAAACACAATCAGGATAACACAAGATTTAGCAGCTTCTACATTAAAGGACCACAGGGCATGGAATATAATATTCTGGAGGGTAAAGGAGATAGGATTACAACCAAGAATCACCTACCCGGCAAAACTGAGTATAATCCTCCAGGGAGGAAAACTGTCACTCAGTGAAATAGAGGACTTTCAAGCATTCTTGATGAAAAGACCAGAACTGAATAGAAAATCTGACTTTCAAATACAAGACTCAAGAGGAACATGAAGAGGTAAACAGGAAAGAAAAATCATAAGAGACTTATTAAGGTTGAACTGTTTATATTCCTGCATGGAAAGATGATATTTATAGCTCATGAGACCTTTGTCAGTATTAGGGTAGTTGGGGGGGGGGAAATTATATGTACGTATATAGATATATAGATATAGATAGATAAATAGATAGATAGATAGATAGATAGATAGATAGATAGATAGATAGATAGATAGATAGATAGATATAGAGTGGCAAAGGGTGAGTTGAAGATGAAGGGGTCATATCTGGAGAATAAAATTAAGGGGTGAGAGAGGATTATACTAAGAGAAGAAGAAAGGGAGAGGTAGAATGGGGTAAGTTATCTCACAAAAAAACAGAAAAGAAAAGGCTGTTACAGTGGAGGGGAAACAGGAGAAGGTGAGAGGGAATGAGCGAATCTTATTCTCATCAGATATTGTTTAAGGAGGGAATAACATACACACTCAATTGGGTATGGAAATCTGTCCTCCCCTACAGGAAAATAGGGGGAGAAGGGGAAAAGAGAGTAGGGGAATGACAGAGAAGAGGACAGACTGAGAAAGGGGGTAATCAGAAGCAAACACTTCTGGGGAGGGTCAGGGTCAAAAGAAAGAATAGAATAAATGGGGGGCCAGAATAGGATTAAGGGAAACAGAGTTAGTTTTTCACAGCATGACTACTATGGAATTTTTTTGCAAAACTGCACATGTATTGCCCATATTGAGTTTCTTGCCTTTTCAATGAGGGTGAATGGAGAGGGAGGAAAGGAGAAAATTTGGAACCCCCAAAAAATGTTTTCACATGCAACTGGGAAATAAGAAATACAGGAAATGGGGTACAGAAATCTATCCTGCCTTACAGGAAAGTAGAAAGGGAAGGGGATAAGAGAAGGGGGAGAGATAGAAGGGAGGGCAGACTAGGGTGAAGGGATATTCAGAAAGCATGTCATCTTGAGATGGGGTGAGGGGTGAGAAGGGGTGAAAATTTAGAACTCAAAATCTTGTGTAAATGTTGAAAACTAAAAATAAATAAATTTTTTTAAATTTTAAAAAAAGGAAAAGAGAAAAAAAGTTGTCTTTAAAGGCAACTGGAAAAAATAAAATAATTTTTGAAAGCAAAAGAAAGAAAAGAAAAAAACTGCCTGTTCATATCCTTTGATCTTCTTTCAGTTGGGGAATAACTCATATTTTTTAAATTTGAGATATGAGATCTTTATCTGAGAAACTGTCGATAAAATTTTTCTTCTAATTTTCTGTTTTCCTTCTAATGTTGGCTACATTGGTTTTATTTTTTTAATTTTTTAATTTAATGGGATTGAAATTATACATTTTTACACCTCACAATGCTATTTCATGTTTATCCATAAATTGTTTTCCTACCCATAAGTCTATTAGGTGATATGTTTCATATTCTTCTAATTGTCTTATGATATCTCCCTTTATATCAGGGACATATATTCATATTGTCTTTATCTTGATAAATGGTGGAAGTTATTGATCTAGACTCAATTTCTACCAGACTGCTTTTTCCAGCTTTCCCAACAATTTTAACCAAATAATGAATTCTTATTTCAAAAGCTTAACTCTTTACATTTGTCAAACACAAGGTGACTATAATCATTTGCTGCTGTGTGTTGTATGTCTTCTCTGTTCCACTGATCCTCCTTTCTATTTCTTAGCCACTACCAGATAGTTTTGATAATTACTGCCTTATAGTAAAGTTTAAGATCTGGTATTGCTAAACCTCCTTCCTTTACTTTTTTTTCATTAATTCCTTTAATATTCCTGACCTTTCATTCTTCTACATGAATTTATTATTATTTTTCTAACAGTATAATAATTTTGGTAATTTAATTGGAATGGCATTAAATAAATAGATTTAGGTGAAAATTGTCATTTTCATTAAATTGCCTCTGCATACCCATGAACAATTAATACTTCTCCAATTATTTAAATCCGACTTTATTTGTATCAAAAGTGTTTTATAATTATGTTCATGTAGTTCCTGGGTTGTTTCAGTAGTTGTAATCCCAGGTATTTTGTACTGTCTTCAATTATTTTAAATGGAATATCTCTTACTATCTCTTCTTGCAGGGTTTTGTTGGTGAAATATAGAAATGCTGATGATTTATGTGGGTTTATTTTTATCCTGCTACTTTGCTAATTTGTATCAAAAGTGTTTTATAATTATGTTCATGTAGTTCCTGGGTTTGTTTCAGTAGTTGTAATCCCAGGTATTTTGTACTGTCTTCAATTATTTTAAATGGAATATCTCTTACTATCTCTTCTTGCAGGGTTTTGTTGGTGAAATATAGAAATGCTGATGATTTATGTGGGTTTATTTTTATCCTGCTACTTTGCTAAAACAATTCTTTCCACTCATTTTTAGTTGAATCTTTAAGATTTTCCAAGTACATCATCATGTCACCTGCAAAAAGTGATAGCTTTATTACCTCATTGCCCATTTTGATTACTTCATTTTCTTTGTCTTCTCTTATTGCTATTGATAGTATTCCTAATATAATATTGAATAATGCTGGTGATGATAGGCATTCTTGCTTGACTCCAGATTTTATTGGGAAGGGTTCTTGCTTATCTCCATTACAAATAATGCTTGCTGATGGTGTTACGTAGATGCTTCTTATCATTTTAAGGGGAAAAAAATCCATTTATATTTATGCTTTCATGTTGTTGTTGTTGTTAATAGGATGAGTGTTGTATTTTATTAAAAGCCTTTTCTGCATCTATTAATATAAGCATGATTTTTGTTACTTTTGCTGTTGAGATGATCAATTATGTTAATAATTTTCCTGATGTTAATCCATCCCTGCATTTATGATATTAATTCCAATTGGTAACAATGTATAATCTTTGTGATATATTATTGTAATTTCCTAGCTAGTAATTTATTTTGGAATTTTGCATCTATATTCATTAATAACATTGGTCTATAATTTTCTTTCTCTGTTTTTGCTCTTCTTCATTTAGGTATCTACCATATTTGTTCCATAAAAAGAGTTTGGTACTATTTCTTTTCCCATTATTCTAAATAATTTGTTTAATATTGGAATTAATATTTAAGCTTTTGGTAGAATTCACTTGTAAAACCATCTGGTCCTGATGCTTTTTCCTTAGGCAACTCATTTATGGTCTGTGCAATTTCTTTTTCTAAAATAGATTTATTTTAAAAATAAATAAATAAAATAAAATAGATTTATTTAGATATTTAAGCAGTTTATATTTCTGTAAATATAATTGGACAAACATAAATTCCTTTTGCTTTGGTTTCATTTTTATTGATTGTATATTCACCCTTTTCATTTTTAATATTAATAATTTGGCTTTCTTCTTTCTTTTTTGAATCATATTAGTAAATGGTTTATCTATGTTATTGGTTTTTTTCTTAAAAACAACTCTTATTTATTAATCCAATGATTTTGTTACACTCTATGGTATTAATATCACTTTTAATTTTTAAGATTTCTAATTTAGTGTTTAATTGGGGTTTTATTTGTTCTTTTCTAGTTTTTCTTTTAAATTGCATATTCAATTTAGTGTTCTGCTCTTTCTCTGTTTTATTAATGTAAGCATTTAGGGATACAATTTTTCCTTTGATTACTGCTTTTGCTGCATCTCATAGGCATTGATATGTTGTTTCATTATTGTCACTCTCTTTAACAAAATTATTGTTTCTATGATTTGTTCTTTTAGCCACTCATTCTTCAAGATTAGGTTGCTTAGTCTCCAACTAGTTTTTAATCTGTGTTTCCATGATTCCTTATTGAATATGATTCTACTGCATTATTATCAGGAAAAAAGATGCCTTTAATATTTCTTCTTTTCTGCATTTAAATTTAAAGCTTTTATACCCTAATACATGTTCAGTTTTTGTAAAGGTACCATATGCCACTGAGAAAAAGATGTTTTCCTTTCTATTCCCATCCAATTCTCTCCAGATAGCTATCATATCTAACTTATCTAAGATTCTATTCACCTCCTTAATTTCTTTCTTATTTATTTTTCGGTTATACTTATCTAATTCTGAGAGTGGGTTGGTTAAGTCCTCCACTATTATGTCGTTACTATCTATTTCCACTTGTAATCATTTAACTTTTTCTTTAAAAATTCGGATGCTATGGCATTTGGTGAATATATATTTAGTATTGATATTGCTTCATTTTTTATGGTACCCTTTATCATAATATAGTTACCCTGTTTAATCTCTTTTCATTAAATCTATTTTAGCTTTAACTTTGTTGAGATCATAACTACTACCCCTGCATTTTTAAACCTCAGCTGAAGCATAATAAATTCTACTCCAGCCTTTTATTTTAGCTCTGTGTGTATCTCTCATTTTGAAATGTTTTTCTTGTAAACAACTTATTGTTGAACTCTAACTTTTAACCCATTCTCCTATTTTCATTTTATGTGTAAGTTTATTCCATTCACATTCAAAGTTATAATTACTAGTTGTGTATTTCCCTCACACTCTCTTTTTACCCTATCCCTCCTCACATGTCTGATTTGCTTCTAACCACTACTTCCAATTTGCACCCTTTTTAAAGAATCCCTTCCTTATCCTCTCCTCTACCCTCTTACTTCTTGATCTACCTACCCTTCTAAAACTCCCTTCCTTATCCTGTGCCCTCAATCTCCCATTTCTTTATAAATTAGAAGACTTTTATATTCTTCTAGATGTATATGTTATTCCTTCTTTAACCAAGTGCCAATGAGAATGTGATTTCCAGCACTACTAACCATCCACCTCCCCTGTTTGACGCTGACAGTTCTCCTATTCACACCTCATTCATATGAGATAATTGCTCCATTTTACCTCTCCATAACAAATTTTATTTTTTAGAATTATCCCATGATATGCAACTCAACCCCAAGCCTTCTATGTATGTTCTTTCAAACTACTCAAGTAATGATGACATTCTTAAGAGTACAGATAACATTTTTCCAAATAAGAAATAATTTGACCTTATTGACTGCCTCATAATTGGTCTTTAATGTTTACCTTATGTTTCTCCTGGATCTTATATGTCAAACTTTCCATTGAATTCTGGTCTTTTTGGCACAAATACCTAAAATATTTTTCAATTCATTAAATGTTCATTTCCTTCATTCAGCATTATACTTAGCTTTGCTGGGTAAGTTATTCTTGGTTGCAATCCCAGCTCCTTTGCTCTTTGAAATATAATGTTCCAAGTCCTTTGTTCTTTTCATATAGAAGCTGCTAAATCTTATGTTATCCTAACTGTACTTCCACAGTATTAAAATTGGTTTTTTTTTTCTTGCTGCTTGTACTATTTTCCCTTTAACCATGGAGTTTAGGAACTTGGCTATGATGTTTTCATGAGTTTTCATCTTTGGATCTCTTTCAGGTGGTGATCAATGTTTTTTTTTCCTACTTCTATTTTACCCTCTCATTCTAGAACTTCAGGGCAATTTTCCTTAATGATTTCTTGTAGACTCTAGACTCTTTTTTATCATAACTTTCAGGTAGTCCAACAATTCTTATGTTGTCTTTCCTTGCTCTGTTCTCTAGATCAATTGCTTTTCTAATGACATATTCCACATTCTCTTTATTTTATTATTTTTTAGTGTCATTAGCTTGGAGTTATTGTCTTCCTTAAGTTTTTGGGTCATTTTTTTCCCCAATTGATTGGCTTTCTTTACATAATTTTTTTAATTTTCCTAATTTTCCTCAACTTCACTTATTAGATTTTTGATGTCCTTTCTAAGCTCTTCCAAGAACTTTTTTTCGGCTTGTGACATTTTTCTTTGAAGTAGGAATGGCTTTTTAAACTTCACTAACTTCTGAATATGAACTTGGATTTCATTCTATTCCCATAGTAGCTATCTAATGTGTTCTTTCTCTTTTGTCTACTCATTATTTTAGTGAATTGTTGTTATAGTCAGGTTCCAGTCCCAAGTTGCAGGTGGTGATGCCTCAGGCTTCAAGTTCTTTGTGCTGTTGTTTTCTAAGCACTGTTTGGAGCAATCAACCTCCAGCAATCCTTTCCATCCTGAGACATGGCTAGGGCCTGTAGACAAGCTGTCACCTCAAATGCTCTTGCTTCCTGTGACCCTTTCCACAACTGCAAACTTCAGTCCCTTATGTCCTGGAATCAAAGCTAGAAATTCTGCTGTCCTGCAAGTGTCCACAGCAAGCTGGGTCCCTACCCCTCTGCTATCATACTCACTAGGTGTGTGTTTGCTCCTCTTCACACAGAGCTGCAGCCCAGGACCACATCTGGTCAACACACTGAATTTGATCTTCTGCTGCTAAAGTGTCTGAGCCCTGCACTGTCCTTGAGGTAAAAGTGCATAAAGCTGAGGATGCCACCCTACACAGCTGACTCCATGTTTTGTTATTTGTTGATTCAGGGAAGTCTGACTAGAGATGTTTGTACTTTACTCCAGCCAAACCTCTACCCCTAAAATTTATGTTTTTCCTGAGATTCTCCTCAGTTTTCTTTGGAGGAAAACTGCTTTACTCTGACTTTTAATTATTTCTGCTGTTAAAATTCCTTTTGAGGCGATGTTTTGTCTTGTTTGTGAAAGAAATTTTGAGAGCGTGGTATTTCCAATATTTTTCAACCGTCTTGAAATTTTGAGATCCCAGTATTTCCTGTCTTAATCCACCATCTTGAAATTGCACCTTTCCTTAAAATGGTAAGTAATATCTATCCATCTAAAAACAAGACCCAGCATTATATGATATGGGAATAAATTAGAGGCTTATATAAAAGATCAGAGGTAAAACAAAGAGAACAATTTATATGATAACAATGATGTAAAAATTTACAACTTTGAAAATCTTAACTTTTATAATTCACTGACAAGCTATGATTTGAGAAGACTGATGATGAAACATGCCACCTACAACTCCTAAGAGAGAAATGATGGACTCAGGAGTCATAATGAAATATTTTTGGACATGCCACATGAAGAAATTTGTTTTACTTCACTATGCATATTTGTAACACAGGTTTGTTTTTATTTTTCAATGGGGACAGGGGAGATGGAGTGAAAGAAATAAATACCTGCTCATTTAAGTAAAAAACATAAAATTTTAGAAGATGAGAGGAAAACAAAGAGTTCTTGATAAAAATTGGAAAAATAATCTGCCAAGAATTCTTTGATTATATAAACTGAGGTATAACCTGGGAAACAAAAAACAGGTGGTATTTTTTAATTCTTTTTTGTTAATTTAATTAATTTATTTAGTTTTAGTTTTCAACATTCACTTCTACAAGATTTTAAGTTCCAAATTTTCTCCCCATCTCATCCCTCCCCCAACCCAAGATGGTATGCATTCTGAATACCCCTTCCCCTAATCTTCATTCCCTTCTATCTCTCCCCCCCTTCTCTTATCCCCTTTCCCTTCAATTTTCCTGTAGTGCAGGATAAATTTATATACCCCATTGCCTATATATCTTATTTCCCAGTTGCATGTGAAAACAATTTTTTTTCACATTTGTTTTTAAATTTTTGGGTTCCAAATTCTGTCCCTTCCTCCCTCCCCACCCAGCCTTATTGAGAAGGCAAGCAATTCAAAATACAGGTTATATATGTGTAGTCATGCAAAACACTTCCATAGTAGTCATGTTGTGAAAAACTAAGTATATTTCCCTTCATCCTATCCCAACCCCCATTTATTCTATTCTCTTTTTTGACCCTGTCCCTCCTCAGAATTTTTTTGCTACTGATTACCCCTTCCCCAATCTGCCCTCCCTTCTATTATCCCCCCACTCTCTTATCCCTTTCCCCCCTATTTCCTGTAGGGTAAGATAACTTTCCATACCCAATTGAGTGTGTATGGTATTCCCTCCTTAAGCCAAATCCTATGAGAATAAGATTGACTCATTCTCTCTCACCTTCCCCCACTTCCTCTCCACTGTAAAAGACTTTCCTTATCTGTTTTATGTGAGATAATTTACTCCATTCTACCTCTCTCTTTCTCCTTCTCTTTGTATAATCCTCTCTCACCCCTTAATTTTATTCTCCAGATATCACCCCTTCATCTTCAACTCACTCTGTGCCATCAATCTATCTATCTATCTATCTATCTATCTATCTATCTATCTATCTATCTATCTATCTATCTATCTACCTATCTGTCTGTCTGTCTCTGTCTGTCTATCTATCTATAGATATTATAATTTTTTTCCCTCCAATTACTCTAATACTGACAAAGGACTCATGAGTTACAAATAACATCTTTCCAAGCAGGAATGTAAACAGTTCAACCTTAATAAGTCTCTTATGATTTCTCTTTCCTGTTTACCTTTCCATGTTTCTCTTGCATCTTGTATCTGAAAGGCAAGTTTTCTATTCAGTTCTGGTCTTTTCATCAAGAATGCTTAAACGCTCTCTAATTCATTGAATGTTTATTTTTTTCCCCTGAAGGACTATGTTCAGTTTTGCTGAATAGATGATTCTTGGCTGTAACCCTATCTCCTTTGCCCTCCAGAATATCATATTCCAAGCCCTCTCATCCCTTAATGTAGAAGCTGCTAAATCTTGTGTTATCCTGATTGTGTTTCCACAATACTTTGTTTCTTTCTGGCTGCTTTCAATATTTTCTCTTTAACCTGGGAACTCTGGAATTTGGCTGCAACATTCCTAGGAATTTTCCTTTGGGGATCTCTTTCAGGAGGTGATTAGTGGATTCTTTCCATTTCTATTTGGCCCTCTGGTTCTAAGATATCAGGGCAGTTTTCCTTGATAATTTCTTGAAAGATGATGTCTAGGCTCTTTTTTTTTTTGATTGTGGCTTTCAGATAGTTCAATAATTTTAAAATTCTCTCCTGGATCTATTTCCCAGGTCAGTTATTTTTCTGATGAGATATTTTACATTGTTTTCTATTTTTTCATTCTTTTGAATTTGTTTTACAGTGTCTTAATTTCTCATAAAGTCACTAGCTTCCAATTGCTCCATTTGAATTTTTAAGGAAGTATTTTCTTCAGTAAGCTTTTGGATTTCCTTTTCCCTTTGGCCAAGTTTACTTTCTAAGGCATTCTTCTCCTCATTGGCTTTTTTGATCTCTTTTGTCATTTGGGTTAGGCTATTTTTTAAGGTGTTATTTTCTTCAGCATTTTTTTGGCCTCCTTTAGCAAGCTGTTGACTTGTTTTTCATGATTTTCTTGCATCACGCTCATTTGTCTTCCTGGTTTTCCCTCTACTTCTCTTGCTTGCTTCTCAAACTCCTTTTTGAGCTCTTCCATGGATCTGGGACCAATTCATATTTTTCTTGGAGGCTTTGGATGTAGGAGCTTTGAATGTGTTGTCTTCTTCTGATTGTATGTTTTGATCTTATTTGTCACCAAAGTAAGATTCTATGGTCTGACGCTTTCTGCACTGCTCACTCATGATCCCAGCCAATTACTTGAGTTATAAATTCTTTGTTAAGGTAGGAGTCTGCTTCCAATGTGGAGAATGTACTGTCCCAAGCTTCAGCAGGTTTGTGCAGCTGTTTTCAGAGATACTTCTAGGTACCTGTAAATTTTCAATTCTTCCAAGGTGAAATGATCAAGGGTAAGGTGTTTACTCCTTTTCTGGCCTGTGCTCTGGTCTATGAGTGACCACAAGCACTCTTTTCTGTCTTGGAACTGTGAGGAGGATTCTCTCTGTACAGCCACTATAAGTTAGTCCTCCTCCTCGCCCCAGGACCACTACCTAGAACTGTGACTCAGATCCAAGCATGAGCTAAGCAAGAGAATCCTGCACAAGCAGAGAGATCCCGAAATCCCCCTCTCATCAGCCACTCAATTCCCCCTCAGTCTGTGGGCCAGAAGCTCAGTAGGTAGCCACCATCCTGCAGCTGCACACAGGGACTGGGGATGGGACCCTGCCCTTCTCTCTTGCTGCTGACACAGACTTTTTCCACTGTCCTAAGTTGTCTTTGGCATTCATGGGTTGAGAAGTCTGGAAACCACCACAGCTGCTCGTGATTCAGTCCTCTGAGGCCTAATCCAGGTTTGCTGGGGCCTGTGTGCCACACCAAACTGCATTCTTCTCCCAGTCTGGCGATCAACCATCCAGGTTGTCTTGGGCTAGAAATTTGTTTCACTCTGTCTTTTTGTGGGTTCTGCTGCTTTAGAATTTGTTTAGAGTTATTCTTTACAAGTATTTGGAGGGGTTTCAGGGAGAGCTCAAGCAAGTCACTGCTTTTACTCCTCCATCTTGGCTCTGCCAAAACAGGTGACATTTTTTAAATGTTTTATTGAATAAGCTGAACCAAAGCTTGTAAAATTTTCTCCCTACTACAAATTATTCTACTCATAATGCTATACGCAGTCAATAATCATTTATTAAGTGCTAAGTATTTGCTAGGCACTGCTTTAAGAATTGGTAATATAAAGACAAGCAAAAAGTCAGCCTCTGCCCTGGAAGAACTTACATTCAAATGAGGAAAGACAAGCCATAAAAGGAAGCCAAAAAGTTGGGGGGGAGAACCAGTTTGGAGATGAAGTTACTTAGCCTTAGGTCATGGTAGAGAAGTCAAGAGCAGGGGTGGTGACCTTGCATCCTCGAGGCCACATGTGGCCCTCTAGGTCCTCAAGTGTAGTCCTTTGATTAAATCCAAACTTCACAGAACAACTAACTCTAACCTTAATCCTAAACCTAATTGGAACAAATTTGTCCTGTTCATTTGCTCTGCACACTTAAAGTCATAGGCTTCTATTTAACATGATGGCATGAAATGTCCTAGCTAGCCAATCCTCCTGATAAACACTCCAGCAAAGATTTTAAAAGGTGCCAGATGAAACAGTGACAAGCTAAACCAAAGGGAAATGTCAATAATTTCCTCTATCTATTCCAAAAATTTATGAGAAGATGGTCAGAGATTATATTAGAGGTTGTCGCCTGGTTTCAACCACCCCATCTCAAACTACAGTCAGGAAGCAATATTTCCAGAGTGCAAAAGGGACAGAACTGATCAGGGATAGCCCATCCCTTTCCCAAATACAAGATGGGTTGAAGCCTGGCTCTGGAACAAATTCCAAATCCAGGAACTTAGGCCACCTAGTAAAACTAACCCATGGCATCTGGTGATACACAATGGCAGTTTGAGAGAAATCTCACTAGAGGGAAGAGATGGATTGTCCCCCTGAACTTGAAGGAGTGATTCAATGGAAACAGAAGAAAAAAAGAGAAGGGGAAAAGGAGTCAAGACAAGAGGGAGAGAGAAAAATCTTCCAGTCCTTCTGAAACATGAGCTGAAATCTTTCTATATCTGAAAAAGCCCCGTCAATTTCTCACGGGTAGGCCAAGCTAATATAATAAAAATGACAATTCTACCTAAATTAATTAACTTATTCAGTGCTATACCAATCAAATTACCTAAAAATTATCTTGTAGAACTAGAAAAAATAATAACAAAATTCATCTCAAAGAACAAAAGGTCAAGAATATCAAGAGAATTCATGAAAAAAATGCAAAGGAAGGTGGCCTAGCCATATCAGATCTTAAATTGTATTATAAAGTAGCAATCATCAAAACTACTTGGTATTGGCTAAGAAATAGAGTGGTAGATCAATGGAATAGGTTAGGTACAATAGACACAGCGGTGAATGACTATAGTAATCTACTGTGTGAGAAACCCAAAGACTGCAGCTTCTGGGATAAGAACTCACTATCTGACAAAAACTGCTGGAAAAACTAGAAAACAGTATGGTAGAAACTAGGCATAGAGCAACATCTTACACTGTATATCAAGATAAGGTCAAAATAGGTACATGATTTAGATATAAAGGCTGATACTATAAGCAGCCTAGGAGAGCAATGAATAGTTTACCTGTCAGATCTATGGAAAAGGGAAGATTTTATGACCAAACAAGAGATAGAGAACATTATGAAATGCAAAATGGATGATGATTTTGATTACATTAAATTGAAAAGTTTTTGCAACAAGCAAAACCAATGAAACCAAAATAAGAAGGAAAACAAAAAGCTGGTAAATAATTTTTACTGTCAATGTTTCTGATAACTTCATTTCTCAGATACATAGTCTTATGAAAAAATGCTCTAAATCACTATTGATTAGAGAAATACAAACCAAAACAATTCTGAGGTACCACCTCATCCCTATCAGATTGACTAATATGACAAAAAAGGGAAATGATAAATGTTGGAAAAGATGTGGGAAAATTGGAACACTAAAACACTGTTGGTGGAGCTATAAACTGATCCAACTATTCTGGTGAACAGTTTGGAACTATGCCCAAAGAGCTATAAAACTGTGCATACCCTTTGATTTAGCAATACCAGTACTAGGTCTGTATCCCAAAAAAGATAATAAAAAAGGGGAAAAGATCACATATACAAACATATTTACAGCAACTCTTTTGTGGTAGCAAATAATTGAAATTTGAGGTGGTGCCCATCAATTGGGTAATGGCTGAACAAGTTGTGATATATGAATGTAATGGAATACTATTGTGCTATTAGAAATGATGAGCAGGCAGATTTCAGAAAAACCTGACTGATAAACTGATGCTGAGTGAAGTGAGCAGAACGAGGAGAACATTGTACACAGTAACACCAACATTGTGTGATGATCAACTGTGATACTTAGCTCTTCTTAGCAACGCAAGGGTCTAAGGCAATTCCAAAAGATTCATGATGGAAAATGTCATCCACATCCAGAAAAAGAACTATGGAATCTGAATACAGATTGAAGCATACTATTTTCACTTCTTTTGTTTTCTATTTTTTCTTTGTCATGGCTTTTCCTTTTTGTTCTGATTCTTCTTTCACAACATAACTAATGTGAAAATGTTTAATATTTATAAACTAATGTTTAATATGATTGCACATGCATAGCCTATGTCAGATGGTTTGCCATCTTGGAGAGGGGAGGGAGAAAAAAAATTGGAGCTCAAAATCTTATAAAAATGAATGTTGAAATTGATCTTTACATATAAATTGGAAAAAAAATACTATTAAGTACAAAAAAAAGAAAAAAAAGAAGCTGCAACAATTTCCTCATCTCCCTCCAAGGAAAGAAAAGTTATCATATTTTGTTTTATCTGTTCTTTGAGGGCAGGAACTGTCTTTTACCTATTGCATCTCCATTGCTAAGCACAATGGCTGGCACAGAATAGGTGCTTAATAATGTTTATTGACTAATTGCTATACAGAGCAACTATATGCTATTAGAATTTTTTTTAGGTTTTCTGCAAGATTTTTTTTCTTCCATCAACTGGGAGGAAAGCCTATGATATAAGCAAAGAATGAGTTTTTAGTAGAAAACTTTTATTTTAGAAAATAGAAAACTTTCCCCTCTCCTACGATTTCATTGGCATAGGGACTATTGCATAAGAAAATCCCTTCTACTAACACAAGTTGACATTTTTTTTGCAATATATAGCTTTAATTAGTTTCCTAGAGAAGAGAGAGGTTACATGACTTTTCTGGAGCCCACAGCCAGTATATGTCAGAAAAGAGACTTCTACCTAGATCTTCCTGGCTTTGAGAGTGGTCCTATTCCCATTATATGAGGCAGCCAAAATGGATATCTCTACAATGTATAAGTGGTCAAAGTAGATGAACAAATAGCTCTAAAGAAAATTGCTAACTAATAACAATTAAAAGAAAGGCCAATCAAAACAATAATAAACTTACACCAAGTTACTGACTTAATGTTCCTTACTAACAAGATGACAAGCCACAACTTAATCCTAATCCATAGTTTCACTTTCCTAAATTGAAATTGGAACATTTGGCTTAAAATTTTATTTTCCCAAGTGAATCTTAAAGTCCTGACCATTTCCCTTTAAATTCTTAATGAGATTGTTGAAAAAAATTCTTTGGCTTTTAAAAGCACGTTGTTGTAATAGAAGGTATGTTCAGAGTTTAGAATGCTCTTCAGAGTGCTGTCTTTATTAGAGCTCTAACATTGCATTAAAAAAAAAAGATGAGAGTCATCACACTGAGTTGTTGGTATAGCTATAAATTGATTCAACTATTCGAGAAAGCAATGAGTTATTATGAGAAGACAATGGCTAGAATGCCTATAAAATTTGATATAGAGACTGCACTAGTAAACAAAGATTACAAAAAGGTCAATGACAAAGATGACAGTTTTATATACATCGCATTTACAGCAGCTCTTTCCCATCAATAGGGAAAAGAATAGATAAGTTGTGGCACATAAATGTAATGGAATAATACCACTCTCAAAGAAACAATGAATTTGCTGTATACAGACAAACACAGGAAGAATTTATAAAATGATTATAGGAACATGTTTTGTAGTAGTTGGAAACACATGAATTTGATAATGACTAAATAAATTGTATTACGTGAATGTAACATCTAATACTGCATACTATTCTGTAGGAAAATATGGATGTGATGTATACAGAGCAGCATAAGAAAGATGCATTAACTATTTCAAAATGAGTATATATAATCAGGAAAGCAGTTAACACAATGATTATAGCAACATAAATGAAAAGAACAGCAACCACGAAGCAATGGAAACTCAATATAGCAAAATGATAATGACTAAATTTAGTCCCAAAGAAGAGATATGAGAAAACAGATCCCCACCTGACAAACAAATGCAGAAAAAATTTGCACAAACAAAACCAATAAAACTATGTATACCCTTTGACTCAGCAATATCACTGCTAGGTCTGTATCCCAAAGAGATCAAGAGAGACTTCAGAGAGCCAAGATGGCAGAGTAAGTGGTAAATTATTGTAGCTCTTTCATATTCACCTCCAAACGACCATAAAATAGCATCCCAAAATAAATCCTAGAACATTGGAGTCAATGGAAAGACTATGTGGAACAGTCTTTTAGCCTGGGACACTTGGAGGATTGTCAAGAAAGGTCCATCTCACTCAGACAAAAGGGGAGCAATTTACAGTACAGGAAGCATCCCATCAAGCCAGCAGCAAGCCCCACCTCAGCAAACCAGTGGGAGATCCTGAGCCCCAGTGTGGTAAAGCACCAAACGCCAACCTCTCCTCCCCAACCTCTCCCATGCCTTAGCATAGCCAAAGGAACGGGCAGACTCCAGATCTGAGAACCACCATGTGTAGCCCACTTCAGTGCAGCCTGTGGTGGACAGGTGTCCTCCAGTGGCCAGATGTCCAAGTGCTTCAGCGTAGCCCTGAGAAAATGCAGAAAAACCCCACATTGCCTCGGCACTCACCAGACACCACTACAGGGACCAACAGTGGCCAATGGTATACTTATTTGTGGTGAGTGAGGGTTTTATTTTTTGTGGGAGAAATGGTGGTTGGATGAGTAGGTAGTGAAAGTGATGGGGGAAAAAACAGAGAAAAAGAAAAGAGCATCAATAAAACACTAAGAAAATATGCAGGCAGAAGAAAGTTCAGAAGAAGACGAACAAGGAGAGATGTGTTGGTATGATCATAATAGACAGTTTAAAATATTGCTCAACATTGAAGTTCAGGGTTTAATATACGATCTTTTTTCTATTTTTTTGTATACTGAAATTGAAAAGAAAGAGAAACATTATTCCTTGCACCCTTCTGATGTGATGTAGTCCCAAAATGTAGTTGTGCATGATGGGGCTTCCTTATGTCTGTGCCCTTATCCCTCTATCAGTTTCATACACCTCAGTGATTGAATCAAGAAATGTGGATGATTTGCTGCAAAAACAAAATCAGCCACACTTCTAGGGACTTTAATAATTAAGCCATGAAAAGTTTAATGGGGATACCTGGCTGTGTGGAGGACATGAGAGATTTTTCTCTCTTTCCTTTTTCCCAACATTACTCATATTATTTAGAAGGGGAGTTGGTGGGCCCCTAGAATACATTGAATTCAATGAGCAGTAGAGAAATACCCTCTAGATGAGACCTGCACAACTTGGCAGTGAGTAGGAGCCAAAATTAAAATAGGCTAAACTTTTTTGGAACTCAAATAGATTTTTAGCAGCTCACTTTCCAAATAAAGGTATAATTAATGATTAAACTATTTTGCAAATAAACCATATTTTTTAAAAAGGGAAATTTCAATTAATATCAATTAATTACACTTATTACTTAAAAGCTTTTATTTATCATGAAATCACTCATCTCAGACTAGAGACAGACTGATGATGGTAGACTGCCACAGGTCACATGACAAACAGGAGAGAGTCCACAGTGGCAACCCACCCCTCAAGTTACATGATGGTCATAATAGTAACTAGCGGAAGGTGAGTTAAGTGGGGCATGGACAAAACACTCACTGCATCTTTACTTTCTTTTACATCCTCTATATTTTTTGTGGGCAGCCTAAAATCCTTTGGAAGGCCAGAAGTGGCCCATGGGCCATATGTTGTACAGGTCTGCTCAAGACAGACAGGGACACAGAGATACCAGCACTAGCAGGATGAAACAGCCTCCAAGGAGATCAACCCCTAGCAATTAAGAGTCAAACTATCAAGAAGACCCTCAGAACTCATGGTGAGGACTTTCCAAAGAGAGAAGGGATTTCTAGCCTTCTTAGTACCAAGAGCTATAAGTTGTCTTTGCTACACCTATACCCTATAAGTGTGATTCATTCCCAGTGTATTTTATTCTGAACCCATCCTCCCCCTTGATGTTTTAGTTCTCAGATTCATGGGAGGAATGTTGTTTAAATGCTGATCTTACTATTCCATAGAAGTAAATGCCTTTGCTAAGAGCTGAATGAGTCTCCTGTTAATAGAAAGTATATGAGAGGTAAAGATGGGTAGACGGCTTATAAGGCTATAGTGTTAGAAATACAAATCCATGCACAGTATTATCTCTAAAATCCAGAGTACCATCTACAATCTACGGAGGCAGCCCATGAGTTCAAGTGACATGTTGAGGGAGTACTACACTGGGCTCTAGGGTTAATTAACCCTGTGGACCCACATTTATAATGTTCACTTATAAAGTGTTTGTTTTGTGCACTAGTCAAATTCATGATAAAAAGAAAAAAATGGTTCTTAATCTTGAATTTATGAACTTTTAATAAAATAGTTGACAACTATATTTCAATTAATTAGTTCCCTTTGAAACCATCTGCATTTTATCTTATACATTTAAAAACATTATTCTAAGAAGAGGTCCAAAGGCTACCAGAGATGGCCATGCCAGTCTCGTTCAGGTTTTAAAAAAAACCTGACCTAGAAGAAACCCCTTAGCACATTGGGTAGAACCTCTATAGAGGATTTATGGAAGTATATGAATAATAACAAATAAAAATAGGTTGAGAAGGCAAGGATTGGTTATGATTTCTACCAGTGGCAAGAAAACCTATACTCATGAAAACACTGATTCACTAAAATATCAACATAACTGGTTAATTCCTGCCATAAAAATTATAGATTTATCATATTGAAATTAGTAATAGTAAAAAAGAACAGTCTATAATGCATCTAATAAACTCCAGTGAACAAGCAACCAGTGGGTCCCAGAGCACATTTGAAGATTTTTCTCTAGAAGCAGTTACATCTTTCCCATAAGAAAATTTTGTAGTCATCACTTACTACTTAAGTATAAACTTACCAGGATGAAGAGCAATTAAAAATAAAGAGTCTTTATAATCGTAAATGGTAATGGAACTCAGTAAACTAGGACTTGACAAATGCGATACAAGTGCAAAAGGATCTGATAAAGTTGCAATTGCTGAGCTCGGAAAGCCTACAAGGTCCTCATGATACATAATCTTCTTTATATCAGCATTTCCATAAGAGCTATGTAAAAAGAAATTTCATGTCATTTAGGTTCTATGTTAATGAAAGCAAATAATTAGGGTATCTGTATTAGATGATTGCTAAAGAACATTCCAATTCTAGATTTATATTATTCCATAATTATTTCTGAAGTCATAAAAACAGACAACTACCAAATAGAACTACTCAAGTTTTAATTTAATGCAAAGACTTATTGGCATGGCTTTTCTTCCTTCTTATTATTCTTCTAAAAATCTAACACATAAAACAATCTGTAATAATTTTACTTTATAAAGAATGTGAAGACATCAGAATACAGTAATCATTATTTTCATATTTCTACAGGAAGTGTAGTAGGAGCAGTGCACTGGGCTAAATCTATGAAGGAATTCATTTTGACAGCTTTCAAATTATGTGAGGAGTTATCATTGTCCCAATGCAAAGGGCCAAGAATGTATAAGCCTTTACTCTAAGCTTAGAAAGGGAGTGCTCTTATGACATTTTTGTAAGTGTAACAAACCTAGCAAGTAGTTGATAGGCCATGAAAAAAAAATCAACTTGGACTTGTAGTTCTTCCCAGTTTAGGAACAAAAGAAACAAACACAAAATCAGGCTTTACTATGAGAAACAAGACGTTTGTGTAAGGGCTACATAAGAGTCTGGGACTCTCCAGGAGAATCAGGAGAAGGGAAAGGGGGAGTGAGTGTTGTGTCCCACAGCAACACTATAAACATAACAGGTGTAGGAATCTGCCACATCTGTAGTTCCCTTGAGACTGTGAGAGGTGACTTCTAAATAGACAAGCAAAGATCTATTTAAATGTGGCTTTTTCACTTCAGGAGCGGGAGTGCTGAAAGAAACAAGCCAGCAAGAGGGACAATTGGCCCCTACCCTGCCTAGGCCTAGTTCTGCTCAATTATGTGTTTTGTTTTAGCTCCCTGAATGAATACATTTGTCTGCTCTTGAGTTGTTTGGTGTCCCTTTTTTCGTGACATGAGAGCTCAATGGAAGCTGCCCAGTAGAAAGGAACCTTTCTTAACACAGGACTGGGAGCTCAAATCTTAGTTGGCCATTAGAGAATTTGCTCTCTATTTGAGGGCACTAGCATGAGTCATTTCCTAACTATACTTTCAAGTTTAAAACTACTCTGTATGTAGGTCATATTTTATAAATCAATGATATTATACACAAGCCAATATTATGTAAGAATCTATGGAGTGGCCAAGTGGTACAAGTAGAAGGTGACAGAATCTTCCCATATATACATTTATAGCTCCAGTAAATATATACATATATATTAGCACTTGTAGTCAGAAACGACAAGTATCAGAAGTAGGAGTGCCATAGGAAGCAAAGTGGCATGAACCAAGATGCTAAAAAATATGATAATGGTTTGAAAATGTAATGAAACAGAAAAAGAAATCAGTGAAGCAAAATAAATTCTCTTTCAGAGTATACGGGATATGGTGATGATACCTAAATCAGGAAGAGCTAAAATAGAGAAAGAAAACTATAGACCAATTTCCCTGATGAATATTGAAACAAAAATTTTAAATAAAATATGAGCAGGGAGATTACAGAAACATGAGAATCACATACCATGACCAGATGAGACTTATACCAAGAATGCAGGGTTAGTTCAATATTAGGAAAACCATCAGCATAATTGATCATGTTAATAACAAAACCAACAAAAATCATATAGTTATCCTGATATATGCAGAAAAAACTTTGGACAAAATAAAACACTCATTCCTACTAAAAACACTAGAAATCATAGGAATCAATGGAGTTTTCTTTAAAATGATAAGTAGTATTTATCTAAAGCAATCAGCATTATCTGTAAAGAGATAAGCTAGAAGCCTTCCCAGTAAGATCGGGGTGAAACAAGGATGTCCGTTATAATCACTATTATTCAATATTGTTCTAGAAATTCTAACTATCACAATAAGAGAAGAAAAAGAAATGGAAAGAATTAGAATAAGAAATGAGAAAACAAACTATCACTCTTTGCAGATTATATGTTGCTGTACTTAGAAAATCCTAGAGAACCAACTTTTAAAAAAAACTAGTTGAAATAATTAGCAACTTTAGCATATTTGCAGGACATGACATAAATCCACATAAATCATCAGGATTTCTATATATTATCAACAAAGTCCAGAAGGAAGAGAGAGAAAGACAAAAGTCATTTAGAATAACTGAAGACAATATAAAATATTTGGGAGTCTATCTGCCAAGGTAAACCCAGGAACAAACATAATTAAAGAACATTTTTCACACATATAAAGTTGGATCTCAAGAATTGTAAGAATATTACTTGGTTATGGGTAGGCTGAGCCAATATAATAAAAATGATAATTCTACCTAATTTACTCCTTCAGTGCCATTCCAATCAACCAGAAATTATTTTATAGAGCTAGGGGGAAAAAATCATTTTAAAGAATAAAAGGTCAAGAATATCAAGGGAATCAATAACAAAAAAAAAAAGGTGAAAGAAGGTGACCTAGCAGTATCAGATTTCAAACTGTATTTAAAAAGCAGTCATCATCAAAACAATCTTGGCTAACAAATAGGATGGTCTATCAGTGGAATAGATTAGATGTACAATATACAGTAGTAAATGAAAACGGTAATCTAATGTTTGAAAAACCCATAGATCTAAGCTTTTGAGACAAGAATTCACTAACAAAAAAATACTGGGAAAACTGGAAAGCAGTTTCACAGAAACTATGTATGGACCAACATCTTACACTGTATATCAAGATAAGGTCATGATGGGAGCATGATTTAGACATAAAGGGTGATATAAGAAAATTAGGGTAGCATGGAATATTTTACCTGTTAGATATATGGATAAAAGAAGAATTTATGACCAAACAAGAGATGGAGAGCATTATGAGATATAAAATTGATCATTTTGATTACATCAACTTAAAAAGGTTTTATACAGGCAAAACCAATGCAGCCAAGATTAGGAGGAAAAACAGGAAACTAAGGAAATTTTTTACAGCAAGTTTCTCTGATAAAGGCCTAATTTCTTATATATATGAAGAACTGAATCGTTCTTCAATTGATAAATGGACAAAGGATATGAACAGGCAGTTTTCAGAAGAAATCAAATGTATCCATCATAGTCACGTGAAAAAATGCTCTAGATTACTATTTTTTTTCAGTTTTGCCTCTTTTATTCAATGCTAAAAATTGATGCTTGAGAGAGTTAAATTACCATGTATTTAAATAAGCTGAGAAGTGAGAGGCAGTGGATAGGGAGAAAATAATAACCCCCAGGTGGATTTTTAAGGGGATTTTTTTTGTTGTTGTTTAATGCAGCCAAAAAGAATTCATAAATAAAGAATTGAGAGATATGAGAAGAGCATTGGTTCAACACTAATGAATCTATAAGAAGTAGGATTTGGGGAAGATGAACAAGATATCTTAAAAATTGGGAACTAGATATTTTAAGACTTGGAAATTTCAAAGCGATAGTTTTCAGATAAAATGCCTATTAGAGGCTCTAGGTACCGTAGTAGAAAAAGCATTGGCCCTGGAGTCGGGAAGACTCGAGTTCAAATCCAGCATCAAACACTTGACACTGATTAGCTGTGTGAACCCGGGCAAATCACTTAACCCTGATTGTCTTACCAAAAAAAATTCCTGTTAACACTGGAGTCTTCAGTAAAACTTCTTCCCATTGCTCTTGTATTAGAGCCCTACCCTCTGCCTCTGCCTCTGCCTCTGCCTCTGCCTCTGGCGTTTCTCATATGCAAAACACAGATAGACCCCTGACTGGTCCCTATCATATCATCTCTTCCTCTCACCAAGCTTCTTAATAAAGTTGGCTGTCCATCCCAAGCTCTCTTGAAAGAGGACTGGAATCATTGAGTAGGCCTTCATCTGTCAGCACCTTACTATTAACCTACTGTTAACCAACACGCGAGGTTCATCAGCTATGTTTCATGAACCATAATAAACTGCACATTTTTGCTGAGTAGATTAGATCAGGAGTGGCAGCAAAACAAAATAAGATTTTCTTTCTGAAATTCTAATCTAAACCCATATGGTGTGGTTCCAAAGGTACAGGTATTTTTTTTTTTCACTTATTGATGAATAAAGTTTGAACCTTAACCTAAAAAGCAACAACTGGCAAATCTCAATGTTGTAGTTAAGAATACAGTCCAACCTACAAAGAAGGAGGAATAAGGGAAAAGGGGAAACACTTTCTTCACCCCACTTGGGATGGTTCCATTTAACACTGGATACTCAATACAGTGGGGAACAAAAAGGAGCATAAGTTACTGCGGAAGAGCATTCCCTATACTCCTTCCTAAAGAGAGTCAGGAGGGGATTACTGTTACCTGGACCAGATTTGGGAAGCAGAATCCAACTTATTCCTTCCCCTCCAAACCACCACCTTCCCCCAAAAAAACAATCTACTGGCTAATAGATTTTTTTTAAAAATCCATAATACCAACACCAACCAAACAAAACAAAACAAAACAAAACAAAACAAAACAAAAAACCGGAAGTCCCTGATTACTTACTAGGTTGGCACCAGGGAGCAGCTTCAATTTTTAAGCCTAGAAGTAGCCTGTTACACAGTCATCACAAGCATGTCTTGCTTTTTAACCCCCCCAAAAAAATTAGAAACAATAAACAAAAATAAACTAGTACTGATCAGTTTCTGACAATACATAATTACTCAAAATTAACTGGCATTTAAATTGAGTTGAGAGGGGAAATGGGAGCCCCAGTAGTCCATATCTCACACTAGGAGGGTGGGGGTGGGTGCAGGGCATTTGACATTAATTTTAATTTCTCTTTAGTTTGATTTAAACACTGCTTTTAGTACAACACGCACCAGCTTTGCAGAGGGGCCTCTGGAAGGATGTCCATAGCAGCACACACCTGTGGCTCATCATGAGTTCCAGAAGCTCCAGGACAGTCATTTTGAGGCCTTGTGAGCATAGGATACCACATATTTGAGAGCCTTTGGGTCTCACGCCAGCTTTTCAACACTCTCTGGAGTGATGGGCTTCTGTTTATTCTTGGTAAGTTTCTCAATAGTGAAAGGACCATCTCTGAGATCAATTTAGGTCCCAACAAGCAAGAAAGGAGCCTTGGGTGGTAGTGAGCAATCTCTGGTACCCACTTTTCTTTCACATTTTCAAATAAGGGTGGGGATACTACTGAAAGACAGATAAGAAACACATCTGTCTGTGGATAACTGAGGGGTTGTAATGTGTCATAATCTTCCTGTCCTGCAGTATCAAATAGTCTAAAAGTACATGGCTCTCTACCACACATAACCATGACTACATAATTGTCAAATACCATTGGTACGAATTCAACTTGGAATTTGTCTGTTGTATATGAAGTCAGAAGATGTGTCTTACCAATGGTTCCATCACCCATAATAATGCACTTAAAAAGCTGCATTGTTGAAGTCTTGTATCTACTTTCAGTATTTCAAATCCGATGTAATATTCTTCCCCATCTTTTGCTTCCTCCAAATTCCAGGTTCTTTTCAGGTTATTTTAATTAGCTAGGTTTTTCTAGTTAGAGCATTTCTCCTTTTATTTCCTAGCACAGGTACTCAGCTTCTCCCTCCCAATTACAACTGATTAGAAAAATACAAGTTAAAACAACTCTGAGGGACCTATCAGATTGGCCAATATAACAGAAAATGAAAATGATAAATGTTGGAGTCAATGTGGAAAAATAGGGACACTAATGCATTGCTGGTGGAGTTGTGAACTGATCTAACCACTCTGGAGAGCAATTTGGAACTATGCCAAAAGGACTATATAACTGTTCTTACCCTTTGACCTAGCAATACCACTAGGTCTGTATTCAAAGAAATCAAAGGAAAAGTTCTTTTTGTGATGGCAAAGAATTGGAGACTGAGGTGATGCCCATCAATTGGGAAATGGCTGAACAAGTTGTGATATATGATTGTGATGGAATACTGTTGTGCTGTAAGAAATGCTGAGCAGAACGCTTTCAGAAAAACCTGGAAACACTTACATGAACTGATATAAAGTGAAATGAGCAGAACCAGGAGAACTTTGCACATAGAGCAATATCAAAAGATGCTCAACTCTGAACGACTTAGCTATCCTCAGTGCTATAATGATGCAAGACAATTACAAAGCACTTAAGATTAAAAATGCTATCTACCTCCAGAGAAAAAAACTGATGGAGTCTGAATACAGATTGAAGCATACTTCTTCATTATTTTTTTTTTTGCTTTTGGTCTGTATTTTCTTTTGCAAAGTGGCAAATTTTTTTTCATGGCTGCACATGTATAATCTATATCAAATTACTTGCCTTCTCAAGGAGGAGTGAGGGGAGGGCAGGAGAGAAAGAACTCAACATTTTTTATAATGAATTAAATTTTTTGTTTATATGTAATTGAGAAAAATTAAAATTAAAAATATATATTGTTGAAAAATATCCCAACATATATGTGCATATAAAGGTATGTATGCATAAAAATATCTATAAAATTTGGCCATCCTCACAAAAAATGGAGTACCGGGGAGGTGGGAAAAATTAAGGTTGAATGTAGGAAACTAACAGGAGTAGAGAAAAGGAAGAAAAATGACAGATTAGTGAGAGGATCTGGAGAACCAAGACTTAGGCCAGAACCTGAAGGACTATAAGCTCTGAAACAAAAAAGGGATTATTTTATACACACCCTTCCACCTCCAGCAGCTCCTAAAATTGACTTTCAGAATTCCTCACTCCTCCAGAGAACAAGGGACAAGGTGGACATAAGTGTGTTTGGGTGGAAAGTATTTTGAAAAATTCCTTTTGGCCACTTCCCATCATTTTGAAAGGACTAAATCAGATGCACTTTCACACCAGTCCTTACTCCAATGCTTTGTTCAATGACTGTAACAAACATTTATTGAGTGTATTCTGTTAACAAAGTACTATGCTTAACATCCAGGGTAAAGATGATTGAGACATGGTCTTGACTTAAGGAAATTTATAACTTGGAGTTGGAGTAGTTGGATAGTTGAGACAGGAATATAGCTACAATGCAAAAGAGAATAATGTAAGGGAGGGAAGCACAAAATGTTATTTAAGGCAGCAAGGTGACAGTGGATAGAGAATTTGAATTTGAAGAAATCCTAAGCTGAAATCCTTCCTTAGGGACTTCCTAGCTGTGTGACCCTGGGAAAGTCATTTAACCTCTCTATTCCTCAGTTTCCTCATATATAAAATAGGGGCAATAATTGCACCTACCTTGCAAAGTATTGCGAAGATTAAAGGAGTTAACATAATATAAAGCATTTTTACTTTTTAAAGTATTACATAGCTAGCTACAATTATAAGAGCTTTTTGGAGGGAGAGATTACTTGCTGACTAATTCCTTTAATGGGGTATAAAAGCTCATCATTCCACAATTAAGACCTGAAATAAAATGCCCACTTGAAAAACATTTACTAAAACTCACCAACATCGAAATTCAATCAGTCAATGAACAGGTGTGTGTGTGTGTGTGTGTGTGTGTGTGTGTGTGTATGTACCTGCTATGAGAATTTATCCACTTTTGTGAGGAAAGAGGGGATTATGAGGCAAGAGAAATTAGGCCAGCACCATAAATTAGGAGGGGATGCAAATTGAAAGGGAGAGGACTGGAGGACTGGGGTCACTGAAGTTACCGTTAAAATTCTCAGTTTTCCTAAGAGTTAGTTGTATGTACTCTCAGCCTGTATGTAAAGGTGTTTTTATATTGCAAAGCTTTTGCTCTATATGTGCGCCTCAGCAGGACTATGGTCACTGAGCCACACAACATAAGCCGAGATCACTTCGTATGATTAGGGATATTTTCTTTAAACATGTCCGACTTCATAACAG